>NW_021620926.1:3250078-3377548 GCF_004785775.1 Grammomys surdaster
TCTTCTTTCTCTCTCTCTCTCTCTCTCTCTCTCTCTCTCTCTCTCTCTCTCTCTCTCTCTCTCTCACACACACACACACACACACACACAACCACACTAGTTTCTTCTGCCCAGCCAGTGGGTGATCAGCTTTTAAAGACAAGTCAGGGAATAAATAGTAGGAATTGTTTACAAACACTTGAGACAGGAGAGCCCCTAAACAATACAGTGCTGTGTCCAGATTGAAACAAGATGTGGGGGCAGAGAAATCAGCATTTGATAACACAAGGCTAAACCTTAAGCACAGAAACATTATGTCTATAGTTTTCAAAGTCTAATTTCTACTTGATTATTCCTTTTTTTTTCTCCTTCTGTCCTATGTGCTGTTTCTATCTGGTCTTGTGTTTTATCTGTCTTTTTCACTATAGTTTTTGATGTTTTAATGGATAGTATTGTCTGTTTTTTTCATCAAATATCTATGCTCTGTGTTTTAACTCGTACTCTGATATTTTAGTTTCCTTTACAACAGTTATTTTTACTTCTTTTTGCTATTCCTCGCTGATACCTTTTTTTTTTTTTTTTGGTTCTTTCTAAGCTAAATATGCTGCATAGGTTTGGTACTATCATCATAAAATTTGATTTGCTTGGAAATGTTTCCTCTGGCTTGGTGTGGATTTATGCTAATCTGTGTATGGATTAGGTTGTGTTTCGCATTTACTGTTGCTGTGATTGCAGGAGTGGGGATTCTTAGTGCTAATTGTAACTAACTTCAGATTGTGCCTTTACATGATGCCCTGGCTTGTGTTC
Source organism: Grammomys surdaster (assembly GCF_004785775.1). NCBI lineage: Eukaryota > Metazoa > Chordata > Mammalia > Rodentia > Muridae > Grammomys > Grammomys surdaster. The sequence continues at coordinate 3,250,865 of NW_021620926.1, forward strand.
ATCACAGCATCTGTCCTATGCAGATCTCCCAATTACACTGTTACTTCGCCAAATTTGTGTTAGGACAGAGAGAGAGCAATGGGCGGTGAAGAGGCTGAAGTTCTGATGGTTGGAGTGGCGGTTTTAGGTTAAGGTGGTAGCGGACAGCCTTCCTCAGCGTCCCTTGTTGCTGCTCAGCAGAGATTTGTGCATTTCCCTTCTCCCGTTCTTTTCTCCTGGATAGCTGTTTAGGAATTTTCTCTGTGCTATAATTCTGAAGCCTTCTCTGCCTTTTAAAGCATTCGTTTTTAGCTAAGAAAGAGAAGAAAGTTTCAATTGTGTAGGAAACTAGTAGCTGTCTCCATTATCTGGCTCCATAGTCAGAACTGCATCCCTAAGACAGCCCTGTGTCCTGTATCAAGAGCTTAAACCACAATTCCAGCTGCTACTACACTTTTACTGGAAACTCCAGAAAATAGAGAACTTGAATCTTTTCTATAAATTACTCACTGTTCTTTGTGAGATCATTGTAACATTTAAAAAAAAATAAAGCAGGATTTGATTATTGTGGGAATATTTCAACTACGGAGCCCAGCACATCTACCCTATCTTGTTGTAACTTATGAAAAAGAGAAATGCACAAACTTGCCCCAGATATGACGTCAGTGACAGAAAAAGGAAACAGTTCAACAAAATCTAGGTTAGTGAGCCAACAGGCTTATTGGAGTTACTTAGGATTTGCACTGAGGTCCAACATAGGCTTTGTCTCTGCAGTTGTTTACTGTTTATACAATTTAGGAATATCGTTCTGAGAGTCCTTAGCCTTGCAAGTTTCATGAAATTCCTGAGTCTTTTGAGTCTCCCTGTTCCAATCCAGGAGGGTAGGGGGGACTAGTTAATTTGAAGAAAATAGATATACAGTAACATTCAGCCAAAATACCTAATTTAATTATCTTATTGATTTGATAGTATCTTCTGGCATCACCCCAAGGGAAGATTATCTTTAGTCATTTTCTTCATTGGGGCATCTATCCTGCGGTTTCAGAATATCTTTCTGGTCTTTAATTTTGTAATTGTCCTTTAAAAATAAAAATAATTAAATAAACAAATTTGAGAAGATGGAGAGATGGCTAATAGGTTAAGATCACGTTCTGCTCATATGAAAAAAAAGGGTTTGGGTAAAAACAGGGCTCGGATCCCAACACCCATGTGAAAGTTTATAGTACTATGTAACACCAGTTTCAGGAGACCTGGTGCTGTCCTCTGGCCTCTGCAGGCTGCACACAAACACAATGCACTTACCTTAATAGAGACGAAATTCTTAGACATGTAAAAATAAATAACAATATATTTTTCAGAAGTCTTGATGTTCTTTATCTTACTTTTGATTCCTCACTATATCTGTAATCTAAAATAAAGTCTTCCAAGTAATTTAGTTTTATTTTTTTGAATTATTATGTATTAATTTTATTTTTATTTGGCTGTACAGGATACTTACAATTTTTACCTGTGTATAGACTGTTGTGACTATCATTGCACAGAAGATGCAGAATATTTCCTTTACGATTCTGTGCTATTGCTACAGATTTGCTCCTCCTACCTGTACATAATCTTTATTGATCCTCAGTCAATTTATTATAATTATGGCTTGAATCATTAAAAATATCAAATATTTAGAATCATGTAGTATACCCTCTCCTGTGAGTAATAGCTAAGACTTATATTGTTTATTGTAATATCAGTGATTCTTTGCTCTGAATGGCCAAACAGAAATCCATTCATGTGTGTACACATAGTTTGTTTGTTTACTTGCTATTTAAAGGACATCTTGATCATTCCAGATTTGAGTTATCACAAATAAAGCCACCGTGAACAGTTATGTATCTATTTTAAATGACTGTAAGATATTTAACCTTCCAATCTAATCTTAATAAAACATGACAGATCGACCTCATACTATAACTCCAAAAATGATATCAAAGTTGTAATTATGGAAAAATAAATTGAATTGTCCAGCTATATCACTCCTTAGTTCCCCAAAGGGAAAATGTACTTAGCACTCTGTCAATAAGTATGTAATTGCAAGAGTACTGGCAATGTGACATTGGTATTGAATCTCACCTGCCAGGTACCACTTCTTGGATGCTGCAACAGTGCATGAATGATGGTTTTACCTGTGTGCTCTTCTTTGTGAACTACACACAGATCTTTTCTCTGACAAGTTCAGAGATAGCAGACTGATGCTATCAACTTTCCTTTCCTTACTTCTGTCACTAGCAGGACCAGCCAAGCAGTCCTTCTCTTACATGAGAGTGTACAAATGAGAGTCAGAGCCTATCTTATTGCATATTTAGCTTACTACTGGTTTTATTATAACATTTCTTACTCAGGTAAAGAAACAGAATACCCTGCTTCTCAACATAGGGATCACAGGACACCCACATTTAGAACACTCATACACACAGAACCTTTGCAAAATTCTTATCTTTTATCTAAAATAATTTTGTCTTTTCTACAGATTCTTAGGTTATTTAACAGATATTTAAGAATTAAATGTTATATTTTGGTACTCATCTAAAAGCTCACATGAATTAATTATCAAGAGCCTTCGTAGAAACTTCTCTTATTTATTTTAATTAATGAATTAAACCTTTGCATATTTATGATATATAACATGGCACTTGGAGATGTGTACACATTGTGAAAGGGCTAAATCAAAATGATATATCCATTGTTTCATACACTTATGGTTATGGTGGTAAAAAGTTATGTCTATTATTTTATAAATTTTAATGAGGCTGTGTATTATTATTAATTGGTATCATTATGATATATAATAGACCCCCATTCTGTTTGCTTCATTTGTAAGTAAAACTTTGTATTCTTGGGCAGTATTTCTCCAACCTCAAACCATCTTGTAGCATTCAGAAATGTTTGTTCTATTCTTGAATTTTAGGTGTTCAATATTTTAACATTTTAAAAATAAGTGAAATCATGCCCTATGTATCATTTTGATTAAGGCTCAATAGTCAAAAAACTAACATATCCTAGGTCACAGAATTGGAAACAGTAGATTTCATCAAATTCAACTCAAATACAAGGAGACATATTTGTGTATTTTCTTTCATTTATAAATCATAGATTGTTATAAATGCTATATTCTGAAGTAGATACATGAAATATATATATATATATATATATATATATATATATATATATATATAACTGACATGAAACTATAAACAATCTGGGAAAGAACAATCAACAGAAAGAGAAAGAAAGGAGGAAATATGGTTAAATCCATGATATACGTGCCTATATACATACATACATACATACATACATTATATGTATATACATGTAAATACTTTGTACCTATATATAGATATACTTTATGTCTGTATAAAATTGATAACTAAAAGTCTGTAGAGACTGCTCTAGATGTGAAGAGCACTGACTGCTCTTCCAGAGAATCTAGGTTCAAATCCCAAAACCCACAGGGTAGACATTTATAACTCCAGTGCCAGGGATCTGGCAGCTTCTTTTGATCTCCCTAGACACCATCCATGCACATAGAACACACATATACATGTATTCAAAGCACATATATAAAATAAAGATAATACAAAATGTTTTAAAAATCATCACTAAGTAAAATAACTACAAACCAATAAAATTACATCTAACAAAGTTAAGATGTGTAACAAACTAAGCAGGAATTATAGACAATTTAGAGTTGGAAATATCAATATCATATGAAATATCGAGTAGTGGAGACAAATCTCAAATTCCAGTCTTCTGGGGATCAAACCTTTGTGTTTTAGAATAACATGGTTTCTTGTTTATGAATACACAGTTCTGATGTATAAGGACACGATACAGACAAGCTCAGCAGAAAGTTATCATAAAAAGGAGAGTTTAAATATTTAGACCAGGGGCTCATGATGAGCTCAAAGTCTACTTTGTTCAATCTGCTTATGATACCCAGTTATTAAGTAATAAAGCAATATTTCAATGGAAATCAGAAAACATGATGGCAGATGGAAAACTGCTAAAAACCACCACACCAAAAGCCTTTACATGCTGCCACATCCAAGTCCTCAGTCACAACACAGGATTCCTCAGTGGGCACACTGATGTAACAGAATGTCTGAAACTATATATTTAGTCTTATACACTAGAAGGTGTGTGCTGTCACTGCCACCATGGTGACGTCCATATCTATGTAAGAGTGGGTATAAGAATCCATAAAGATTTGTCAAATTTTCCTTCCAAAACAACTTTGTAGAAACTAGTAAATAAGCTTTCTATTTGTGAGGACATCTGAACTTACTTTCAGAAATAGTTTCTTAGCCTTGTCTTTCTTAATCCAAGTTGTTGAAAAAGAATTGTACTTATGCCTTTACAAAAAGATTGTACATCTAAAGTAACCCCTTCTTCATTTATAATTTGGTAAAGAACAGCTGATAGAGTTAATATCTCGCCAACAGAGCAACTGGGACTTTGTCTGCTATTGTCTCAGTACAAACAATTTTAAATCCCTTGTACTGTCCACATCACGTTCTCCTTACTATTAATAGAAAACACTGCATTTATCATGAGAATGGTACAGTCTCAGAACTGTGTCTTATCTTTATGAAAAAAAAAAAAACTAATGATTTCTTTCAAGATCCTTTATCAGTTTCTAAAACATAGAAGCTAACCTCTCGTAAAACATTTTAAGTATTTAGAAAATTAATAATGTCAAGATATTCAAACTAATGCAGCTTATATAAAGAAAATAGAGCGTGTAATTTAAAAATCACTTTTCCAAACTGAGGATGCCCAAGTGACAAGAGAATTCGCTTGGCAGAGTCAACTTTCCTTAATCATAGGAATGTTTGAAAAAAAAATATTTACCCATTTGTCCCGTTAACTTTCTCAAATAATCAACAAGATAAAATTACTTTTAAATATCATGTGACAAAGCTCTACTTTTACAAATATCTGGGCATTTTAAGAAGTTACTGCAGACAATGGTATGTATATAGAAATGATAACTGTATTTTAAGTTGAAAAATATATTGAAATAGTAACAATCAGAAATAGCAATGGCCCCTGTACATGGGAAGTTAGACATTGTTCATGTTTAATTAAAAAATAGGTTTTTGTAATGGTTCATTGATCAACTAAGTATAATCAAGAAAAAAAATTGTTGAAACAAATTGAGTTGGTCCAGCATGGATAGACAAACCTATCATACTGGAAAATTTCACCTTTCAAATTCTGAAAAGGTTATCTCGCTAAGTTTTCTGATCCTTTGAATTCTGCTGAAGGATGTTGATGCAAAGTAGCTTAAATGAAGGACAGCCATAAGCTACTCCCCTGTTTTAATTTCTAAATATTCCAAAGTGGCATCCAATGTGAATGAGTAATAATACATCATCTTCAATGATCCTAACATGTCTTCATCTGATTGCCGCCTGTTGTAAAATTAAAGGACCACTTGATAGTTCATTTTGGAGATATGCAGTGTATTAGAGTGATCTTATATATTTTGCTTTACACTAAGTAAGTGCTTGAAGAAAGTTTGGATTATCTTTCTGGGGAAACAGATTTGCCCAAGTAGTAAATGAAAGAGGCAAATGGAAGCATAAACCACTTAAAAGCATGGGATGTCCATCTGCAATAATGAACATTTGTGAAACTTTGGTTCAAACAGTCCATTTGAATAGACAGTACAAATTGCAGCACTTTGGAATCAATTATAAGTTGTGGTAGGAAATGCCTCTGTTTTTCAATGATAGGGCTATTTGCTGATGCATATTTGTGAGAGGATTTGAATTAAAACCACAAGCTCTGTAAATGACATGAAGAAATGACCCTTGAAATATCAGGTTAAACACAGACTATTCTCTATTAATGTCATTACTTTGTCTTTAAAATCCATTTCACTTCCAGAAAGGCATAGTTGGGAGAGCAGAAAAAAATTTATGACATAAATATTTTATATTGGATATTCTGTTTCTATTATAATCTACATCAATCAAAACATTTAAATAAATAGCTTTAAACATAGATCACTCTTACAGGCTTCATAATTGTGACTTTTATAAAAATATGTGGAAGTCATAATTATCTTGCTGTGTGCATGTGACAGACACAGAAATATCTTGCATTTGTAGTTCCTGTCTAGCTTGATCCATGCCTGACACTGTCTGGAGAGTCAGAACCCAGAAGCTGCAGAAGCTGGAGAGTCAGTCCAGAGACCTAGGATAGAACCAAACATAACTGGTTTAAAAAGCCAATGAACTGATTCCTAACAATATGCTAAAATACTCAAGATTGATGCCTAGCTCAGCTGTCATCAGAGAGGCTTCATACAACAACTGATGGAAACAGATGCAGAGACCTAAAGCCAAACATTATATGGAGCTCAGGGAACCCTGTTATAGATAGGGTGGAATGATTGTAGGAAGCCAGAGAGATTGAAGACACCATAAGAAAATCCACAGAATCCACTAATCTAGGCTCATATGATCTCACAGAGACTGAACTGACAACCAGGGAGCTGGCATGGCTCTGATCTAGTCCTCTTCATTTGTCACAGTTGTGTAGCTTGCTCTTCTTGTGGGACATCTAACGTTTGAGCGGGGACTGTCTTTGACTCCTTTTCCTGCTTGTAAGACCCTTTTCCTAGTACTTGATTGCCTCATCCAGTCTTGATACTAGAGGAGGTTCCTAGTCTTACTGCAACTTGTTATGCTGTGCTTGGTTGATATCCCTGGGAGGGCTGATCTTTTCTGAAGGAAAACAGAAGAGAATTGGGGAAAATGAAAGTGGGGGGAGATTCTGTGAAGGGAAACTGCAGTAAAGATGTAGTATATGAAAGAAGAATAAATTAAAAACATTCAAAAGAAAAAAAGAAATAGCTTACTTACAAACATAAACACTATTTGTTCCTTATTTTCCTGATTTAAAATAACATGTGACTTGCATTCTTATATGATTTTAGAAGATCTGTATAGAAAAAGAGACACACAGAGACAAGATGTTGAGATGCACAGAACTCAGTCACAAAAGGGACAGAACCGCTACTGCGGTTGATCACAGTATCAAAGATTTCCAGTCAGCCCCTGAAATCTAAGTGGGAAGAATCTGAACACAAACAGCTGATGTTCAAGGACCAGCAAACATGTTTTGATCTTGGACTCCTGGCTTCTGGTCCAGAGCCAGCAGCTTCCTTTTGTGTCTGCCACTGAGTTGGTGGTATATTTTGGAGACAGCTAAAGCAATCCACCACTTGGACTCCATGGCATACATATGAGCTGCATTTATGTGCACACATGTTGGGAGACTAGGGTTGGTTTACAATAGTTATTGTGAAGAAAACAAATCACCCGTTTTAACTAATGGAGGAAAGGTTTATACTACTACAGAATGAGCAAGTAGTGTTGAATGATTATAAACATGGCCTCTGTTTCTAAACCTCTATGTATTAATGAATACACACTAATGTGTATTAATGGCCCTCCTGTTTTAACGGCTCTTGGCATTTTTAAGGATTCAAGATATTTGCTTAACTGTTATTCCTGTGTTTCACTATACTATAAAAATCAAATGAGTGTGTACGGTGTGTGTGTGTATGGTGTCTGTGTGTGTGTGTCTGTGTGTGTGTGTGTGTGTGTGTGTGTGTGTATGGTGTCCCTGCTCAAAAGCAGTAAAAATTATTTAATCACCTTCCATTTCTCAGGAGTTTAGCTTCTTCAAGAAATGTTTGCTGAGCTCATGCTCTATGGCAAGCATAATTCTAGGAGCCAATATATCACCAGTTCAGAATTACCTATCGAAAAAGTACATGTGCTCTTTGGGGCATTCAAATTCAATCATCTTTCAAGTTGCTTCCTCTAACTCTTTAAACAATGAACTATTACATATATCATTTCTATGAATTTTCATTATGAATTTGAGAGAGTCACTTAACTATTATGCCTATACTGTGCTCTCCCTTATTGTTGAACACTTATATCTTCTCTTCTTTTATCACATAATGTTGATTTTTAGAAATTTTCCCACTAGCTCTGCCAAAAATTGCTTCTTGTCTATAACTAAGAAAAAGCATTTTTAAAAACAAGATTTTTTGTTGTATGTGTATACATTTCAAGGAAAATATTTTAAAAACCCTAAAAGTTAACAATAATACTTTTAAGTGGTTCTGCTTTAGAGAAAAATTATGACACCATAGAGTAAATACAAAGGAATACAACCAACAAGAGTCAACATATAAATTATTATACATAAGCATGTTATAAGGTATAGGCTTTGTCATTCAGAGACAATTGCTTTATTAAAAATTGGTCACAGATGAGATATAGTCTGTTAACTGAGATGACACCTCATGTGAAATGCTTCTGCTATTCTTGAAAGATCAGTAGTAGACTGACACCAGGATTTTATAATGTTTTAGAGCACTAGGCTTTTATCCTTTTCAATAAAACCAGTGACTCCATTTCCTCTGTAGTATGATTGATGGCTACAGCTGCTTCAGAAACTTCCAGAGATATAGTCAAGATCAGGGCCACAGCATCCTCATCTTGAAGTCACTGCAACTCTACAAAGTCTGGGCCCTTGTTCACGTTCCAGTCACTACAGCAACTTCCATAGTAGCTTACAGTATCAGGAGTTAAGGGATTTTCTCAATTAGTGATCAAGGGGAAAGGGTCCAGCCCATTGTGGGTGATGCCATCCCTGGGCTGGTAGTCTTGGGTTCTATAATGAAACAAGCTGAGCAAGCCAGGGGCAGTAAGCCAGTAAGTAACATCCCTCCATGGCCTTTGCATCAGCTCCTGCTTCCTGACCTGCTTGAGTTCCAGTCCTGACTTCCTTTATCTGACTTCCATTGTTCCAACAATATGGAAGTATAAGTTAAATATACCCTTTCCTCCCCAACTTGCTTCTTGGTCATGATGTTTTGTGCAGGAATAAAAACCCTGACTAAGACAAATTGGTACCAGCATAGTGGGGTATTCCTGTGACAACCTAACCATATTTTGGGGAGGACTGTGGAAGCACTTTGGAACTTTGGGCTAGAAGAGCCATTGAGTGTTAAAAGCTCTGTGGGATGTTCTCTAGGAGCTTAGAAGATAATGTTGAGAACAGTGCAAAAAATTGAGTCCTGGCTTGTGAAATTTCAGAGGGAACATCAAAGATTTATCAGGGCTGTTGGTGAAGATTCTATGGTTTTGGTTAGTTGGGGCTGAAAATTCATCTGTGATTAACAAGATACCAGAACTACTAAGTTGAAACCTTTCCATTTTTGGGACTATTGGTACTGGTTAGCTGGAACTAAGAAATTAGTGGTGATTTAGAGGGGACTAGCATCCCTAGGTGAAATCTTCTGGCACTTGTTTTCTGAGAGCACAAAGAAGCTATGTTCCAGATATAGCCAAGGTTGTACTTTGCACTCTGACTGGACTTGGTAATGTGTAAGAGTCACCCAGATGGTACTGGTTTTGAAGGCATGGAGAGATCATGAAGAGAAGCTGAGGCTCAGCACTGTGAGAGGCCATAGAAGGCCACTGGTGAAGGTGCAGCCTCAGTTGCAATTAATGGCCCAGGACTGAAGGGGTCATGCAAAGGAGTTGAGGCTTGGCACCATGAAGAGAGCCTATGACAGGATATTGGTGAAGCCTCGTTGTAGTGAAAGACAGCAATGTTTTGGAGATGCCAGTACCATGAGATGACCACCAAGAACAACAACAGCAGTGTAGTAGAGGCAGCTGGAGCCTAGAAGACAAGGTGTGTGCTACGAAGTGCAGAGCTGGAGAAGTGACCCCAGCCCTTGGAGGAGACGAGAAGATAGTGAGTGAATCCCAGACATTGGACAGTTAGAGTTTGATTTTGATTTTGATTGTGCCTGTGCCCTGATATGTTTTCCTCTTGAAGGAAGAACGTATTTTAGTAGAGCCCCCAGTAAAGAGACTTTGAATTGTAAGAGATTAGATATTTTAAAAGGATAGAAAACTTAATATGTAAGGATTTGTAAAGACTGTGGGACTTTTAAAGTTACTTATATCTTGGGGATGAATAAGAAAGTAAGGGTTGAGGCTTGATAGTGATGTGTTTGTGTGTCAAGTTGACAAGATGTCAATTGTACTGGCTGGTTTTGTGTGTCAACTTGACACAAGCTAGAGTTATTACAGAGAAAGGAGCCTCCCTTGAGGAAATACCTCCATGATATCCAGCTATAAGGCATTTTCTCCATTAGTAATCAAGTGGGGGAGGGCCCCTTGTGGGTGGCGCCATCCCTGGGCTGATAGTCCTGAGTTCTTTAAGAAAGCAAGCTGAGCAAGCCAGAGGAAGCAAGCCAGTGAGCAGCATTCCTCCATGGCCTCTGCATCAGCTCCTGCTTCCTGACCTGCTTGAGTTACAGTCCTGATTTCCTTTGGTAAGGAACAGCAATGTGGAAGTGCAAGTTGAATAAATCCTTTCCTCTCCAACTTGCTTCTTCACCATGATGTTAGTGCAGGAATAGAAACCCTAACTAAGACAGTTGGTGTTGACTCTGACTATGATATTTTCCCAGAATGCACCTAGGGTAATGAGCCTATCCAGTCTTATAGCTAGGCATCATATCTTAGTTGGTTAGTCAAAACAATGGATACAGTATTTGTTGACTTAAGTCGATATCATGTGAAACTATATCTGATTTCTTATTAAGGTCAAGAATTTTGGTTACAGTTATTCGAAATATCCAAATATAGCACTCTTCCTAATTTATTTCATTGGCATTTCATAATTATTTCTGACTGAAGTTGACTTGCTTAAAGCTTTCACCCCACTGTAGTTTTACCCTTTGTGTGATGTGTTATTCTCTCTCAATGCACACGAAGAATCTCTCAAATAATTGACAGTAAATTCACCCTTGAATATTCTGATGTAACCTACTAATCAGTTATTTGAACAATTTTGTCCAATTTCTCTTTTGAAACATGATCCTTGGTTTTCCAAATATCACTAAACAAGAGTGACAAAATATTCCTTGCAGGACAAGACTGTTATCTTGAAAATTATATCTATATATTTACATTTATACCATGTGCTACTCTCTGGGGCCCAATAGGTACATTTCAATTAAACAGAATATAAATCATTGAAAATTATTCACCATCAGTAAAGGTAGGTAGTACAATATGCTCTTTGTCTATGAACAGGTCCTCAGCTCCAAGACTGGCTTTGTAAAAGCATTAAGAACCTGACTTATCGGTGGATACCACTCTTTGTCTTTTAAAAAGTGATATAAAATTGCAGCAGAATTACTGGCTTGTCAAAAGACGTCTTTTACACATTCACACCACAAACTATGAAATGATTTTTGCATCAGTTTGTTCACAGACATAATAAGTGTACATTGTTGATTGCACAGTGGAGGTGGTGTTTCACAGACCTGTATTTGTCTAAAACACCGAAAAACAAGCCCTTAGGCAACTGCCCTCTCACCTCTATGCTGCCAGTCCTAAGACACCAGATTTGCTACTACTTGTAAGAGTACTCAGACACATTAACCCAAGTGAAACAAGTGTGCAAAATAAATAAGTCACTTTAACCTCAAATGGAGATTCAGAAAAAAGGTTGAACTTGTCATTTTTAAAGGTAGCAATTTAATTTGAAAGACATATTCACCAAAATCTTGTAGGTGTGTCTGAGTGTGTATGATCATATGTGTGTCTGGGTGTGTATAATCATATGTGTATATGAGTGTGTATGATCATCAGTGTGTCTGAGTGTGTACAATTGGATGTGTATCCGAGTGCATATGATTGTATGTGTGTCTGATTGCATATGGCTTGTAAGTGTGTCTGAGTGTGTGCGATGGTTTGTGTATTTGAGTGTATGATTATATGTTTCTGTGTGTGTATGATTGTATGTGTCTCTGAGTGTGTATGATCACATATGTCTGAGTGCATATGATCATATATGTGTCTGAGTGTGTAGGATTGTATATGTGTTGAGTGTGTATGATGGTTTGCATGTATGACTGTGTATGAACATATGTGTGTCTAAATGTATATGATCATATGAGTGTCAGAAGGCGTATGATTGTATTGTGCCTGAATGTGTTTGATCATGTGTGTGTATGGTCATTTGTGTATATGAATGTTTACAATGACATGTGTGTCTGAGTATGTATGATTCTTTGTGTGTTTGAGTCTATATGATCGTATATGTGTCTTAATGGGTATGATTGTGAGTATCTGAGTGTGTTTGATAGTATGTTTGTCTGGGTGTGTATGGTCATGTGTGTCTCTGAATGTGTATTATCTTGTGTGTCTGAGTGTGTATGATTGTGTGTGTGTTGGCAGGAATTGCAGTGATATTTTTATGTGTGTTAAGCCATGCTGAATGACACTTTCAGTCTGCTGTTTTTTTAAAAAAATATATATTTTCTCAATAAATAAAAATATGAATCAGGTTAATATTTTCTACATAATGAAATAAAATTAGTAATTAGAAGACACTTTGACATGCATTTTCTTCTCCACTCTTAACCTTCTAAACACTAGCTTAAGATGCAGTCTTCTTGATTATGCAAACTTATTTTAGATTTATGGAATTAAAGGCAGGATCCAGAAGTAGAATCATGAAAGTCTGCACTTGGGATGATGATATATTTTCTTAGGATTATATAAACAAATGAAGCTCTGTGTGAATCATCACGTCATTTTTTATTTTAATTCAGGTTGTCTGAGGGAATATATTCAAAGTCAGCTTTCAGACTCATAAGCATAACACCTAAAAGCACAAAATCTGCAATAATCACAATGAAATTTAGTTGATGAATGGGAATTTGATATGTCATTTATTCCATTTAAAAATTTTTAAAGTAATAGATTGACAAGTTTTCCTGCAGTCCAGTTTTTCAGAAAAGAATATATAAGTAAAATTAAAGTGTCAAACCAGATGTGCTGACTCACACATGTAATCTTAGTGCTTGGAAGTCTGAGCCAGGAGAATTACTGTTATTGAGAGGCTGGGGTGACCTACACATGCCTTCTGAGTGCTGGAATCACAGGCTTGCAATGCCACACTCAGTTCATGTGCTGCTGGGGATACATCCTAGGGTTTTGTACATGATAGGCAAGCACCCTGAAAACCTAGCTACATCCCCCGCAAGATGACTTTTACAATTATTTCTTTTACTTTTAAGGATTATAATATCATTATATCATTTTACTCTTCCCTTTTCTGCCTTTCAATCAATACTCCCATATACTACCACTTGCTCTCTTTCAAACTTGTGGCCTCACTTTTTAGTAATCGCTGTTACATGCATATGTGTGTGTGTGGGTATATATACATATATCTCTAAATATAGTTTTTATAGAATGTATGCATAGTATAGATGGTATAATATATACAAAAAGAGCCTAGCTCAAACATCAAAATTAACAACAAAAGTGTAAATCTTAAATAAGATTATCAAAGAATGTAATAACATTCCACGATGTAAGATAAACAGAAACATAACATTGTTCATAAATATATGAAAATATATCTTTCTATTAAAATAAAAATGGCCCAAAATGGGACATCTATGGCATGATTTCCAAGACAGAGGGCACATTATAGAAGAGGGCATGGAAAGACTTGAGGAAAGTGAAAAATGGGGAAGAAGATAGTGAGTGTACTTTCCTAGAACAATATGGACATAGACGTTACCATTGTGACATGTATACTTCTTGACCTTTGATTTTCTTCTTAATTATACCTGAGACTTTATTCCATCCCATATTTTTATTTTCTAGTTTAAAAGGTTAAAACCATCCAGGATTTTGTTACCTGATGATAATTGACACTGTCACCAAATTGAAAGCTTAGCTCCTCCTTAGTGTTTTCTCACATCTAAACAGATAAGGAAATGCCCTTAGAAATGTTTTTGTGGTCTCCTCCAACCCATTTAGAGCATGTTCCACAGCAATCAGCACTGTTTCTGTACTATTTTTGGCACACAAGACATTTCTGAGATTGAATAGTACCAAAGAAAGTCTACTCTTTATGTATTTTCTATTCTGTTTCATCACTTGTTCCTTTTCAGTGCTAAAGGATTATAATTTTACTCTTAATAATGCATAATTTTAATAAATGAAATATCAAAGCTATAAACGTGAACACACAGTAGGTGTGTCTTTCAACTGTTGTGTGTAAAGAAATGCAGGATGGGAGGGATCAGGGTGAAGACAAGGCGTGAGAAGAAGTAGATGGTAATTTGGAATAGCAGCAGGGCTGACAGAAGTTGGGAGGAAATGTGAGGGTATTTGTGGTTGTATATAAGTATGGCACATTGTATAAAAGTATGATATCATTGAGAGTTAAAAGTAAATAGCTAAATATAAAAATATATTGGGCAGGTATTTGCAGAAATTACCAAATAATTATGAGCATATTCAAAAATGAAGCTAAACAATGAACAAACCACAATAGCTTATAACAATGGGAGGGAAATTTACTTGATATTATTAAGTAAATATCATCTGAACATCCCAGGAGAAAACTGCTGTCTCAGCCCATTGTTTTGTTGTTTGATGTGATCATCGTGCAAGCCTTTTAGGTCTATAAAGTCTTTATGCTTCCCCAGGTGGCGTTCTGTGGACACTGGGAGTTACCTGAGAGCTAGAGCTGCTCCCTGGGAAGAGAACGAGAGAAACAAGGATATTAACAATATTTATAATCCAAGCAGGAGTGTGGTTCAATGGATAGATGCCTTGCCTAACATGAAGCTCTGGGTTTGTTCTCCAGCACTTCCTGTACTTGGTAGGGTCAGAGTTTCCCATATCCCTGCACTCAGGACATGGTGGCAAATAATCGGAATATATCGTATATTCTGGGACCCATAATCAGAACATCTTGTATTAAAAAAACCCATTTTCATTAAAAACAAAAGAAAACAACTACTGAGAACAGAAGGAAAGAGACATGAAAATAGCTATATTTTAACCCATTCTACGCCCTCCTATCCTCAATGTTTACAATGGTTCCCAACACAGAAAGTCATACAGTAGTTGTAAATTGAATTAAATTTATTTTTAAATAAAATATTGTTGAATCAAAAAATTGCCCCTGACACATAGGAATGACGTTCTGACTATAAGCTCATAGTCCAGTGTTTAATGTACTTATATAGAATAATTAATTAATGTTTGTTAGATCAGTTAAATATGTTTATTAATGACGATTTTAAAATGTAGATCATGTAGATCCACAACATTATTGACTGAATATAATAGATAAAGCCATAAATTCGATTGGGAGATTATAGATTCTTCCAGAGTAATTGAAGGCCAGTTCCTTCCAGAGCAAAACGTCAATATTGTCTCTATAATAATGAGAGCATTTTCCTCTCTAAAGATGGACAAATTAATGATAGTCTGAAGATCAGCAATTCACTCAGTAGAAGCTGGAGAACCCATATCCTCCACAGCATGAAGGGCGGCGGCAGCTGTAACCATAGCCTCCATAGCCGGAGCCGGAGCCATAGCCTCCGAAGCCAGAGCCATAGCCGAAGCCTCCGAAGCCTCCATAGCCAGAGCCATATCCGAAACCTCCGAAACCTCTGAAGCCAAAGCCAGAGCCGTAGCCCACTCTGCGGATGCTGTTACATCCGCAGCCCAGGCCTCCAAAGCTGCCATAGCCATAGCCCAGGCCTCTGTAGTAGCCACTGTAGTAGCTCATGGTGTCAGAAGAGGAGAACTGTTTTGCACTGAAGATAAATTTGAGTGTGTGTGTGCCTAGCTATCCAGAATGCTTTTATACCCTGAGTTGAGTGCACTAAAAAGGGACAGGTTATCTCATCTCCACGCAACAGAATAACTTCAAGTCTATAAATTCATTTAAATAGTTTCTTTGTTACTTAACAAAAGGTCCAAACTTGTACTAAGGAATTGTTAGTAATCATTATTTTTTAATGAGTTTGCATTCCAGTAAAGAAAATGCTTCCAAGATGAAAAATGATTTCACCCTCTTCAAAGGCCACGCTAGTGTTCTAATTAAAATCTTCTAATCTGGTTGATAGTTTCCAGTAACCTTGTAATTATGTAACCTCGGAGTGCTTTTCTTTTTAATTTGCATGGCATTGTTTTAGCTAGCTATCATTCTTTTAGCAAAAGGTTTGTGCCTCCAGGTGCTTAGGGCATCACCAGAAAATCCTTAGTGATTGCCAAAAAGAAAAACACCATTTGTTGACTCATTTGAATTTTCTTGACATTGACCCCATCAATTCTTTGTCTACTTTCATCCCTCAAGACATCAACCTTCAATGGCTTGAATGCATTAAGACATGTGGCTTCATTTAGAACCTTCATTGTACTTTAGACGCTTCTGGCAGGCATCTTATTCTATCTCAACCTTCCAAACACAGCTCAAGTGTCAGCTTCAGAAACATCTCTAGGAAGTGTCCAGGTGCTTCCACCCATGTCACTGTAGAATATACTCTGGAGTGCTAACAAATGCACTGGACATAGTCCTATCCTTTCTCATCACATGTTAGAGTGTCATAAGAGCCAGCGAGCTGAAGTCTTTTTCCTAGCATTGTGTTAAATTGAGTAAGGAAAAGACAAGGAGACATTCATGTCGCAACATGGAAACAGAATGAATTAAGACTGAATAAAAATAACTTATATGCAGGCCATGATGAACTTCTAATGACCAGCTCAGCCCACAAATTCAGAAATGCAAATAATCTTCATCTGCACAGCAGATTATGATTCAACCAAATAGAAAAGTTCATTAGTTAGCTGGTAATTTTGGGTAGAGAAAGAGATGGAGAGGCAAGGACCGTTCCATAAATCAAAATTCAGAGACATAAAATGAGAGATGGCTCAGCTATTAAGAACATTTGCTGATTGGTTTTATTTAAACCGATAAAAAGTTAAAAAAAAAAAAAAAGAACGTCAGAAACTTTCCACTAGAAGCTGGTGGAGGGTTCTGGCTAACATTCTTTTAATTTGAGTGATGCCCTTCATAATAGGTTTATTTCAAAAGCATAGAATTTGTGTGGTTCATTGATTTGTATTGGGAATGTGTTGGATGATTAAGATTGTACAGCTGCCATTCCAACTCCTACCCAAGAGGATGAAGATATCATTAATAACAAAACAGCCAGTTTTAACATCATTGTTTAATTTCTCTGTTATGGTGTAAGGAGACAGGAGTCAATTCCTAGTATTCACATCAAGTGGCACACCAATACTTTGAACCCTACCTTTATGGAATCTAACCACTTCTTTCTTGGTACCGGCACATACATTCTCATATACTCAAGCATGCACACACATGCACGTGGATGAGCACACACACACACACACACACACACACACCACTCACTAATTAAAAATGGAACAAATATTTTTAAAATCAAAGAGTAAGAATAAAAATGAATAGCAGAATGAAGTTAACTAAAAATTATAGGAAATAGCTAAAAGTGTACAAATCACATCTATATGAACACTAAATTCTAGTGCAACTGAGGAATAGTGGAGTCAAATAGAAACATAATGAATGACATTGGATAATATCAGAAAATAAACAGAATAATAAGGGTGTGTCTAAGAAAAGAAATAAACAGAAATGTTAGTAAAGTAGAAGACAGGCAAACACTTAATTGACATCTTATGGAGTCTGTAATAAGAAAGATTAGTCGTGGCTCCAGCTGGATATGTAGCAGAGGACTGCCTTATTGGGCACCACTGGGAGAGGAGCTCCTTGGTCCTGTAGAGGCTTGATGACCCAGGATAGGGGAATACTTGGGCGCTGAGGCAAGAGCAGGTAAGCAGTTGGGGGAGCACCCCCATACTGGCAGAGGTGAGGGAGGAGGAGATAGGCGTCTTGTGGAGAGGTAACTGGAAAAGGGGATAACATTTGAAATAAATAAATAAATAAATAAATAAATAAATTACCAATAAAAATGAAAAAAAGAAAGATTAGTCAAAGCAGTATGCAAGCTTACAGTCTAAAATGAAAAGATACCTTCAGTCTGCACACTGGCATAGCCATTTGTTATGTAGGAATATGATTAATAACTCACAAATTCAAGTCATTTTCAAAGATCTTGAGGTAAATACAGCTGGGAGGGTTGCAAGGCAGTGTAAGGCTGTTTAATGCCAGATAAGTAACTATGAAACTACAGAGGATTAAACAGCAAAATAAATGTCATAGTTTAGTTCAAGAAATGGAGGACTTTAAGGATTAAGAAATATTTCTCAGAGTATCTTGGAAATTATTCAAACACTTACAATGGCAAGAATATTAGATCTCAATATAAATTTCAAAGAGTGATTATGAGACAGGATTTTATGTAGTTTCATTAAAACACAAGGGGGAAAATGAGTGCAAAAGAATTCATACCCAAGCATTCAATTACATATTTTTGCAGGAATAAAGCCAGTCTTATTATTGTAAAAATCTAGGAAGATTCAGAGTCATGAGCCTGTCTGGGTCGATGAAGTCGGGATTTAACAGATACCCGGGAAGTCTTATGCAACCAGCTACTGCTATGAATCTCTGTGCTCTTTGCTAAACTAACCCGAAGCCAAGAATGAGTAAAATATTATGTAACTAAGATGCATAGAAAGAGTAAGGGTTATTTATTCACTTTATATCCCAATATCAGACCCTTCCTACAGTTCCCCCCTCACATAGCTCTTCCCCCACTTCCTCTTCCCCTTCTCCTCAGGAGACCCCATGAGTATCACTCCATCCTGACATCTCATGGGGGACTAGGTGCATCCTCTCCCACTGAGACCAGACAAGGCAGTCCCGTTGTGGGAAGAGGATCCACAGGCAGAGTCAGGACAGGCCCTACTCTAGCTGTTGGAGACCCACATGAAGACCAAGCTGCATATCTACTACAAACGTGAGGGAGAGGGGGCACTAGGTCTAGTCATTGCTTGCTCTTTGGTTGATACTCCAGTCTCTAACGAGTCTAGGTTAGTTGACTCTGTTGGTCTTCTTGTGAAGGCCTTAACCTCTTTGGGTCCCTCAATCCTTCCCCTAAATCTTCCACAAGACTCCTCAAGTGTCACTTAATGTTTGGCTGTAGGTCTCAGTATAGAATGTGCAGCCTTGTCTTGTCCCTGATTTTAGTGGGACCTTGCTTCAAATTTCTCTCTATTTAAGTTGATGTTGGCTATTGTATTGCTGGATAGTGCTTTTATTATGTTCAGGTACGTGCTTTGAATTCTTGATCTCTCTAAGTCCCCTCTTCCCCCTCCTTTCCCCCTCTTGCTCCAGCCATTGCTCACTCCCGCCACTCACTCCAACCCCCAATCACTCAGGCCCCCAATCACTCTGGCCCAAAGGTTTTTTATTTATTATACGTAAGTACACTGTAGTTGTCTTCAGACACCCATATTAGGCATCAGAGCTCATTACAGATGGTTATAAGCCACCATGTGGTTGCTGGGATCTGAACTCATGACCTCTGGAAGAGCAATCAGTGCTCTTAACCGCTGAACCATCTCATCAGCCCCTCTCCAAGACTTTTAACATGAAGTGGTGTTGGATTTTGTCGAAGGCTCTTTAGTAGCATCAGCAAAGCACTGATTCAGTCCTCTTCTGATATTTTCTCTGTTATTTCACCCACTTATATCATCATTCATATCCATGGTACACTATATATTATAATGCATAAAGAATTATGTATTTCTTCCTTAAATGCTACAAAATCATGTTTTATGATAGCATTAAAAACTGTTACTGAGAAAGACTAGTCTTTGCTAGGTAGAGTAAGAAAGAACAAAGCACCTGTACTCTGGTTCACTATTTAAAATATTGAGTTAATTACCATCAACCAGTCATTTACCATTCTGTTTTGTTCGTCTTTGGTATCAACTCTTAGATTCCTCATTTAGGTGAGATTTGATGGCACTTTGTGGTTCAAGGTCTTACGGATTGCTGAAAATTGCAGAATTAAATTATACTTTTTACAGGAATGATGAGTTAATAATTCTGATATTCATTTAAGAAGGAATAAAAAACACATAAGCACACGTAAACTCCTCTACACACACAAACATACACACATACAAACATACAATAAATGATGCAGTGTCCACCCATCTACACACACACACTACACAATGAAATGTACAGTCTTCTATAAAGACACACATGCTACATGATGAAGTATATGTTCCTTTACAAACACACACACACATGCTACAAGATGATGACACACACTTCTACACACACAAATACAGACACACATAGACAGACACTCACACATTCACCCATACAAGTTATATGATGCAATTGTATACCCCTCTCCACACACACATACACAGACATACACACACACACACACATGTGTGTGCACATGTGTGTGCTACATAATGCATTCATTTCAGAGATCTACTAAAATATCAAAGAAATAATTGTTATTCAACATATATTGTTCTAGGACACTAAAAGTCAGTATGTCCTCAAATACTTTTTCTGAAACAGAGCATTTAAATCTAAACACTGTAACCATAGCACAGAAAGAGATTGCCTATGAATACGTATGCAAAAAATACTAAAGAAATTATTAGCAAATAAAATACAATATCATTCTAAAAATAATACAAAAGGATTTACTTCAAGAATACTAGACTTATCAGAGTGAGAACTATTCTCTTTGTTAGCTATTTCTATATTAGTTGTTTTCTCACTTCAGCAGCAAAAATATTTCACAAAAATCAACCCCAGAAAAGGAAGAATGTGTTTATTCTGGCTAAAGATTTCAGGGTACAGTGTATCATGGCCAGGAAGTCACTCTGACAAGTGCATGAGCTGGCTGGTCATGTTTAGGAAGCAGACAGTTGTGCATATTGATGCTCAGCTTGCTTTATACTTTTATGTTCAATCAGAGATCCCAGCATCACTGCTGCCCACACTTAGCCTCTTAGAAACTAGTTCAGCCCTATCTAGAAAGTCCCTTGAAACATCCCTAGCAGCTTGTCTTCTACATTAGTCAAAGTCATGTCAAATGGACCATCAAGGTTAACCATCACATCACCCACATACTACTTTCTTCTGGGAGTATTTACAATAACGTTGATCATGGAATGTCAAAGAAGAGTGAGAATGGGAAATAAAAGAGGCGAGTACGCTATAGTATATTTCAAAATGGAGTATAACTAAGATTTAAATATTTCAAATAATGAGAAATATGCAAATAACTTAGAAAAAATATTAAACAACTATCAGGAACTGCTTTCAACAATTTTTGGTGTAGTTTGTTTTTTTTTTTTTTTTTTTCTTGTTCTGTGTTTTTCATAGAGCATGGAGCTGGGATATCAATTAGCTCAACAATTAGCAGCATTTATTGCTCTTGTAAAGAGTCAAGTTCAGTTCTCAGGCTCTCCATAAGTCAACTCAGGACCACCTATAACTCCAGCTTCAGAGGATCTGACAATCTCTTCTAGACTCCCTGGACACCCACAGATAAGTAGCATAATCACACACAGACACATAAACACGAAAATAAATCTTAAGAAAAACATACAGTTCAGTAACATATGTATGCTATGCAACTTTTATTTTAAAAGTTTGATGAAAGATATCCATTTGCAAAGCTATTTGCATAAGAGAAATAGGAAACAAATTCCCACGCATCAGTCATCCTGATCACTCAGAGGAGGGAGGGGTGAAATGGCAAAGGCAGTGCAGGTGCAGTAGAGGAGATGAAATTAAAGCATTGATATGATAAACGTGTTCTTTTGCCCTGCCTTGAAGTTCTTTTTATTATGCAAATAAACATTTCATTGTATTGTAATAATGCCAATTTTCATTCTAAACACATATAGAGTATTGTAATGGGAAGTAATGGGTCATAAGAACCCACATTATTAAAGAAAGTACAGATAGAAATTCTGAAGAATAGTCTTTTTTTTTTTAGAAATACACCAAACCTTAGCCCTCTTGGAATTTAGATCTGAGAACTATTAAGTTTTTTTCATAGTAATATTTATTATATCAACAACCTGTGAAGCTTCCCATCTTTCAAGTGTGTACAGTTTATATATATTATATATCTATTGTAATTTTTGTTGTTGGTGATGATTTTTATTCTGCTCTCGTGTATTATATCCCTAACGCATTTTCTCCTCCCTCTCCTCCCTCCCCTCCCTCCCCTCCCTCCAGTCTTCCCTCTACCACCCCCTACCCCAGGCTTGTCCCCATTTCCCCTCAGAAAAGAACAGGGTCCCGAGGGTCATCAAACAAACATAGCCTAATGAGCTTCAATAACTCCAGACACATACCATACATCATCCCTGAAGGTTTTATTCACGTGACCATACAGTGGCTATTCTTTTCAGTGTGGTTTCTCCTATTGTTTCACACAGTGATACATTGCCCCCATCACAAATATGGAGAAATATGCCACAAGCTTTCCATAGCAACTGCATGATATCAACCTGGAAATTTGGCTTTATTCCAATTTGGGTTGGCTCTAACTAAAACTACTATGAATATCTTTATATATTTGTTTTCATGATTATATATACTCATATATGTTGAATGCATTCCCAGGAGTAAAATTACAATGTCATAAGAAATATGGATGTGCAGCTTTAATAGCTGTAGCATGCTTCCTAAAGTGTTTTTATTATTGAGTATTCTACATGATACTGTGCAGAAGTCCTCGCTGATTTGCATCCTTCTGTACAGTAACAAATATTGAGGGGTTTGCCATTTTAGTGGGTTGAACAGTACTAACTCGGACTCAAATGTGAGCGTGCATTCCTCATATCACGACTGCTGTTGAACTAGCATGTTTTCATATAGCGGCTGACTATTAATATATCTTTTTAATTTTTGTTTCTGACTTGTGTATAATGTATTATTGTCATGTTTTTTACCTACTCCATTCTCTTGTCTCACTCCCACTTCTGATGACCCTCTCCTTCTTCTTCCCAACTTCTCTTACTCTAGGGAATTCCATGTCTGCAGATCGTACAGCTGCTGTATACTCACGATTGCAATGTCTGAGTCATATCCAGAAGACAGCATGTTACAGAATGCCTCTCATCCTCTGGCTCTTACAGATGTCCCCTTTCCTTCCACAGTGTTCTCTAGACCTCAGAGAAGTTGCTATAGATGTACTGCTTAGTGACGAGCACTCCAGTGTCAATCGTTAAGAGTATGATGATCTTGAGTGTGGATTTTGATAGTGACATATTGGAAAAAGAGGCCCCCTAAGGCTGAGAGAGTCACTAGACTGTTTGCATAAGCTTAAGTCTTTAGAAATCATTGTGATATGGAAGTAGAGGGGAGAATGCTAGATGTAAAAGCTTTAATTGTGGATGTGAGTGATGAATGGGGAAAGCATTTTTCTCATTCCCCTTCATATCATTTATATCCTAATATGCCCCCTAAAGCACTCTTTCCTTTTTTGCCTCCTGCTTTCTTCAGTTACTCCAGGTAAAAAAACACTTCTCGTATCTTTGTCAGATATTAGACAGCTGTTGTACATACTCATGTTTACCTTTTTTATTTGTTTCCATTGGGCTATGTATCTATTTGTACTGATGCTGCAATATTTGTTTGTTTGTCTGTTTGTTTTTATCACTACTGTTATTTGAGATCTGGAATGAAGGTTCTTCCAGTATTGGAAGATTTGGATCTAGGAACTAGAGATGAAAGAAAATAAGTAGTGTTTGACTTTATAGGTCTGAGTTATCTGAATCAATAGAGTATGTTCTAGTTCCACCTATGTACCTGAAAATGTCATTATTCTTTCTAGCTGAAGAGTATTCCATATTGTGAAGGTACCACATTTTCACGATCCATTATTCAGGTGAAGTAAATTAAAGTTTCTTACAGTTCCTAAATATTGTAAACAGAGTGACATTGAAAATGGTTGAAAAGATATTTGTGGGGTAGAGCAATTGGTGACTTAGGCATATAGAAATTGGTGATTTTCGCTCTTAAATAATATGGGCTATTTATGCACAGTGAATTCCAAAACATATGCAAAAATTTGCTGTCCAACCACCAGTGAATGAGGTCTCACCTCTTCCATATTTTCAGCGGTTTTGTCAGTTGTAAGTTGATGCTAACCATCCTGACTAGGTAGGATAAAAATCTCAGAATGATTTTAATTTGCATTCACCATTACTAAGAATGATGAACATTGCTTTAGATATTTTTTAATGACTTTATTTTTCGTTTGAGACCTATCTCTTCATATCCATAGCCCTCTTTTTATTGGGTTATTTGTATTTTGGCTCTTTAATGGATTTGGGGGGGTTGTTGTTGCTATTGTAGTCTGTTTGATTATTGAGTTCTTTATATATCCTAGATTCTCATCCTCCATCAGTTGCAAGTTGTAAACCTTGCAAAGATTCTCTTTCATTTTGTGGTAATTTTCTTAACTGAATTGATTTGTTTTCTTAGTTATGCAATTTAGTCATTGTTGTTCTGTGAGCTCCCACTTATCAACTGTCATAAAAAGCAATCATATGCCAACACAAAAGATCAGGGCTAGCGGAAGCAATTCTGAGCAAACCAAACAACGCTGGAAAAAAAGTCATTCCAGATCTCAAATAACCGTAGTAATAAAAATCATTGTAGAATTACTGCAAATAGATACATAGCCCAATGGAAACAAGTGAAAAGTGAAATATGAGTATGCACAACAGCTGTCTAATATCTGACAAAGTTATGAAAAGCATACTCTGTAGAAAAGGCAGTATCTTCAAAACATGGTGCTGGAAGAATTGGATATCCACATTAGGACAATGACATTACACCTGTACCTGTCACTTATACAAAAAGTTAGTTCTAGATAGATCAAAGACATCAAAGTGAAACCTGAAATACTGGATCTGCTAGAAGAAGCCATAGACAGTGAACTACAAACTCCCTTTCCCTGGAAAATAAAAGCAACAGTTAACAAATGAATGGCAGCTGCCATGTGCCATTGGATTCAGTTCTCAGTTATGTGCCAGATGTTCTTGCCCACACTTGAGATATAGCAATGATCTAATTGAGGTGAATAGGAGAATGCTGGTTATGATACTCTGAAGAGAGTAGAGTGGAGAGATGTTGGGTAACTTTCATCGATGGGTACCAATCTGCTTTTAGGTAAGGGTAGGTGCTGTAGTTCAGTATAGTGTAATGGTTATGTATGGTATAACTCAAGAAAACTAAAAAAAAAAAGAATTTGAATATTTTGCCCTACAGAATTAAAAATGTTATAGTGATATAGATTTAAATTACTGATACCACATTTTCCTTTTAATACCTTCAAGCAATACAGTTATATCTGTTAAAATAACAACTGAAAACAACTGGTGGTTGGCAGTTAGAAAAAATTACAAATCATATCAAAAGGGAAAAGAGCTCCACATTCTTTAAAGAGAAAGTAATTATCAGACTTTGATTCATTTTAACCCAATTCTGAAATTCACAACTCCAAAGTTTAAGATTAGCTTTGGGAATATTAATTTGATTTATGCAATTAACTTTGCTCTTTTATTAAATTATGCTTCAGATTATCAAATAGTGAGACGTCCTAGGATTCCTCAAATAATATTAGGCAGCAAGTACTATTACCTTTTTGATATATTACTAGAAAAAAATAGTTGAGTTGTTCCTAGGAAAGGTATTTAAACTAATAAATAACAATAGCCTTTCACTTTCTTCCCAGAGGATAGTATCATGTTTTTATTAAAACGTTTTCAACCTAAAACATATAAAAAGTATTCCACCATTTATTTATCTCCAAAATAACAAGCTGTTGAATTGACCAGTGAGAAAAACTGAACTTACATTTTGGGAGCATTTTTTGACAGTAAACTCAATTCTAATAGAAAACTTAAAATTATTCAAATTACTTAATCTCAATCATGTAATAAGCTTCACTTAATATAATCATGTATATTTCAACCAGAATAAAATGGTTTCTATCTTGCTTTAGGAAAATTTCTTAGTTTGAGATGTTTGTTTTCTTTCTCTATTTTGAAATATTTTAAGCATACGTGAGTAGAATAAATGAAAAAAAAAGTCTATCTCCCATCTTAACACTTATAGCCCATTTAAAATTTAAAGCTATATTGAATTGTTTTAGTAAATGTATCTTCAATTTTTTTATATACAGTAATTATATTTTGAAGGAAATAAAAGTACAGGCATTTGTAGCTAAGGGTGATGTAGAAGACAAAGGCAACTGATATGGAAAAGGGAGTAAAGAAGACAGGAGCGGTGGAAACAAATGGGAAAGATAAAAGCAGAGAGGAGAAGAGGCCACAAAATCAACCTTCATTGAAGATTTTACCTATAAAAATACCACCTAGCTAGTTATTATATCAATATACCCAAATGAACTACTCTTACTAAAGAATTGACATTCAAGACAAATGAACTGTGTCAGAAATACTTTTAAAGTTTGTGAGAATATAATGACACCCTGACCAGAATAGAAGTGGGTTCCTGAAGATCAACACTGAAAAATATGGACTTCATCTAATATTCTCCACATTATTTACAGAAACCTTTTGTTCCAAAAGGAAGCAAAATCATAGATGCAGAATAAACAAAGTATGAAGGTCACAGGATTCTTACAAAATCAAGGAATCACGGAAGACTAATCCATGGGTTGTAGGTTCAAATATTTATTCAATAGAAGCTGGAGAATCCATATCCTCCACAGCATGATGGGCGGAAGCAGCCATATCCGAAGCCTCCATAGCCAGAGCCATAGCCATAGCCTCCATAGCCAGAGCCGTACCCGAAGCCCCCGAAGCCACAGCCATAGCCCAGTCTGCGGATGCTGTTACATCCACAGCCATAGCCGCAGCCCAGGCCTCCAAAGCCACCATAGCCATAGCCCAGGCCTCCGTAGTAGCCGCTGTGGTAGCTCATGATGTTGTGATTGGTAAGTCTCTTTTGTAGTTGCAGGACTATGTTGTCAATACAATTCCACAAGGACATTTATATATACTTGGAGAAGCCACACCTCTAAATGTCATTCATTAAGACACACTGAAAACTATGCGACCAATCTTGTTTCTTAGGACTCAACCGCATCCTCTCCTTGTTTGTATGACTAGTGGTTTAAAGGTTATGCAACATGTTTGATGGACTGCTTTATTTGGATGCCTAGAAAAACGTTTTGCCTCTAATAAAATAAAATACTGAGCTGTTTATAGTAACCATGTATGCTTGTATTCCTGAGTTTCAAACTCTACAATAAAATCCTTAGCTTCAAATACTCAAATGGTATCACATGAGGATGCTTTTGTCCTGTAACTCCATCCTTCTTTTGACTTTCTATAGTTGAAGACATTTTTCCTAAACCAACTAGATTTTTGCCAAGAAGTTTTGCACTGAATCATAACTCTTGAAATGCTACATTTACAAGATGACTATCAACCATGATGTGTGTCTTAATACTATGCATTCTAAACTCAGCTGAGAATCACATTGTGCAATGTGTAGATCATATCAACGTTGTTTAATAACTACAAATAGAAATAAATGG
Source organism: Grammomys surdaster (assembly GCF_004785775.1). Taxonomy (NCBI): domain Eukaryota; kingdom Metazoa; phylum Chordata; class Mammalia; order Rodentia; family Muridae; genus Grammomys; species Grammomys surdaster. The sequence goes on from NW_021620926.1 coordinate 3,278,343, forward strand.
AAATTCTATACTGTCATGTTTCCTATATAGACAGTCTACTGGATAGATACCACTAAACACTGTGTAGACAAAAATATGCTAGTTCCAAATAGGTATTTGCACCAAACTCTTCTTCACTCTATAACTATAAACTTAAAGGTACTTAATGCAACCTCCCTCCCCCCCCTCTCTTTTTCTTTCTCTGTGTGTGTCTCTGTCTCCTTGTCTGTCTCTGTCTGTCTCTGTCTCTCTCTCTGTGTATGTGTGTGCAGTGTGTGTGTGTGTGTGTGTGTGTGTGTGTGTGTGTGTGAATGTTAACGTGTAAATCAAGAAGAAAGTTGTGTTCAGGGACATGTGGAATCATGCTGTCATCTTTAAAGGTAGTTCATAACTGATATATTTAAGTGTTTCTGCTCTTGGATATAGTTCAAAAGTTTTACATATACTTGATAAACACACAATAAGAACATAATATAGGTCTATAAAAATGCTCATGTAAGTCCATGCTGTAGCTCAGAGCAGGTGAGTGCCACGAGGAGTACAAAGCTGTGCTTTATTAACAAGAAATTGAGAGCAAAGTGAATTTGGTTAAATATGTATGTGCGTATTAGTGATTCTATGCCATTGGGGAATTCAGTGTACTTAGTCATTGTGTGAACTATTTTGTATTATTATACTTCTATTAAAGTAATTTTTGCTTTATCTAATTTAAGATGATGTTCAAAAGGACTCATGTAAACATTTGTCATGATCCAGGTAAATATTTTCTGGGAGGTAACTGCTATAGTTTAGTAATTGAGGACCTTACAAGACCCAGCCTAAGAATGCCTTCCTCAGCTTCGTGTATGCTGTAGGTTTAGCCTGGACAGTTTAGCCTCATGGACTATCTGCTCCATTCATAGCCTACAACTTCCTCCTCATAACAGTAAAGACAGTCCTAGTGTTGGTGGGACTCATCCTGGACTCAAAAAGAGTTTCATAGATTCTTATGTCTTCAGAGAAGCCAGAGCATTAACTTTGCAAAAGTTTTAAAAATACAAGTGCTATTTGACCAGTATCTTATAGTCCTCTGACTTTTTTCTATTTACATAGATTACCTTTTAAAATATCACATAAAGTTATTCTGAGATTACAAAACAGTTGTAGAGAGTGAAAAAGTCAATAGAATATTATATCCTGTCAATGGTGTACCCAGAGGGAATGCTTCTACAGAGTTGACCAAGATATAATTTGGTGCAGATACTAGGGAAAATAGTATACACATTCCTTTTAGAAGTAAAATCAAAACTACCATATGATCTAGAAATGCCCTGATGGGAATTTAAAGGATATGAAATCATTTTCCAAATATATCTCTATGAGGTTGTTGCCAAGAGGAGCTTGCTAACAAGAGCCTGGTGTGGCTGTTCCCTGGGAGGTTCGGCCAGCACCTGACCAATGCAGATGCAGACGCTCACAGCCAACCATCAGACTGAGCTCAGGGACTCCTGAGAGCAAAGCTGGAGGAAGGACTTGAGGAGCATAGGGGAATTGCAACCCCATAGGAAGAACAATGTTGGCTAGTCGGACCACACAGAGCTACCAGAGACTAGACTAACAACCAAGGAGTGGATGTGGAGGGAATCCATGGCTTCAGGTACATATGTAGTAGAGGATGGATTTGTCTGACATCAATGGGAGGGAAGGCCCTTGGTCCTGTGGAACTTTGATACCCCAGCATAGGCAAATGCTGGAGTGGTGGGGTGGGTGGGGAGCACCCTCATAGAGGCAAAGGGGAGTGGGGAAGGCAGATGGGATGGGGAGGTTATGAAGGGGTAACCGGGAAGGGGGATATCATTTGAGATGTAAATAAATGAAATGACTAATTAAAAATTAAAAGTAAGATATCCCAGAAGACTCAACATAGGATAGAATTTCATGTCACTCTCTTAAGCATAGTAAGATAAGCACAAAAAGAAAATTATCATAATTTCACTCAACCAGAAAGTTGTGTCACAGAAGACCCAAGTGAAATAGAATTCACTGGCAATGATGATGGTCAAGGGGCGCGAGGATGAGAAAACAGAAAGATGAAGGCCACGAAGTAGAGAGAGCACTGGCTCTTGTTTCTCATGTCACTGTAGGGTAGATAGATATAAGGAAGGAGTAGAAAATAGGAGCACAGATGTTCTCAAAACATAAAAGTTATTAATGCCTAAGAAGATGGAAGTGCTAACCAACCCTTATCTAATCATTGCACTGTTGTACATATATACTTTATACCCACATGAATTTCGTGTTTTAATAATCACTTAAGAATTCAATCAGAGAAGCTCCATTTGATTCATAGTATCTATGTAGGTCAATAGATTGGGTGCCATTAAATCTGAAAAAGTCACAGTGTGCTAACTTTCTTTGCTTAATTATTAGATTACCAAAAACTGAAAACAGATGCATCGATGTTAAATGATTTGAAAATTAAAAGTGGAACATCATGGCTTTGGGAGCTGTGTGTCTGGAGATAGGGTACCTACAAGTGTACCAACTGCCAAAGTATTAGATAGAGTGAAACAGATTTCACCTACACAGTTTTATTTTAAAATTGGCCTTTACATATTCTGTTGGGGGGGTGCTGTTTGCGCTCTTTGTCACCTTCCCCAAACATTAAACGCCAACTCCTAATAATCCCTGTTTCATATTATCACTATCCTGCTTATTGTGTAGCCAATGTCCCCAACTAACTGGTAGCAAAGACTCTAAATCAGTTTCTAATCCCCAGTACGTGGGTAACACTTTTTCAAGGCCGGCCAACCTGCAAGTAGCTTTCAATTGAGAGTAAGGAGGGCTTCATCAAATACTCTACACCTCTGTATGTATATGGGTAGTTACATTTGTCATCATTATTACAGTGTGCACAAGCTGAACAAATCCATACTTTGATATACTCACACTAACATACAATGTGCTTGCTTTGTTGAGCTAACTCCTTTAAAATGATTGTTTTCAGATCTTTTAATCAACACAAAATATTTAATAAGATATGCAATTACCTAAACATGAAATTAAACAAAGTTTCAACTATTCTTAACCTTGGTTTTATTGGTAATTTTAATTAAATAAAGCAATGCTCTCTCTTAATTGAACCTGTCTTATTTTTAAGCAAGCTCATTATAAGTATTGATGAATGTGCTAGGTGTTATTTATAAATATCCATGTGAGTGATTCATCTGCAGACAACAGCTGGAATTTTTTCCTGTGTAGAATCATTAGTTCAATGGATATTTGCTGAATGCTTCTATATTTCATAAACCAATAGACTCAAAAAAATAGTCAGTGAATTTGATGAAAGTTACATTCTGGTATATGAGTTGTATATAACTAAGAAGCATGCTTGAAAAGTGAGTTGAAAACAAAGTGAAGCAGAACTGCATGTGACAGTCTAGGTAGTGGTCTCCACTGTAGTACAGTTAGTAAAATAATTAGGGTATACTCACCTGTTGATTGACATTGTTGTTTTATCACCAGTCATCTATAAAACACTGTGTGTTTTCACCTTCCTTTCCTCAGGCATATATTGCTTTTCTATTTCTGTTGCTTAATGATTTAAAAACATTTCTCCCCCTTTAATCATAGGCATTTCTTTGACACGTCAAATGTTTGCTATTTAAAACATCCTTCTTTGCTACAATTTGAGTATTTTTGCTTCAATATTCATAAGTGAAATTGAGCTGAACCATCAACCAAAGAGCACACATGTGATGGACCTATACCCCCTACAGATATGTAACAGATGTGCAGCTGGCCTTCATGTGGTACTGCTAACAACTGGAAGAGAGGCTGTCTCTGACCCTGTTGCATTCCTTTGAACCCCTTCCCCCTAACTGGGCTGCCTTGTCTAGGATCAGTAGGAGAAGATGTTATGTGCCTAGTCCTACTGTAACTTGATGTGCCAAGACAGGTTGATATCCATGGGAGGTTATAAACTCTTAGAGACAGCCTCCAGTGATTTATTTCCTCTAGCAAGGTTCCAACTTCTCAAAGTTCTACACCTTCCACAAATGACTCCAACAACTGGGGACCAAATGTGTAAGTATATGACCCTATGGGGAATAGTCCTCAGTAAAACTACCACAGACACCTATGGTAACCTTTCCAAATGTCCTATATTAGATTAAGCACTTTCCTTTCATACCATCCAACACTACATTATGTAACCATAACAATGAGTACTAGTAGAATTCGTACATTTTATCTCTGATTGAAACAAATTATTTCATACATATATCTCACAATTAAGTCAAATATTAGAATGATTAATATAGTTAAATGTGTCAACAAATAAATAAAATAGGTCTATTTTATGTATCTAAAAAATTAAAAGTCTCTTGAGGGTTATATCCACTTAACCCTCAGAGACTGGAGGTCCCAGGGAGTTTAGGGGTCTAGTGGGGTAGGGTTGGTGGTGGGGACATCCTTGTGGAGACAGGGTATGCTCAGAGGAAGTATAAGATGTAGAACAGTTAGAGAGTGGGCCAGGAGGGGAATAAAATCTGGAGTTTAAAATAAATTAGTTAATTTATTAAAAAAATAAAAGTCACAAATCTATGAGGACTGAACATATTACAGATTATAGATGTATTTCTTTCAGTAATGACCTGTCCATTAACCAACATTTCTCCACAAAGTACTTCTTGGCCTCCCATACCATAGTGATATATATTCAATGTTGACCATTTTTAAACTTTTCATTATTCAAGCATTATTATTTTATTTATTTGTGTGTGTGCATTTGTATGCTTTACATTGTCTAAGACAAAACTATGAACTCACCTGTCAGTCTACTTTTCATTTGTTTTATGTTCAAGTTAATTATGATCTACAAATCCGATAAATAATAGATGGCATTTACCTACTTAGAGATAAAGTAGTGAAAAAAAATCGTCCAATATTGAAGAACCACTCTTCTAGTGCAGGAGGCAGATTTTAAACAAATATAGACTTAATTTATCCTTTCAACCAAACAATCATTGAATGGCTAATAAGACCTTAGAGTTTCTCTGAACACTGGGAAAACTAACTCAAGTTAGAAAAGAAAGCAAGCCAGAAAAAATATTCCAGACTTTCTAAGATCATACTTCAATGGGGAAAAGCAGAAGATGTTACCAACAAACATATTTTTAATGGTAATAATTCATAAAATAATGAAGAGATTATAGATGAGAGAGATATGCAATAATCCATGGGAGTGATTGAAATGGACTATAAACTGAGATGGAATTATTGTGGGAAGTATTAAAAATGACCATCAGTTCCATGCTAAGCCCACCACCAAAGGGCCACATGGCACCAGAGCTCCAAAGTCTCTCTACCCAGCCCACTAAGTTCCCTCTGGTGGGTCACTAACACGCCAGCCCCATGCTTCAAAACTCCCACGGCCTTTGTGGTGCACATCAGGCAAACTTACACTTTGTAGCCATAACTCTCTCTCTTGAATTCAGTTGAGTCACCGCAAGAAGAAGACCACATAAATTTAGTTCAGAAACAATGGTAACTCGATTTCTGGGCACAACAACTAGAATATTAATCTTGTAAATCATATTAAATCTAAATCATCTGGTGGCGAATCCTGGCAGATTCGACGTAAACCGGGAGACCTAGTAGCTACATCTTGCCCTATCACTATCCTGACCTAATTGCCTCTAACATCTCTCCTGCTCCTTCTCTTCCTCCATCCAACCCAGAAGTCCTGCTTCCTACTCACCCAATGATTGGCTCCTTTTTTCATTAGAGGATGGTTCACAAGAAGTCCTGAGTGCATGACTCATTCCTTGTTCTAGACACCCCTCCCAGGAGAACAGAATTAGCATTAAAATACAAACAGCACCAGACTCATCCACAACATGGCATGATGATTTAAAAGTGTAGCTTTGAGTACAGACTTGGTAGATAATCATATAAACTGACAACTTTGTTGGATAAGAATGTGCCAGATAGAGGAAAGTGTTTAAGGGTAATCTTGTAATCCCTTACATAACTAACATGGAATTAACTAGGAGGAGATAGAAGACTTCAGACATAATATCATGTATTGTGCCATGAGTACTTATACTGTTGGCAGTACTGGGCATACAAACAAATTCACAGCATACACACCAGTATCACAGCCAAGATTTGAGTTGATTCTGAACCATGTGGAAAATGGTTCTTTGGATGTCTTATGAGAATTTATCTTGTGTTTTACTCAGAAAGTTTGAGGGATTTTTTAAGATTCTGGCACTTAATAATTAGCACACTCTATCTTTCCCTAGTACTGTGTGGATGGTAAAATCTACTTTCATAACTAAACAATGTCATTAGGTGAGGTGATTTTCAAACTAGGGAAATTTTTCTTCTCATTCTATACAGTCTCCTCACTCTATCAATTATTTCTTTGTTGTACAGAAGCCTTTTGATTTTAACAGATGAATAGATGAGGAAAATTTGGTGCATATGTTGGGTGAAGTTTTGTTCAGTCATGAATAAAATGAAATTAATCCATCTACAGGAAAAATGGATGGGAGATCTGGAGATCATTGTACCAAGAGACAAAGGTGAGGCTCAGGAAGACAAATATTGTCTCTTACATATGTAGAACCTATATTGGACAAAATGTGAGACAAACAGACACAGAGAGACAAAAGAGACAGAGAGAGACAGAGACAGACTCATGGGGAGATAAAGAATGACAGGGATTTCTAAAGTGGCTGATATAGTATGGGTTCATCAATGGCTTCCTTCACGTTGGAGAAGCTCAGAATGTGTTAGCTGCCCATCCCATGGGCCTGGGTGCCTTGTAGTCCAAATCAGTTGCTGAAGGCATATAGGATTCCTCAAGAGCTGTGGGTCTTCAGTACAATTTGGAAGCCAGAAGAACCTGGGTTTTGTTATCAGTGAAGGGATGTGGTAGCCACAGTGGCTGCAACAGATAGGTGAATTAGCAAATAAGAAAACTAAGTTTATGAGTAGAGAAAATGAATTCTCGAACAGTATAACTAACTTACTAAGAAAACAGAAGGCAATAAGATAAAACAGAGAAGGTTTTTAGTTGAATCCAGACCCAGTCAAATTAACAACCAAAATTAGCCACCACAGAAACCTATAACCATAAAATAAATATACAATGATAGAAATTTTTGAAAAAAAAAAAAGAAGAAGAGCTGCTGGGAGGGGCCTGACCTAATCATATGATCCTGCACCCACAGCCAAACATTGGATGGAAGACAAGTATTCCTACAGAAGTATTAGAGGGGAGATTGAAGGCCCTGAAGGTGATGGCAATCCTACGGGAAGACCAACTATATCAACTAACCTGGACCACTGGTAGCTCCCAAATACTGAGCTACCAACTAAAGAGTTTGTCTGAGGCCCCGGGCACATACGCAGCAGAGGGTGCCCCTGTCTGGCCTCAGTGGGAGAGGATGTGCAGAGACTTCATGTACCAGGGTCAGGGTATTTGAGGGGAGGACACTCTCTCAGAAGTGAAGGGGAGTAGAAATGCAGTGAGGAACCCTATGAGGGGGTACCAAGAGGGGTACAGCATTTGGGTAAATACATGAGTAAATTTTTTAAAAAGATTATTTCTGGCTAGTAGTATGATATATCACAGGCTTGGGTATGAGGGGGATTTGCCATACCGCTGGAAGATTGAGTGGAGTTCTGGTTGTTCAGCAAGGAATGACAGTAAATCCTGGTTGGTGAGACTTGTTCCCAGTTAACAGCCAGTGTAAGATGGGGATTTGGTCTGCAACCACATTGGCTTTAATTGTAACAACCGATTTTTCCAACAGCCTCCACATAAGATCTCAGCCGATCTGCAACCTTCCTTTCAATTGTGGAATAGCCTGAGCAGAACTTTAAAATAAATTTCTTGTCAGACCAACACAAGTGTGAGCTAAAAAGTGGTTGTTGTTTTACATTGATAAATGTGGGGTAAATTTCTTTCCATTCAAATTGCTACAAGTAACGCCACAGGTGAGATGACTAAACATCGTGTAAATTTTGCCCAACACAATTACATTTAGAGAAAAACTGGTATCAGTATTTAGTGTAGAACTCAGACTCTGTACCTGTCTCAACAGTAAAAGTTAGAAGTTCAGCTTCTAAACATAGCTATGCGACTGACTCCAGCATGACACTACTCCATGCCTGTTCGTCAACCACCAAAGGGACATATGGCTTTTATCTCAGAAAAGTTCTTGCTCTGTACAGACTTGATGACTGCAGTACATTTATCTGGTTTTGGGTGTGTCAAAATGACACTGGGGATATCATTAAGTCTAACCTCCTTTGAAAACCAAAATTAAAAATGAGTGTATAATTCTAAACCCTGTGGATATACTTACTATACATGAATGTTTTGATAATAGTAAGATGCTGTGAAAATTTTTGTAAAAAACATGCTGTGCATTAGAATAATTCAATAAATATCTCCAGCAATATATTTCTTATTAAATTCTTATTTCTTATTAAACTAAAAATCACCAAATAGTGTATTTCTGGACACAATTAGATCTGTAAATTTAATATTTTTTCTATTTAGAAGTCACAAATGGGGTTCTGATTTTTCAAGGTTCTCTCTCTTCAATGTTATCTTCAAACCACCAACAATCCCTTTATATTAGCTACCATTGCTTTGAGGATTATTATGACCAACGGAGTTGGAAGATGTTCCTAAATCATCCCACTGAACTTCCAATCTCCAGACTCTTAACAGATGTCCAGATGTTGCAGAGTAACCACATGTTCAGCTGACAAATCTACATGTGGTTTTAGGTGATAGCAAAAGGGATGGCTGTAGAACTTAAACTAATACTACACTGTAGAAAGGAGACTTAATCCCTAAATTTATTTACTCCCCTATACCACCAAGTTTCATTGACCACATGAGGATTAATTAGAGGTCACTCCAGTAGAGTAGCATTCTACCCAACATATGCATCTTATCTAAGTTTGTTTCTAGCTTGCAGGCTCATCAAGATTCCAAGAAATTAAATTTTACTTGTTTCATCTGATACTTGCTACATATTAGACACCATGTGCTGACACAGAACTGTTGTATAGATAATTGAATAGGCGAAGGATTGAATCAATTGAAAGATGCAGCAAAAAGCACACTATGGATAAAGATTAAAGCTGGGCAAACTTATTGAATCAGTGAAACTAGCCATCCTAGGTCACTACTCAAGCCAAGTTTGCCTAGCAATATGTTTATTTTGAATTTTTGGACTAACATATACTTATTTTGTAAGTTTATAAATGCCTTGATATTGGTGCCTTGAATTTCTACTGCATGAGGCTTCTATATTTCATGAAAAATATATTATTGATATTTGTTCTTACATTTTGTTCGGTAGTAAGTACACAATACCAATATTTTCAGTATTATCAGCAGAAACTCTTCATCTTTTGTCATGAACATCCTATTCCCCCAATGGAAATTAAACATGCCTTTCTTTCAATGACTCCTTTCTCTATTTGTATAGATTCCACAGGTGTCTGTTTTGGTTGGTTTCCATTACAGAATCCATTAGTCAGGAAAACGCCTCCATAAATTAGTATGTAAGTGGATCAAATGCTAACCTAATGGGATGAGAATCTGAACAGCATTGTCTTTAAAATCTAGCATTCATTTTAAGAGTATTGTGAAAGCATTCCTTCTAACAACTAGAAAATCAAGCCCTCAGAGACTACAATAGAATTCTATAAACCTTCATGCCTACAGAATTTTGTCAGTAAAGGAAGTATTTATGAATAGAAGTCAAGTAAAAGGAAAAGAATGTAAAGATCCTGCAAAAATGTACAAACAGTGGGGAAATGAGCAATTGCAGTCATTTTAGAGTTGAGAAGTAGAAATGATATTCATTCTCTCTAACTGACTTATAAACTGAGTTAAATAAACATAGTATGACCATTGAGACATTAACACTAATCACAGTAACAGGAAGTATTTTAGGGCATTTTTAAAATGGACATAATTGAGACCAACCACTGAGGGGACATTGGAAGCTAGCTACCTTTCTAAATGCCGAAGTGAAATTTTGTCATCTAGAAATAGCAGATAGCTGACAGTGTCTCTGAAGCCAATCTCAGCTCCTTCAATTACCACATAAATGAGGCAAAAAGGGTAGTCACATAGGAAGAAATCCATTAAGAACAAGGCTCCCAACCACACAGCAGCATGGGAGCCTACTTAGAAACAGCAAGGTTCAGCAGAACTTAAGCACACACTGCACAATGGTGCAGTAAAGGGACATAATGGTCCCACAGTGAAGATAGGAAACTGGAAAGGTCGCTGCTGCATCAATACACTCTTAGTTTAGTGTGAAACAAACTGTTACTCGTTGTTCCTTACCTTGTGGTTGCCTATGATAGTAGATAACAAATCATCATCTGGAGACTGTCACAAAGTACTCAGACATACTGCAGGCAAAGGCATGCACACTTTCACATGCAATGGTCACATATGTGAAAAGCCTTTAAGAGTACAGATAAGATAATTAGTATGCTATGAAAATGCCAAGAGAATTAAATTTAATCCAAAGTGACTTTTCACATTTCTCACAGGAGCGGTTTGACATATGTATGCCAAAGGAGAATGGCTTCCCAAACAATAAATTCCCTCAACTTAAAATTATTGCAAGAGCTGATGGATTTTATCAAGCCAGCTCTGACATGCTGAAATCTGAAGATCTATTGCAGTAGGCCCAGATCAGTAGAGAAGTAAAGAGTGAACAGCAGGGAAATCGGCTGAAAGTCGTTGCCATAGTAATAGCTTTAATGTCGCAATTAAGGATTTACTTGAGACCAAAGTATTTGATGGGAATGTGAGCATCCATGGGGCTTTCTGCATACCCTCTGAAGTTGATGTAGCAACCCATAAACAAACACAACCTTCCAAGTTTCATCCACTACATGTGCATGAAAAACATCTCATACATACACTGTCCATTTGAAGGACTGACTCTCCATCTATTAATTGTGATTCGCTTTATAGGTACATCTTAATTCTTTTAGCTATATCTTGTGCCTTTAACAATACTTTAAAAATAATATCTTCATAATCAAACTTCATGATTTTTATAGCAATAAAGCTTCACATTAATTTATTATTCATTTCATATTTCTTAAGTTTAGTTTAAACGAATATTCCCATACCTCTAAGCCTGTAAAGCAAGGAGGTTCCAGCTTCTAATGAGTAGTGGTTGAAGGTTTATTATTATTGGCATCAATTTTTCTGTTTCTGTTCTTTGTTCCAAATGAAAACTGATATTACATGTTTTCATGTCATGTTTGACAGGACTGATTTTAAATTTGATGGCAAACAATGGCTTTGGTTTAATTTTAAAAATCCACATTCTTACTAGTTGATATATTTCAAGTGGTTATATAGTGATTGATTTTATATGTATCTTAACTATTTCAAAGGTACATTGCTCAGCACAAAAAAAAAACCCATGTACACAATTTTGTTTATGGTAAGTACTACATGTGTTATATTTAGTATAATATTTGTATATATTCAATGTATATAATAAAATATATACTGATTTATATTAATATAGTTATGCTAACACCTAAAGTATACTGATCTTTTATTAATTAATCACTCCTCATGCATTGATGAACTGACTTCCTTTTTTATGGGATATTTTATTTATATTTCAGATGTTCTCTCCTTACCCCATTTCCCCCCTCCCGCCCAGGAATCCCATATCCCATCCCCCCTCTTTCTGCTTCTATGAGGATGTGGCCCCCACCTACCCCCTCCCATCTCCCCACCCTCGAATTCCCTCACATGTGGTGTCCAGCCTTCATGGGACCAAGGATCTCCTCTCCCACCTATACCTGACAGGACCATCCTCCCTTGCATATATAACTGGAGCCATGGGTCCCTCCCTAAGTGCTCCCAGGCTGGTGGTTTAGACCCTTGGGACTCTGGTTGGTTGGTTGGTATTATTGCTTTCCTCGTGGGATCGCAAACCCTTTCAACTGCTTCAATCTTCATTCTAACTACTCCATTGGGAACCCCATGATTAGTTCAACAGTTAGTTGTGACCATCTGTCTCTGAATATGTCAGACTCTTGCAGACCTCGAAGGAGACAGCTATGTCAGGCTCCTGTCAGCATGCACTTCCTGACATCCACATCAGCGTCTACCTTTGGTGACTGCACATGGGATGGATACCCAGGTGGAATGGTCTCTAGATGGCCCCTCCTTCAGTTTCTGTCCTACACTTTGTCTCCATATTTGCTCCCTTGAGTATTTTGTTACTCTTTCTAAGAAGGACCGAAGCACCCCCACTTGGTCTTCATTCCTCATGAGCTTTAAGTGGTCTGTGAGTTGAATCTTGAGTATTTCAAGCTTCTGGGCTAATCCAATAATCAGTGAGTGAATATTATGTGTGTTCTTTTGTGATTGGGTTACCTCACTCAGGATGATATTTTCTAGTTCCATCCATTTACCTAAGAATTTCTCGAATTCATTGCTTTTAATAGCTGAGTAATACTCCATTGTGTAAATGTACCACAGTTTTTTTATTCATTCCTCTGTTGAAGTACATCTGGGTTCTTTCCAGCTTCTGGCTATTATAAATAAAGCGTCTATGAACGTAGTTGAGCATATGTCCTTGTTATATGTTAGAGCATCTTCTGGGTATATGCCCAGGAGTGGTACAGCTGAGTTCTCAGGTCATGATATGTCCAATTTTCTGAGGAACTGCCAGACTTTTTTCCAGAGTGGTTGCACCATCTTGCAATCCCACCAACAATGGAGGAGTGTTCCTCTTTCTCCACATCCTCGCTAGCATCTACTATCACCTGAGTTTTTGATCTTAGCCATTCTGACTGGTGTGAGGTAGAATCTCAGGGTTGTTTTGATTTGCATTTCCCTGATGACTAAGGATGCTGAACATTTCTTTAGGTGCTTCTTGGCCATTCAAGTTTCCTCAGTTGAGAATTCTTTGTTTAGGTCTATACCCCATTTTTTTTGATAGGGTTGTTTGTTTGTCTAGAGTGTAATTTCTTGAGTTCTTTGTATATATTGGATATTTGTCCTCTGTCGGATGTGGGATTGGTAAAGATCTTTTCCCAATCTGTTGGTTGCCGCGTTGTCCTATTGACAGTGTTTTTTGCCTTACAGAAACTTTGGAATTTTATGAAGTCCCATTTGTCAATTCTTGATCTTAGAGCATAAGCCGTTGGTGTTCTGTTCAGGAACTTCCTAATTTGTTGTTACAACTATTCTATGTTCAAAGAAAGGCACTGCAAAATTTGTCCTGCTCTGTGGTGAAATTCCCAGGTAAAATGTGAATAATCAATGATATTTTAAGTTCTAAAAACTGAACATACTTGCAAATAATAAACAGTGCTGTGCTGTTATAGAGTCTCCACTAGACAACATAGTCCAGAAAACACTTTTTACAGTTTTGTATTTTGTTTCACTATAGCCATCTACAACATCCAATTACAGTGACATTTACATTAACAAAACATCTTTTACTTTTTCCTAATTATTTCTGATGCTTTTACATAAGACAAGAAATCTCATAACCAAGAACATGTTACAGTATTTTATGAAATACAATCATTAAATGCAAAATATAATCTCTGGGGAGCCCGGAAGGAGGGTTGGATGCAGAGAGGGAGATGAAAGAGAAGGACTGGGAGGAGAGGCAGGAGGGGAAGCTGTGACTGGGATGTAAAGTGAATAAATTACTTAGTCATAAAAATGTAAGGCATCAATTTTCAATGGATTGCAATTATAAAACTATCTGTTACTAAATATAAAGATACTTTTCTCTGTACCGTTTCATTGATAATAATAATAATCAACTATAAAATAGCATTATACTATTAATAACTTTACAACTCTTTTGCTGTAGGGAAAGTAGGTCATTATTTCTATGTTATCCAAAATGGTCACCTTAACTTAAGAGACATATTATATATTTCAATTATTTCTTTTACAGGTCTTGTCATGAATGTATAAATAACATGAATGCTTTGTCAATGAATATTGAAACAAGGCATGGGTTTTGACAATCACTTGTTACAGATTCTCTTCACTGAATGCAAAATGAGGAAAGACTAATCACTTAAATAGTGGAAATTGCATGCCACAAAATCAATGGCCAGCAAGGTACAGTCCCAGGAAGTAAGAAGTTGAGTCTACAGGATTATGAGTTTAAAATCTACATACAGAGTGAGTCCTTGTCAAATAAGAAATAAAATTGATAAGAATAAATAAATAATAAATAGTGAACAAACAAGAAAAGAAGAGAGAAAGAAAAAGCTAAAAAGAAAGATGGAAACATGATGAAATTTTATTCAAAAACAACAGAAATCATAAGAAAATATGTTCAGGTTCAGCTACTGGAAAGGATAACAGATAGGTGTAATTGTATACATAGGTGCAAAGTGAACAGTACTTGGATAAACATTTTATTCATGCAATGTCAACAGTACTTTAGAAGTTGAACTGAATACTTGTTTATTTCAGTTTCAAAATGTGGCGAGACGTAAATGAGATTGGTGAACAAAAGAAAATTTGAATAAGTAAATGAACAAAAATACTCTATTTTGTTATATTATAGTGTAAAATGACCCTAACCCCTCAGAGTTTCTTTCATAGATCTCAATCAATATCACAATATGAATTTATATACGTTTTTAAATATCTGTAATTTTTGCAAGAAACAGTTCTTTGCATGAGCTGTTAAAATATAATAAAAGAAAACAGTATATACTACAAATGTTAGAAATAACAGGATGTTCAAATATAGTGCTTCAATTTATTATTGTTTTTATCATAGATTTTTTATTTGTGAATTTTTCCAATGGATGAAATGGGATTGGATATATGTTTGTCTTTTTGTTTCGATTTCTTAATGCTTAAATAAAAGAAAGAAACTAAGTATAGGAAAATTTATTTCTGCAGTAGTTGTTCATCATCAGTGTTAATATGCTAATATCTAATAAATCATTGCTACAGGAGTTATAACATTTGTGTTTGCTTGATTCATACGCTATTACTATATTTAAATTACAGGCTAATTTAAATTATAATTAGATTAACGTATTAATTTTCAGAGACAAATTACTTCACTGGGAAATGGAAATAGTCTACTTTTCAATGTATTATCTCTTCTGATCTGGAAAATGAAATAATAATCAGAGACTAGTTTGTCAATTTACCCTGAGAAATCACTTTGCAGAGTGATCAAAAGGCTGGAACTCACTGTCATCAACTTACTCTGTTCCTCTATGAACATGAGACTGTTAATTAGAAAGTGGTGTTCAAGGCAAGAATCGAAACCCAGGAATTTACATAAGCTCATCACTTTAATTCAGCAGATCTTAACAACTTACTTCCATTGTTAACAGAATATATTGGAGCATCCTGACCAACATTATAAGAGATGCTTGAAACCTCAGGTTAAGGCCATGTTTGTCCTAAAACCGATGTGTCCATCAATGTAATGTCAACATCCCAGACTTCAAGAAGGATGTGACATTAACATTGTCAGTGAATATTTAACCTTTCTAGATTAAGTGTTTATATTATATGTCCAAGAAACTATTTACGATTTTTTTCAGTCACTAAAAGTATTGTCTAAAGTCTCAGCTTTAATTTCATCTCTTTTCCAATCACTTGTCTGCCTTATTTCTCTGTAATTAATTATACAACAACTGATGTTGAGAGCTGAAACATGAATGAGAATAACTTCATGATTATGTTAAAGCTAAAATATTGGAAATAGTAATATTAATATGTGCTTATGTGAATCTGTCTTTAGAGTCTATTCTAGAAATATGTGTGTTCTATACTAGGTATTAAAATGACAGCCTATCTATTGGTTGCTCTATAAAAATCAATTTTCAATTAAAATAAAAAAGAGGGTAGCCTATGAGATCATCCAACTTAGCTCCTAATGTAGATATGAAAAGGCCATATTGCTAAAGACAGCAGCCGAACGACTCACTGAACATGGAGAGTCAAGGTGGTGCCTACTTATAGCCTTTACCTTCATATAGTGTTCATGATACTGGAAGGAAAGGACTCTGCACAGTACTTCAATGTAAAACAAGCATTGACATACATATATGCTATTTGAAACATATATTTTCCTTTTCTCTGATACAAAGATATACCAAACTTAGATCTATGAACTTTAATAATGATTATTAACAACTTAGTGTCTATGAAAAAGTCAGTAACACTCCTAAATCTGTGTCGTAGTTTTTACAGAGAAAGGCTTGGGGCCTGTGAATTTCAAAGTCACTGTCTTCTTTAATTACATTGCTGGAAGAGTGCACGATTATTTTAATGCTTTAATGTGCAAGTTATTAAATACCCTTAGTAAAAAAAATCAGATGCTTCAGATAAATATGTAACTACTATTAATTAAATGTTAGTTGTGGTGGTGAAAAAAATAGAAATGCATATACCAACCCAGACACAAAACCTTCAGTCTACAACTGTCACCTACCTGCAAGATGTGCTAGTACAATAGTGTCACAAAGTGTGTGGGACTAGTTAACATCTGAATGGATTTAAAGCCTATTCCAAGTGATAGAATCTATTCCTAACACATCTTTGGTGGTCAAGAACTAGATAGACCAGGGACCTAGGGGAAAACCAAATACTAGTGCTCTGCTAAAGGAATATAGCAATAAAATGACTACTAAGAATTTTCTGCTACACTCCTAGATCAGGGCCTTACCTAGTCATCAGAGAATCTTACTGTAGCAGCAGATGGGAACAAGTACAGAGACACAGCCAGACAATGTGCAGAGTATTGACCACTTGGCCTAATTTGATTTCACCTATTTGACCTAAAGCTGTAGACATGTAAGGATTTATTAAATTATAGGCATCAGCATTCTGTATGACATAGTGATGGACACATATAATTTATATTTAGGTTTCCAGTAATGCTGACAATGCTTTCTCACTCAAAGGCATCCAAAAGGTTATGGATGTGTTGTGGTCATTTTTATTTGCATAATAGCACCTTTAGATAAGAGCATTACCTCATGCTCCTGGACCTCAACATCAAGAAGAAAGTAAGACATAGGTGTTTGGATAGCTATGATTAAACGGCTTGTATTCTTCAGTAACGTTTAAGTATATTTACATGAAGCAACTTGAAGGTTATTGGAAGGCTTTTAGAAAAAGAGAGCACTTACTTTTAAGTGGAAAATAGTGTTTGTGTGTTTATAATAAATTTACTTCAAGCTGTATTGTAAAAAACAAAAAACTTGCAAAAAAAATCCACACACTGAATTAACCAGACTTGGAGGCTATATGGTTCAATGGACATCTATAGATTTAGAGCAGTTCTTCAGTACAGAAGCTGAGTGTCACATTAGATTTATACCCTCACAGTGAAATAAAGCTTTATATATTATCCACCACTGAAAATGAAAAAAATTCAAGACAGAGTTCACACCTGGGGTTTGTTCCACTGCTATTAATGTACTATTAAAAAAGGCCTCAGTGACCCCAATACTGTAAAGGGTTATCTCTGTATTTTTCTAGAAGTTGTTGTGTTTCACATTTTAAGTTAAGATATTTGATCAATTTTGAATTGATTTTTGTATAAGGTGAAATTTAAGAAATTAACACCATTGTCCTGCAGCATAAATCCAGTTTTGCCAGTACCATTGGGGAAAAATTGAATATTTTTCCCAGTGTACGTTTTTGCCTCCTTTTCTAAAAATTAAGTTTTAAATAGAACATCAATATCATGGGAACTAATCCCAACTAAGTAAGACTACATGAAAATGACGTATTTCTGCACGGTATAAGAAACAATCAGCAGAGAAAACAGGCATCCTTCTCTTCTAATGTTTCAAAAACAATATAAAAAGGAAGTGTTCAGGGAAAATTAATTCAACTATTAAATATCAACCTTAAATTTTATTTTAATGTAATTTCCACTAGATTCCTTTTTTAAAATGTTATGTGTAAGAGTGCTCTGCTGCATGTATACCTGCATCTCAAAGAGAACATCAGGTCCCTTTATAGATGGTTGTGAGCCATCATGTGTGTTCTGGGAATTGAACTCAGGATCTCTGGAAGAGGAGCCAGTGCTCTTAACTGCTGAATCAACTCTCCAGCTCTCCACTGGTTTCTTAAAAATATTCCTTTATATTTTTCCACTCTAATATGAAAAAGCATTGTCTCTTTCTAACCTAGTTACTATTTTTACATCCATAAATTTTATAGAGGCCCCCATGCTATAGACCTTGATGGTTTTGATTCATAGTAACCTTTTGGTCTGCCCTCACATTCTCAGGAATCACAATCTGGCCAAGAGTGAAAGAAATTGTTCTTTGATTTAAGAAGTAGGACACTTGAAACGTCATATACTTCTGTGTATAGTATTGTTTAAAAGTCTGATATAAAGCTCGAAGTGTGAGTTCATACATCTCACCTTTCACATGAACATGACATTTATCTACCATTCAGCATGGAAAGGATAATAGAGCCTATGTTGGGTGTAATACAAGCCTAATTGTCCCACTGACTCTGAATTCTTTAAAATTCTTTTCCAGGGTTCAAAACTACAGGACAAATAACATACTAGGAACACACTTCTATTTCTTATCTCATTAAGTATTCTAAACTCTAAAAGATAAAGGCATGACTCCAATTTTACAGATTAATCAATTCAGGTAAAGATCGTCTTTAAATAATGGGCCTCGCCACACAAAATAGAGCAGTCAATCCTGCCCAGGTGCATGAGATTGGATTTATATTCTGTTATAATTTTTGTTTTATGTGTAGGCACACTTGTATTTAAAAATATTCCTATTACCACTGATCTATTTCTCTGGATACAGGAAGAATTCTTACACTTAGTTCTTCTCAACACATTAAATGACTAGAAATACTTACAATGCATCTAGTAACTTACTTCACTAACCAATTATAACGGTTGCAACAGATTCAATGGCAGATTTTTTCCAAAGATACTATGTTTTTAAAAAATCTCCTTCTAATAAGGAGGACAAGTGTAGGCATGTATATAAAGAATTATGAGCAAACTGACCATCTCTAAAGGTATCAGACTTTTTTTAATTTTTGCTTGTTTGATATTTTCTTTGAGATATTCTGGTAATAAATAGAAGAACAGTGCCAGCTGGGTGTGATGGAGAAGGTGCAAACTATGGCCACAGAGAAGTTCAACATACCAGGATACAGAAGAGCTACAGCTTCGGGAAAGGAGTCCAAAGGCAAAGTGTGCCACAGGAACAGGGTTTTCAGGTTTAACAACAGCATCAACCATGACAGGATTAAATGAGCATATAAAGTTGACCAAGATTGGACGCAGTTGATGGCAATTATTCTAGTCCTGCCACATAGAACACTGAGGTTAACGAAACACAACTTGTGGAAATAAACTATTTCTATGTGTTGGCACTTCTTAAAATTTGTTAATCATTTGGTTAGGAGTCTGATTTCTCCTGTAAGAGCTCTGCAAATTGCTAAAACTATGACTAATACTTGTAGTATCTGTGTTATAATTATGCCTTTTATGGCTTCTGATAGCTTATTTCTACGTCTAAAATCATACAGGTGTTCAATTTACAAATACACAAATCAAATGAATTAGTATTCATTTGTGTGTGTGTGTGTGTGTGTGTGTGTGTGTGTGAGAGAGAGAGAGAGAGAGAGAGAGAGAGAGAGAGAGAGAGAGATGACTTCCACTCTTGTTCAATTATTACAATAAATATATGTATAAATTTGTCTTAGGGTTTCTATTATTCTAAAGAGATACCATAACCAAGGCAACTCTTATAAAAGCAAACATTTACATTTAATTGGGGCTGGCTTACAGTTTCAGAGATTCTTCCCATTATCCTCAGGCATGGTGCTGGAAGAGCCGAGATCTTAATCAAGCTACATCTTGATCAGAAGGCATGCAGAAGGTAACTCTCTTCTGCAGGCTGCCAGGAGAATGGTCTCTTCCACACTGGGTAGAGGTCGAACACAGGACTTGAAAACCCACCCTCAACAGTGACAAAATTTCTCCAGCAAAACCACATGTACACCAACAAGGCCACACCTCCTAATAATGCTACTTCGCATGAGCCAAGCATATTCAAACCACCACAAAATTCAACCTGAAAAGTATATTTAGCATTTTTCATAGATAGATAGATAGATAGATAGATAGATAGATAGATAGATAGATAGATAGATTCCAGTCACTGGCAATTCTCTACATATTGACAAGTGTGGCTTTCTGTGATGTTCTCTATCTACTGTTAAGAGATTTTTGATGAGGAGTAAGAGCTACACTTACCTGTGGGTATAAGATTATTGAGAATCCAGTTAGGAATTATGCTGGCTTAGGAAAATGACAGTAGTAGGTTCTCCTCTAAGATCCACAGTCTCACCTGTCAGGGATAATTGACTAGATTTACAGTGTCATGCATCATTTCCCTCCTGTGAAGCAGGACTTCACTCTAATTAAACAGCTCTTGGTTACAGCCAAGTTATAAATGTCATTATTGCACCTTTAGGGGTATCTTACTATGCTTCATATGCATTGTGCTTCATACGCATCAGAACTGGGGAAGATCAGCAACGCTAAAATTATAGAGACTAGAATAAAATGGCTCTAGATGAGACAATAGCATAAATATTTATTAAGACATGGATTATATCATGAGGAAATTTTAGATTCTGACTATGAGATGAGATTTTCCATAATAAATGATGACTGTGAAAACCAAGGAACACCTCCAGTGATGAACAAAAAAACTAAATGTAGGAGGTAATTATTCTGACTGGTTTTAGTCAACTTGATACAGTCGTAGACATACCTGGGGAGAGAAAAATCTCAATTGAGGAATTGCCTCTATCAGAATGGTCTGTAGACAAGTATGTTGGGCATTTTATTAATTAATGTTTGATGTTGGAGTGCCCAACTCACTGTGGGAGGTACTACTTCTAGGCAGGCAGGTGGTCTTTGGTATAATAAGAAAGGAAACTGAGCAAGCCGCAAAGAGAAAGCCAATAAGCAGCATCCTTCCATGACTATTGCTTCAGTTCCTAACTCCAGGTAGCTGCCTTGAGTCCCTAGCTTGGCTTTCCTAAATTGACTGTGACCTGATATATATAAACCAACTAAACCTTTTCCTCCCCATGCTGATTTTGTTCATGATATTTATCTCACTAATAGAATTAAGAATAAGCCAGAAACTGACTGGAAACATAGTGAAAGCAAAGAAACCATATTTAGGATAGTAGTCATGGGTACCAAAGACCACACTATTGACCATAAAACATGTTGAGAACATTTTTCAGTCGTTGGAAATCAAGTTACAATGAGACCAAGAGACAAGCAAAAAAAAAATTGAAAGGGTGATTTAAAGCTCGGAGAAAGCCAGCTGCAAGTTATCGGCGTCGAAACAGACTTTTTAGTATTGAAAGACTTGAACATGTTTACAGACTAAAGGGAAAGTGTCAGTACTGGAAACAAATAGATACTGAAAGTATAGTAGACAGTATAATTTATCAATCAAGCTGTTGAAGAAGTTGACACCTTAAAAAGTGGAGGAATGATTTTTTTTTAGGATAGGAGAGGGGATATGGTTTCCACTAAGACTGAGATAAGTGGCCAAAAGACAGGTGCAAATGTAGATAGCTATGGGGGGGGGGGAAAGTCGATAAGATTTTCCCCTGGTAGATTTAAGACACTTCATACAAGACAGACAAAGGAGGATGAAGGTAAGTTTTGAACAAGCAACTTGAGGGGTTTTGAGGGGACAGGAAAGCCACTTTCTAGAGGTTAGAAAGTGGGCAAACATATGTAAAGGAACATCAAGCAGCCCTGAAAAGTCTGTCCAAAGGAGAACACTACAGATGCCTGCAGGTGTGGCTCCACAGTCCTGAGACCCTCTCTAGCATTTGTTAAGGTGACTGTACTTAAAGTACTCTAGTTAATGTGCAGATGATCTCTGGAAGGACTGAATGATACAAGAAGAGTTTTGTGAAATAAAGGTGAGTGATAAGACAAACAGTATGTGTAGTACTGAATACAGATCACTTACCAAGTGGGCACACTCGGCTGCCACAGGTAACACTGAATGCTAGAACATTTTGGTAGAGGCTATCAAGCATGTCAGAGATGAGGGAAGAACATGGCAGACTGTATTAAGGATAATGGAGGTGGGAAAGGAGCAGTCAGTCTGGATTATGTAGGGGAAATGACTTCACTGTAATAGAAGTGTGCCAACTGGAAGATTGGGTGTTCAGGGCTCTGAGTATTAGCTGCAGGGAAGAGCACTATTTCATGTTAAGACTGAACTGCAATGGTATCTTAAAGTAGAGTAAACATAACGAGGTGACGGGAGTTTTGAGGCTCTACTGTTTAAATTGGCTGTCTACATGATAAATGTAAGGATATGAAGCCTGGTACCGTGGCTTTCAAAGACTGAGCTAGGGATTATATTGGTCGCAAGTGACAGGTATCAAAAAAATATGATAAATTGCTCAATGAAAAATTAAATAGAAGACACACTAAAGTGTGTTAGTGTCCAGTGGCAGCCAAGTTTTCTGTACCATCTATGAGAAGAAGCAAGCATTGCTGTAGGTGTACCCATCAGCTAAGAACTGAAAGCCTGACCAATAAGATTGCAGTGGACCATTGTTTATTAACCTTGTCCTGGAATTTCGTTGTCTGTATAATAAAAACCAATTTTAAACTTGTCTCTTGTGTTGTAGAAAAGATATAAACACATTTTTATTGGTTAAGGATATTGCAGAAAAATTTTTGTATGACAAGTATTCTGGTAGATGTAGTAGCCTTCACAATCCCTCTTTCCTCATTAGGCACAAAGAAACATCCATTTGTCTTTCCTTTTCAGGGGTCTGTCTCTGAACAAGCTGTGAATACACTAGCATCACTAAAGAATGGGCAGAGAAGGTAGCAGAAGAAAAAGAGTTGACGGCAAGGCAAGATCAAAACAGAAGTTGTGATGCATAGGACATCTACTGAAATGCAAGTGAGGTCTCAGATATTTCCCAGAAATCCTGCTTTATGTAACTTTCTCATAAGGTGTCTTTAAAAGAGGTCTTTTTAGGTCGAGCCAGACACCACACCCAACACTGTTGCAGTTCCAAAGAGGCACTTGCTGATAGGAACCTAGTGTGGCTGCTCCCTGGGAGGCTCTTCCAGCAACTGATCAATGAAGATGTAGATGCTGGGAGCCAACCATCAAACTGAGCTCAGGGACCCTGATCGGGGACTAGAGGAGCTGAGTGGGATTGCAACCCCATAGGAAGAACTACATCAGCTGGCTGGACCACTCAGTGCTCCCAGTGCCAGATCAATCAAGGGGTGTGTGTACAAGGAGGGATCTATGGTTCCAGACACATTGGTAGCAGAGGATGGCCTTACCTGACATCAATGGGAGAGGAGGCTCTTCGTCCTGTGGAGATGTGATGCCCCAGCATAGGGGGATGCTGGAGGGGTGGAGCAGAAGAGGGTTGGTGAGGCTGCACCCTCATAGAGGCAAACAGGAGGAAGGAGAGGGAGGTTGTGGAGGGGTAATCGGGAAGTGGTATATCATTTGAGATGTAAATGAATGGAATGATTCATAATAATAAAAAAAGAGATCTTTTTAACTGGGTCCCCAGAATGATTGAAAAAAAAAACTTAGTGAAACAACCATAGTCACATAATTAATAAATAATCATTTGGCTTTTGAAATCATCTGTGCTTTTGAAAGTTTACCTGAGCAAAACAGACCATACAAATTATTCCAAAATATGTATATTAATATGTAGGTATTATATCTGCTTTAGGTTAAAGTGACAGACAGAAAGGTAACTCTTAGTGGAAAGTAGAAAAATGTTCAGATTATATAGTGCCAAATATTTGGTAAAATTATTATCTACAATGTTTCAGAACAAAAGCAATAAATATCTGTCATCAGATGAACAGATTGGGGAAAGCTATTTACTATGACTTCATTTTCATTTTCCTAACTAATCAACAAGTTTTAGTTGTTAATATTAGGAGAGGACAGGATGTAGATTCAGATGCAGGTGCAGGCGCAGGCACAGGTGCAGGCACAGGCGTAGGCGTAGATGTAGATGCAGATGCAGATGCAGATGTAGATGCAGATGTAGATATATAACTTGTCAGAACCAACAACTGCCTAATTGTACTCAAGCCCACTTGACAAGAGTATTGGAAACCTAGCCAAATCTCTGAGGCTTGTGAGATAATGAATCTTAAAGGAGAACCTGCCAGTGCCACCCAGTAGACTAACATAGTTCCTTACTGAATTCTAAATGTCCTTACACTCACAAAGAAGTGCAACTCTGACCTCTCATCAGGGGAATTTCTCTTTGTAACAGATGGAGGCCATTACTGAGAACCACAACTGATCAAATGCAGAGAGCAGCTGGTTATAAGGTACCCAGACAAGACACGATGGATACATCTACACGTAACTCCTGTCTCGAAGGCTGATGGAACTCTGCAGAAGAGAAGAACAAAGATTGGAAGAGTCAAGGGACCTAAAGACATGTTATGAGAGTGTGTCATCTAGATGAATGGGATGTTTTGCCCACAATAAATATGGCTGCCAAAAAGACCTGAACAAAAAATGATGCCAGTAAATATGCTAACATGGAATGAAGGATTATACAGGCTCCTTCCTATCTCTAGACAAAGACCTATAAATGAATGCCAGGAACAGGATGAACAGTCTTCCCTGGAATAAAACTTGACCTAATTGGTTACCCTGTACCAAGGGGTTAGTCCTAAAACGATATGCATACAAATAACACTAAACAGATTTGGAGAGTTTTATTTATTTATTTATTTATTTATTTACTTATTTATTTATTTATAGAATAAGCAAAAAGAGACCATGCGTTTGAGAGGGACAGAGTAGGGAGTACATGAAAGGGATTACAGGGAAGAAACAGAAAGGGGGATTGTGTAATTATCTTTTAATTTAAAATATGCTGTTAAATATTTTTGCAATGAAGTCCTCAATATATCTTTTATTTTGCAAAGCACTTAGAACTACTGGGCCAAAACTAAAGCTCTAAAGCAAATACAAAAAATTTATTTTATGAAACAGTTAACATTCTACAAGAGACTTCACAAGAAATCAGTAATGAATTATTAAGAATTAAATACATTGAAAATTTTATGCACTTAACTCTATTAAATAAAACTTATTTTCTCTAGTATGATCTAATGTGTTGTAATCTGGATAAAATGAATAGAACACACACATACACACACACACACACACACACATACACACACACACACACATATATATATATATATATAATATAATTATATAGAATTTATAATTATATATATTTTTATGTTATTAAATTTTAGGATCACAAAGAATAAAAGAAAATTCTAGAAGAAACATTTTATCCATTGAATATTATATTGAGTAGAATCTTACAGAATTATTAAGTATTTCATTCAGGTATTAAAGTGGCTAACCTTTATGTTAGAGAATGGTTTTAATTTTGAAATAAACAATTTGAAGTTGACTAACAATATTTCTTTGAAACAAGTATAATTTATAATTAGAAAAATACATGTGAAAAATTTAATTGAACAGAAAAGGAAAAATTCATGTATTTTCATGATCTAATAATAAAGAATGTTACAATCTGATTCATGTTCTTGCTATATTTTCCAATTTCTACTACAAGATGGTTTTTAGAAAAATTTCTAGGCACGTAAATTTTAGACTTGACTTTGTAGATGATACTATTTATTTAATGTTTTGAGTGATGCTAATATTTCCAGTGTAATCATTGATTACTGCTAAAATGTTCTCGAAAATCTTTATTGTTCAAATTTTTTGTTTTTAGTTTTTTGTTTTTTCAATTTACTTGTATTACGGAACCCAACAACATCTGAAACCATCTAGGGACATTCTTTTGAGCACAGACACCTAGTGCCTGTTTTAAACAACACTTCCCTGTTTTGTTTTCCTTTCTTTCTTTGTTTCTTTGTTTCTTTGTTTCTTTCTTTCTTTCTTTTTTTGTTTCTTTGTTTCTTTCTTTCTTTTCTTGTCTTTTCTAATTTTTGTTATTTTGTTTTTGTTGCTTTAAAGAGGGACATCTCTGAAGCTCTTTGCTCCTGATTACAAGGCTTCAAATCCTTCTTAGGAAGACCGAAACTTGGTAGAGAAGATGGTGGAACACCTGGAGAACCTTTTGTTGTTTTCTACAGAGAATTTCTTAAGTGCTTTCTCAGAATACCAATGAAGGAAGTTAGACTTGGATGGCAAGGGCACACAACATCTGTTCTGAGAGAGGGCAATGAGCAGAGCCTGAAAAATGTCTTCTCTTCAGAAGAAGAACTCACTTAACTAACTGGGCCTCAGTCATTCAGTGAGGGGATAGTCCTGTAGATAACCTACAGAGAATAAATCTTGCCTCTGCTCTCAATAAGCTTAGGAAGGGTTGTCTTCATGCTGGAGTTCAGAGCTTAAGTAAAAATTAGTATTAGTAATATCTATGTTGTTAGTGAAAAGGTATTACTAACTAGGTATTGCTAACTAGACTTTGCTCTCTTGTTCTGAAAAATATGCTTCAATGTGATTGAAGGTATGAATTCACCACACTGATTCATAAATAATAAATATTGTGTTTTTTATACAAAAAACTACAATTTTATACATTATTCTTTCTTTTTTTAATTTAAAGTTACTCCTCTTGGGGCTTATCACTTAAGGGCCCTTAATGCTTCTTTTAGACCCGAGTTCAGTTCTCGGTACCACAGCAAGTGGCTCACTACCACTTGTAACTCTATATAAACACCCCGCCCTCAAAAAAACTGATAAAAAATACATTTTTTTCTTTTCAAAAGGGCAACAGATGATAAACATTCACCTTCAGTCATGTTAGAGTATATAGTCATGTGCTTACTTGTTCCTAGACTAATCTGGATGAAATATGCAAATTAATTCATGTCAGAAGTTGTACGAAGGCTGGAGATCACATTTTAACAGGGGAAATATAAATTGTTCAAGCTTAACAAATGTAGTCCGTAGCTGCCTGAATTTAACTCTCTTATACCTATGTTTAAAGGAGGATCAACCTTCGGAGGCAAGATGGGTTGAAGGTTAGAGACTAGCTCAGTTTCTTTTTTCTTTCTTTTCTTTTTTGTTCAAAGATAATTTTGTAGTTATATTTGTGTACAGAAAACTTAGCAGTGTACACTTAACCCAGCTTAGTGGTGAGTTCTTCAGCCTTTGCCTTTTCCAGCCACAGACTTAGGACTCAGGATGTTGCCTCCCCAGTGGCTGCGGATCTCGCCATATCTGTCACTATAATTGGTCCTAATAGCTTTCACCAGCTTAGCCAGAGCATCCTTGTCTTCCAAGTAAACCTGTGTGACGGCAACAGAGGTGCATGTCTTCATGTAGACCAGGAACCCTAGCCTGGCCTTTCCCTTGATGATTCAGTAGGGAACATCCATGTTTTTTTTTCTTTTTTCTTTCTTTTCTTTTCTTTTCTTTTTTTTTTTTTTTTAGGTTTTTTGAGACAGGGTTTCTCTGTGTAACCCTGGCTGTCCTGGAACTCACTCTGTAGACCAAGCTGTCCTCGAACTCAGAAATCCACCTGCCTCCTCCTCCCAGGTGCTGAGATTAAAGGCATCTGTCACCACTGCCCGGCTACCCCCATCTTTCAACACAGGGCAGGCAGGGAAAATACCAGCTCAGAGGTGTCTAAGTCATGAACAGTCACCACCAGCTGAGCCTTCTTGTTCTTCACTAAGATGGTGACTATATTGATTCCTGCTCGAAGGACAGGTGGCCTCTTAGTTTCTAAGTGTCTGTTTTGTCACAGCATCTAGTAGAGTGCCACAGGATAGTTTGACCCCCCCTACACACACACACACACACACACACACACACACACACACACACAGAGAGAGAGAGAGAGAGAGAGAGAGAGAGAGAGAGAGAGAGAGTTATATACAAATGACAAAGAGGAATGAAAACACAATAAACAGGAAATAATGTGGAAGAAATTTAGCTTTATTGAAAAGTAAAATTATAATTTTTCCTACATGTCAGTGCCCTGGGATTTTATAAGGAAATGACCAAAAATCAGCCAGCAAGTCTAAACTCTTAGTAGAATCCAGAAAGTCTTCCATAGCAGCATGGACGATAGGTACTGTAGGCATATCGAGAGCCACAGCCACAGCCATAGCCATAGCCCAGGCCACCATAGCCGTATCCCAGGCCTCCGTAGCCGTAGCCCAGGCCTCCGTAGCCGTAGCCCAGGCCTCCGTAGCCGTAGCCCAGGCCTCCATAGCCGTAACCCAGGCCATCATAACCGTAGCCCAGGCCACCAAAGTAGTTTCCGTGGCACATGCTGTCAGGAATAGGAGTTTTCTTGAGGCAGATGAGGAGCTTGTGGTGTGTGAGTCTGCTGCTAACCAGGTGTGGGTCCTTTTATACTGCCTGAAAAGCATGTGAGGCAAACCACAGAGTCATCCAAACTCATTACCATTAAAAGAAACGACAGATACGCCCTCAACAAACATGCTAACCATGTGTCCCAGATGAAATTGTCAGTGTCAGGATTTCTCACAGCTGAGATCATGAGACTCCTGGTGACTTCTATGCGTCTGTGTTTTTCAGAGATGGCCTACTTAAAATTCTAGTTATAAAACTGACAAGAGTCCGATACAATAACATAAAATATTTGTGTTGTGCCTCCAAAGATTTAAAGTTATCTAGTTTATATCTCTGTGCTAATTACACCCCTTTTCTATCTGAGAAACCTTTCTACTGCTGATTTTCCCCAGTTTATGTCAGAAAGAAAAGTTTGAAACCTCATTCCTTTTGTCTACTTCAGGCTTATGTTCTGTTCATACACTGCTTGCTTCTTCTTTATTTTATAGGACACCCAAATCCTCATTTCCTATCAAAATGTTGCTTTGTTCACAGTTTTGGTGATGACCTTCCTGTGCCCCGCTCTCTTTTTTTCTATTGGAGAACTTATACAACTATACTGTATTTACATCCTTTAAACTCCCCCTGCTCCCCAACTCCCTCAAAATTTATTAGCTATTCTTTAATTTTTATTGTATATGTATGTGTATATGTATATTAGATATACATACAACCTTCTGGATCTATTTCATGTTGGTCGTATGTATATGTTGTTTAGGCTGACTACTGGTATTGGATAACTTATCAGAGGGCCAGTCTCTGAAGAAGACTGAATATCCCTATCTCAGCAGCCAATCTGTAGCTTTTACTCATTGGGTGCAACCTTGTGAGCTCCCCTCTCCCTGTTGGTATGCACATTCTTCTTGTTGTTCTTGTACTGGTCTCATAGGACAACCATGTTTTTGATATTTCATGAGAGTAGCTTCATTGAAATTTATTAAGGACATTATTACAATATAGACATTCTCTTTCCACCCCTCGATATAGAAATGAAGCACAGGAAGTTTAGAAACTCATTCATTTGTTGCTTGACTCACTATTTCATCAAAGCTTCTCCAAGGATCTCCCATTCCTAAAATTGTTACAGAAAGCCATGGTGGAAAATATGCACAAAACAATCAGTCCCTGTTGTCTAAAGGTATCAATGAAGATAAATTAAGAAGAAATATTATAAGAATGATTTAGGTAACAATATATTTGGACTGCAGTTTCCCTTGTTTCTACTCCTCCCAGTCCTTCCTCCTTTACCTCCTCTTCTAAGCCAGATCTATTTTTTTCTTTGCTTCTTTCTTTTTCTTTAATCCTTTTTTAAAGTCCAATCATTATCCCCTTACTGGTCTGCCCTCCAACAATTCCTCACTCCATTCCTCCTCCTGATCTCCAAGAGGATGCCCTCCCCCCCCCCCACCAGACCTCCCCACTTCTTGGATCCTCAAGTTTCTTGAGTATTAGGTGCATCTTCTCTTACTGACTTGAGACCAGGCAGTTCTCTGTTGTGTATGTGTCTGGGCCTCAGACCAGCTGATGTATGCTGCCTGGTTTGTGGCTCACTGTCTAAGAGATCTCAGGGGTCCAGATCAGTTGAGACTACTTGGTCTTCCTATGGACTTGTCCTCCTCCTTAGCTTCTTCCAGCCTTTCCCTAAGTCAACCATAGAGGTTCCCAGCTTCTGTCCTTTGATAAGCATTAAGCCAGATCTAATCTAAACAAAAAGCAAATAATCGTTGAACTTGAGGAAGAGAACATGTTTAAAGTAAATTATATATTCTTACAAAATATCTTTATGAGGTCTATCACAATGGAAAAAAATATAAATCAATATAAATTTTTATATTAAGAGATATATATGAGAAAGAAAGAAGTGAGAGTGATTTTAGCATTATAAATAATTAAGAGAGGGTAATTACAAGATGAGATCAGATACAGAAGGATCATGTTGGGAAATAGAAGCTCAGTCTTGGGCTAAATAGTCAACTGATCCATAAACTCAGAAGCTGAGACTGAGATAAAAACTGAGGCTGGGGCAAGAACATAAGAAGGTTAGAGTCCTAAAATTGAGGGTGGATACTGCAAAGGACTCAAACATACTATAGAAGATATCTTCTTAGAGTCTTAGGCATGCCTGAAAATAAGAAAATGGGCAGCCAACAATACAGGAATGGTAAAGGACTCCAGGAAAGGACAGCCTCCATGGAAGAGGGACCTACTGATCATAGGTCCCATTTAGAAGAGACAGAGAGGCAATCTATACAGTTCCTCAGGCTTTCTTCGGATTGTGTGCACTTGATAGTTGTTCAGGGGCTATGCTGCTGCTCTCTTCAGACCATCCCAAAATGAGTTTCTCTGTTATTTCTCCATTCTCTCTGGGTCATATTATTTATGTTTTCATGTACTTCTATAGTCTTGTCAGTTTATAATTCCACAAAGAAAGGGATATAAGCTACCTCATCATTGACAGTGTTTTGATAATTCTGTGTTAATTGAGTATATTATATTGTCAGTCACCAGTTCCCACATGTTTGCAGATTTGTGAGAGTATGTCAAACATTCTGTTGGGTCATCAAATACTTGTACTATTTTATAGTCTGTAATTATTGTATTCCTCTCAAAGAATTCTACTATAGATATTTGTTTTCATTTTATTATAAAAGAACTTTGTGTTCTCAATAATGATTTATTCACTCATTTTCTTCCTTCATTCAAAGCATTATAACTATTTCCAGAGACTATTTAGACTCTGCCAGTAAGACCTTCTTGGATTCTTCATGATGTTTCTTTGGGATTTTGCTCAAATGTTTACTTTCTCCAATGTTCAAATCACATGCTTCACTTTCTATTCCAAACCCTATAATATTTGACATCCAGAACATCTTAGTACCAGACAAATGCTCTTTGGTCAATTAAATTTTAATAAGATTACTTATAAAATATTTTAACATATATATAATAAATTCTATTTTGAGGCATTCTCTAATATTGTCAACTTAGGAATTCCGAGAGAATGAGCAGCTTTTATACTATTTCTAGTAATTTTCATCACAACTGTTATTATGATTGATGATATTTACATACATGGAGAAATTTTCTGGCTCTTCAAAATACACTATAAGAACAAACCATTTATTTTGCAGGAAAGTTTTCAACAAACATGTTAAGATCTAGTAGGTAAAATTTATTTATTAATAAATATTAATTGTAGGCCAATAGGTTGGCTCAGGGAGAAAAGACACTTATTCCCAAACATAACAACTTGAATTGGTCTCCAGTACCCAGATAGAGGAAAGAACTGAGTTCTACAAATTGTCCTCTGACATACACATGTGCCCTGTGTCTCACATGTACACAGGCATACAAATGCAAACACACACATACACATACATACAAACACACACACATACACACTAGAGAGTTTTCTCAGTGTTTCAAAAGACTGGCTATTTACCAAGGTCATGGGTACAATTGTGAGCACACACAAGGTGTCACACAACCATGTAACTCCCTGTTTCAGGATATCTAACGCCCTCTTCTGCCCTTCACAGGAACCAGGCACACAAGTTTTACACAGACATATGGTCAGGAAAAAACAATAATACACATAAAATAAATAAATAGATAAATGAATGAATGAATGAATGAATGAATAATAAATAAATAAATCTTTTCAAATTTCATCCTAACAATATGTTCAGCATTGTGTTCACTAAACAGTGGACATATAAACACAAGTATATAATTTTGACTGACTAAAACTACTGATGTTTTCATTAATTATGTTTAAATCTAATTTATTGATTTGAATTCTTATCACAGTTGAAGAAATCAATAACATATTTCTTCACAAATCTGTTAAGTAAGCATAGGGGATCTTCCAAACAATCTTCTCATTTTCAGTACCCCTAAATAATTCACAATTTACCTTGGACAAAAGAAGTATTAAAAGTATCTTATGGACAAATGTTGAAGGCTAACACTAAAATATTCTGTGGTTATAAAAGCAGGCCAACTGAAACTATCAAAAATGCTCCAGTGTCTTTTTAAATTAAAACTTAATACTGGTGTTATTTGTAACTGCTTACATTGTTGTGTAATGTGATTAAAGCTACCATGATTTGTAACAGATGCTTCTGTAACACTTTAAGTGTTTTCTTAACAGCACATAAATACATTAGTCATAAAATTAGCCAATGGCACGAGCCCATAGTAGGTCCCACCCACACTGAGAGAATATAAAAGGGCTTCTCTTCAGGCAGAAGTATACAGACTCAAGTCACCTACTCTCCTCTCTACCCAAGAACAACCTCAACAACCAACACCATGTGTGGCTACTACGGAAACTACTATGGCGGCAGAGGCTATGGCTGCTGTGGCTATGGAGGCCTGGGCTATGGCTATGGAGGCCTGGGCTGTGGCTATGGCTCCTACTATGGCTGTGGCTACCGTGGACTGGGCTGTGGCTATGGCTATGGCTGTGGCTATGGCTCACGCTCTCTCTATGGCTGTGGCTATGGATGTGGCTCTGGCTATGGATCTGGATTTGGCTACTACTAAAGAGACCATAAGAGACTTTCATCTTCTCCAACTGTGACTTTAAGACTCACCAATTCTGAACCCCAAAACACTGAGCCTCTTCTCTGAAGATGATGCTGCCAAGAAGTTTTTAGTATCCACTGTGATTTGCATCGAGGCCACATGCTCCATGAATATCCCTCATAAAGAGAGGGAATGAAGTTGACTTGACTCCTGTCACTTCCATAGTTCTCAGAATAATATCATCATAGCATTGACCTTGATGACTGTCATTCTTTTCCTCATTTATTGAGTCTCTAATAAACATCTTGAATACAAAATAAACTCTAGTTTTATTTCATTTGTCAATGTCGAAAATATCTTATTGAAATGATTGTTTTGAGCATCCATGAAAGACAATGATCACTCTCTTGGACACCACTTGCTATTTCTGGGTCAACTTCTTTACTATGTTCAGGTTTGTCATCCTATGAAAATGTGTTCTTGTAAAGAAAGATTTGTCCTTCTATGTAACTATTTTTTTAATATTTTTATTCTTTATTGGATATTTTATTTGGATTTCAGATGTTATACCCTTACCCCGTTCCTCCCCGACCCCTGCCCAGGAAACCCCTATCCCATCCCCCCTCCTCCTGCTTTTATGAGGATGTACCCCCAACTACTCCCCTACTCCCACATCTTCACCCTCGAATTCCCCTACACTTGTTGTCCAGCCTTCATGGGACCAAGTATCTCCTCTCCCACCTATGTCTGACAAGTTCATTCTCCCCTATATATACAGCTGAAGCCATGGGTCCCTCCTTATGTGCTCCTAGGCTGGTGGTTTAGACCCTGGGAGCTCTGGTTGGTTGGTATTGTTGCTCTCCTCATGGGGCTGCAAACTCTTTCATCTCCTTCAGTCTTCTCTCTAACTCCTCCATTGGGAACCCTTTGATCAGTTCAAAAGTTAGCTGTGAGCATCCTCCTCTGAATATGTCAGACTCTGGCAGACCTCTAAGGAGACAGCTATATCAGGCTCTTGTCAGCATTCACTTCCTGACATCCACATCAGCGTCTATCTTTGGTGACTGCACAAGGGATGGATACCCAGCTGGAATGGTCTCCAGGTGGCCCCTCCTTCAGTTTCTGTCCCACTCTATGTAACTCTTAAATGCAAGCACTATTATGTATAAATTTGCTTAATGAGTATCTAGGAACCAACAGTGTTAAAATGTCCACCATTTTCATACACCTTATGTCTCAGAACCAACTACTGCTTTCTCATCTTCATTCCTACCCTACAAAAAGGTTTGCAGTCTAACAATATTTTGTGATATACTCACATATACACAATCTCACATACTCTGTCACCTTTGATTTGCTATTAGAAGGAAGTCACAGGCCATGTAACAATGTGGAGTGGGAGCTCATGCTTTGCCTACCAAGACATAGGGTCTGTGCCTCTGCCATGATAGGAATTAAAATGTACCCCTGAATCCAACGTGTTCTATGTATTGGGGGTTTTTTGTTGGGGAGGCTTTGGTAGAATTTTATGGATTAGACATATAGAAATAAAGTTATTTTTTTTCTCAGCACAGCTTTGCCTTTGTCTTCTGCTGCTTCTAAAGAAAGCAGCTACTCTATATTAAATTAATTGTATATTAACTGTATATGTCTGTTCTTCATAAGGTAAGGAGCTATTCTAAGTAAGACTTTAAAATTGTAACCATTAACTTCTGCAAAATCCATCACATGTCATTCGAAATGTACCTTGCCAACTGATTTGCTATCATTAAATCTGTCAAATAAAACTTTAGTGTTTTCAGTTTCACTAGTCCATTGTTGACCTTTCCTGGAGACCCAATAATCTGAGCTATACAGAAGTCTGAGACAGGATTACAAGTTCAAAGACATACAAGGTAGCTTGTCTTTAAGGAAAAAAAATCAAAAGATAGAGAATATGTTAGCAGAATACGGATCTTTCACACCGTGAAAGAACCACTATCTACAATACTGTGTACCACTAAATACAAACTAAAATAAATAAGTCTCTCATTTCCGTTTTCCTCATAACTAATTTGTTTTCTATTGATTGTTTCCTTCCTGGTACCTACTTTGGTTTATTGAGTAGTGCTTCCTGTAGTTCATTAAAGTGTGAGTATTAATTTGGTTTCATTACCTTTTCATTTTTACTGACAAAAGTGTTTAGTGGTGTGAATTTTCTCTAATTAACTGCTTTACTTTTGTAGGTTTTTCAAGTGTAATTTTATTGCCATTATTTACTTTGAAATGGTAGTTTTATACTTTTAGACAACATTTCCTCACTTGCCTGGAAGTAGTCTAATCAAAGATTTCCTTTTCATATCAAGAACTTGTCTATTTTCATTGTTGTTGTTGTGAGCAAGTTTTAGCCTCACTTCATGGCAAACAGAGAATTTGCAAAAGCTCCTTTTTACTTGTTCCCTAATATCAGTGTTTATGTACATTCTCTGAAAACATATGGAAAGATTTATTCTTTCTTATTTTTGTAAAGGTTAAATGTGCACATATGTACATGACATAAATGTATCAAAACAAGTAACAGTTGCTTCAATTATATTGTTTAAATATGTTATCTTAGTTTATTCTACTTGATTTATTTGTTGTGTAGCAGCCAATTTAGACCCTCCTGTCGCTGTGTTCCTATCCATTCAACCCATCACAACCATTTCTTCCTGTGTGCATTTTTTTAAGATCCTAGATCCACTCTTCAAAAATGCAAAGATGACAACAAGATAGAAGGAATAAAAGAACATAAAAGAAGGGAGAAACGGTAGAGAGCAGGAAGGAATTGGGAACAAAAGAAGGAAAAAGGAAGGAAGGAAGGAAGGAAGGAAGGAAGGAAGGAAGGAAGGAAGGGAGAGAGGAAGGGAGGGAGGGAGGGAGGGAGGGAGGGAGAGAGGGAGGGAGGGAGGGAGGGAGAGAGGAAGGGAGGGAGGGAGGGAGGAATAAAGGAAGGAAGGAAGGAGGGAGGGAGAGAGGAAGGGAGGAGGGAGAGAAAAAGAACAGACAGAAGAAAAAAATTCAATGCTCACATAGGCAAGATGTTTCTTGTTTTTCACATAAACAAGGTATTTTTTCAACAAGATACATCTCTGTTTATTGAGATGGTCAGAATATAAAGTGTCCTGTGTAAATTTAAGGATTTCTGGCTTGAGTTCTCCTCGGGTATTAAGATTACTTATGTGTTATAGAACTCATTTTCTCAGATAATTTAACTGCTTTTTTCCAACTTTCAGAATTGTTGTTTCACATGTTTGTAGCATAATAAGACTTAGGCAGCTATTTATGAGCATAACCAGAATCTTTTCCTGTTGGCTGATTAAAGCCAATAGGATATAGTGATCTGGTTGACATATTTGATATCTGAGCTTCAGGCCTTTTGCTGTGATAATGTACCCTGGCAAGAAGCAGCTTAGAGGAGAAAAGGTTTATGTGAGCTCACAGTTCCAAGTTATGGTTTATCATAGTATTGAAATCAAGGAAACAGGGACAAGAAGTGGATGCTCACATGACATCTGTAGTCAAAAGCAAAGAAAAATGAATGCATGTGTGCCTACTACTCAGCTCATGTGCTCTACTCTGATACAGGCCAGAATCCAAACCTAGATGATGCTGCAGACCATAATGGACAGACCACCCATCATAGTAAATGCAATCAATTAATTAACTGAGCAACTTTTTAATTGTCAGAGAATTTATGCATACCCATGCTCTGATGGATGATTGTGCTATACAACCCTCAAACCAGGCTATGCTTATCTATTCCAATATTTTTGTTATGAAATATTCAAAATACTTTCTTGTCACTCTTTGGAAAGATACAGATCATTTCTAATCATGTCTGTTTCATTGTCACTCTCTTGAGTTCTGCCGGGAGCCAGCCCTGGCGTGGTTGGAGAAGAAGTCTTCTTTCTTTTCCTTATTCTTGTCGGTTCTTCTTGAGGCAGCAGGAAGGGGAGGTAGAAGAGCATCGGTGGGGGTTAAGACTTGGTCTTACAAGATGCTTAAGGCCTTGGGCCTTACAAGATATTTAGGGTTGCTGTATAACAAAGGTTTACTTATTTATACTAGGAAAGTTTATTTACCATACTACTGTAGCTGGCCAACCTTCTGGTAACCTCTGGTCAGAAACTGCAGTTTCTAGCACTTTTTACCTCAGCCCAAAAACAGCAGAGGATTAGGTAAATAGCCTTTGTACTCTCTCAGCAGGAACTGCTGGGCTCTGACTTGCACCTGCTAGTCTAAGGTCACAGGAAGAAAAAACACTTAGAGAAGTTATTATACAGTTTATTACTGAGTGTAAAAATTTTCCTATGAAAGCTCTCTAAGAGGAAAAGTGGAAAGGTCCTAAGAGGGGAAAAGAAAAAAATTCTATCAAAGGAAAAATTCTAAGTGAAAAATTCTAAGCAGGAAAAAAGGAAAGGAAAGGATGAACAACTCCTAAGGAACCTCTACATCTATGACTAAGACTACTACTCTCTTTGTCTTCGTCTTCAGTACTTATGCATCTGTCAGAGTACATGGTCACATGTTACAAAGTTCATCACAAGTTCACATCAAAAATCAAATCATAAATTGAAATAGAAGTTTACAACAGAGAATGTTTACATGTATATCCATTAGGACTAATTATCTGGCTAAATATCCATCACTTGTCTAGCTCCACAGGTTCACTGAAGGTTTAAAACTATAACTAAGAAATTAGTGAAGTTTTGTATAGATAAACTTAGGTAATATTTTATCTTCTGTCCTAGCACCTATAATAAATTGTGAGTTCCATTTTAGTGACCTTTGGTTAGTTGTCTTACAACTTCTTGGAATGTGCTCTGAGTAGGAGAAAGTCTGGTTACTATCTAAGGACAATTGACTGATTACACCCAGGAGACTGGCAGAGTTCTCATTGCAATTTTGACTACCAGAGAGGGACCTAATAACAATCCCACTATAAAACAGCTTAATAATCACTGATATAACTTTAGGAATTCTTATAAGATCATCATTAAGACTTAAGAGGTCATCTATTTGTCTACATAGCACCACTACAAGACAGTACATCTTTGTGAATGTGCAGAGATCTGCTCCAAAGGGGTGTGCTATTGCTTAGTGATTGTTACATATATTTTATAATAATGATAGGAAAAGTATATTAATAGTTGGAATCTTTCCTAAAATAAGTCCCTCATAGCCTTGTTGACTAAGACCTCACTTGTTGCAGATTATATAACAATCCAAGGCAAGCATTTCAGAATGATCACCTGCTAATAATTAGTTTGTCCCATTATGGCTCCTGACAGAGTTCTATATTTTTATTATCAAGATTAAAGTTTCATTTGAATTTATTCTGCCTTGGGCAGAATTTGTTCATCCTGCATACCATAATATCGTTGCCAATGAAACCAATTGTGGTTTTATGTATGGTTTTCATTTTCACTTGTTAGTAAATTTCAAATTTTTAACCAAACTGATATTTGGTATGTCTACATTTCTAATAATAGAGAGCAAAACTATTGACAGTATCATAAACATAATATACACACAAAACAATCTTCGAATACTTAAAATGTGCAGAACAATAATGTTTTTCAAAAGAAAGCCTTTGATAAAGATATATTCATAAAATTTCTTACATAAATTAGTTGGTTTATAATGGATATTTCATACTACTGGCATATATAGTTTGCAATATTGGTTTGTACATGTTGATAGTCTTAAGTGAATCAGAATAGTATCAAAGAAATGTTTTTCATTAATGTAATCTCCAGATTATTGCAACATAAAAAGTTCTCTTGGCACACAATATTCTGAGACATAGCTGTCACTTGTCATTCTCTGTGTAAACAGATGACAACAATAAAATAGTAATGCTGGAAGAAGAGTGACTCATAAGAAAAAGAATAAGTGTCTATTCCTCCAAAGAAACAAGACCAGTATCATTCAAGCAATGTGGATGGTAGCAGGCATATCTGTAACTCCAATAGACACAACATAGACTTCTATAGCCATAGCCTAGGTCTCCATAATCATAATCCAGGCATCCATAACCATAGCCCAGGTCACCATAATCATTACTGCAGAAGCTCATGGTATCAGAATTAGAGTGCTCAGTTGTGTATCTGGGTCAGTATCTAGAGTTTCAATTTCCTGAGGCTTTATAAACTAAGTGAATACTGTTGGGGTAAAATATAGAAACTGATAGATTCATATTAGCAAGTAACTGGCATTGAAGCCATCTGAAATTCCACACAATTCTCACAACCAATATACCCAAGAATGCATTGTCAAAGGTCAAGGCATGTAACTATTATGTCCTTTATAGAAGTTCTTTCTTACTTCTGCAGAATGTTTGTTCCAAAAACCAAAATTAAATTCCATTGCTAGTTAGTATAAACAATATTGTTGATATAGGTTTTACCTCCAAAGAATTTTTTCTTGGAGGTAAATATCTTTTAGAGCAAAATACAAGGTGTTAGGATTGATTTGCAGATCTTTAAATGAATACTATACTTTGTTATTTTCTTGGTTTCAATATTATTAATTTTTCTTGATATATAAATATATACATGCTTACATAGGTATACACATGCATTACATATATGTATATGTCATTTAATGTACAATCCAAAGTAATGGCATTACTAGTCCTAGATGTTTAAACTCATGAATTGTGTTGATATAAAAATGGAATTCTGGATGTTTACACTTTAAAAACCTCTCAGAGTTTTTTCTTTTAATTCATATGTTATGAGTAGCTGTCTTTTGTAATATTTGAACTAGTGGTAACATTCAAAATAAGCAAAGTTCTATAAACCATATTACTCTTACAAATTGGCACTACCATTAAAGTCAAGGGAAAATTAAAAATTTGCCAAGAAGCATCTTAAAAAATGTGAGAGGGAAATGATTGTGGAATCCTAGATTGGCACCTAGAACAGAAAGATAGTGAGTCATTGTTTTAATCTGAACAGCATCCTTAGGGGGTTTTGCCAGTGTTTGATTTTTCTTTCTAGTTGTTTTGAATAAACAAAGGCAGAACTCATTGAAAAGAAAACAAATATTTTTCAGCTTTTTGTGAGTTGAAATTATTTCAAACTAGAGTTGGAAAGAGGAAATTTTAAAGCTATTTGAATTTTTATATCATAACTTTTAATCAAAATGTTATGTTTGACACTATTGACACACCACCTGAGGATAGGCAAGTCACAAGATATACAAGACCACATGTGCAATGCCAACATGAGCTAAGGTAAATTTTAAAAATGTTGCAAGTAGGTGGTCAAGAACTGTTGCTTGGGAAGGATAAAAGAAAATAGAAGAGGAAAAGCTCATTCATGTTACTGTTTCCAGAAGGTTGTAACAGTAGGGCAAAGGCTTCAAATGCAAAGTTGTCCATTATGAGGGCACTAAGTCTGTTAGATAGCATTAAGAGGGATAGAACATAATGAAGTATCCTCGCAGACACTGTTTAAAAAAAAAAGACAAGCTAAACCAGGAAGGATAGGTTACCTAAGCTTCAGGTAAAAACAGAACTACAACAACAACAACCAACCAGCCAAACAAACAAACAAACAAACAAAAATCTACCTTGAGATTGAAGATAAATTGAAAATTAAGGTAACTCATTTTAAAACTCAACTAAGCATTCCTAATACAGCATTTGAGGTCTTCAGTAGTCTGAATGTCGTTATTCTGAAGTTTAATTGTGTGGTTCCTGGAATCTAGCAAAAGATGTATTCTCGGCATATATTAAAGAATAGTTCTATAAAAGGGTCTGGTCTAATTTGAGTGCTTTTCATTCCAAGAACTATAGACAGAGAAAGGAAGACACTTGAGAGTTTGGAAAATCACATATTTTAGGTTCCATTCATAACTTTTTATGGTAACTATCAATGTATGTATATGTCATTTAGTCATTTAGAGATACATATTTATGGTTAAGAATTGGATAGTTCTATTATCTAACAGATGAGAGGTTATGTGATGAATTTAATTACACTTGCATAGTCATACATAAGTTTATATAAACTTTATAACTGAGAAAAAATCTCAAGAATAAAAGGAGAATGTAGCAGATGTGCAACTTGGTCTTCATGTGGGTTCCCCAACAACTGGAACGGGCACTGTCTTTAAAGCTGTTGCCTGCCTCTGGATCCTGTTTCTCTAACTGGGCTGCCTTGTCTGGCCTCACTGGGAGAGAATGCTCCTAGTTCTGCAGAGAATTAGTGTACCAGAGTAGGCAGATACCCATGGGAAGACTCTGCCATCTCAGAGGGGAAGGGAAGGGCAGATAGGAGGAGGGACTATATAAAAAAAGAACGGGGAGAAGTGAGGGAGCTATAGGGATGTAAAGTCAATCAATTAATTAATTAATTAAAATAAATAAATAAATACATGGAGGGGAAAAGTAGTTCTAAACAATTAAATGGGAGCAGTAGGTTAAAAAAATGAAATTAAAGCAAACATGTGAAGTTGGGAAAGAAATAAAGTGGGTAGTCTTTCAACAATAGAAGAAAAGGATGGTGATTCCACATGCCCAAAGCTCTAGAAAATGGGAGAGAACCTGAACTTAATGATGATTTAGACAGAAATCTTTGTGATCCCTATATTAGCAATCTGAAACTAGAAGTGATCAAAAACTCTTTTGAAAAATGGGACACAAGATTAGAATCACCATGGCCTTTTTATACTTAGAGAAGGGAAGAGATGTCAGGGGCACCCTGCTTATACACTGAAGACCTAAAATCAGCTATAGGCCTGAAATCAGCAATAGGCCTGTAATACATGTATACTAACACAAAGTCTTGGGTCTCTGTGGAAAAACACTGAAACAGACAGCTATAAGCTATTGAAAACAGACAGTTTTTGTGGAAATTTACCAGCCTGAGTAGTCATAGACCTTGTAAATATCTAGCCTTGGTGGATAGTACCAACTTAGATAAGGACAAGTGAATCATAGGCAGAGACATACTGACCTGTCACCTGAAACTTCACCCAGACAAAACCCTGTCCTGAAAGATATCTGTACACCCCCTGAATACCTCCACTCCAGTGTCATCCTCTTCCTCGCATCCTGCCTTTTCGTATTTATAACTCCTCTGTGAAGAAGTAAAAATTATGATTTGATTTTAAAAAAAAGAATCACAAATATGACCTTATCAAATAAATCTTTGTTATCACAGAAAAAAATGAGAATACACAGTGTTTAAAATACATGAAACAATATGAAAATAGTAGAGAAAAAATGGAAGTGTTTGTGGAGGGAACAATTTAAAACTCAAGGAAAGCCACCATTGTTCTTTTTTATGCAATAGAATTGAAGACCCAGAAATGAACTCACATATCTCTTGTCACTTTATCTTTGAAAAAGGAGCTAAAACCATCCAGTGGAAAAAAGACAGCATTTATTTTCAATAAATGCTGCTGGTTCAGCTGGCCATCAGGATGAAGAAGAATGCAAATCAATCCATTCTTATCTCCTTGTACAAAGCTCAAGTCCAAGTGAATCAAGGACCTCCACATAAAACCAGATACACTGAAACTAATAGACGAGAAAGTGGGGAAAAGCCTCTAACACATGGGGAGAGGGGGAAAGCTCCTGAACAGAACACCAATGGCTAATGCTCTAAGATCAACAATAGACAAATGGGATCTCATAGAGTTACAAAGCTTCATTAAGGCAAAGGACACTGTCAATAGGACAAATCAGCAACCAACAGATTGGGAAAAATCTTTACCAATCCTACATCCAATAGAGGGCTAATATCCGATATATAAAAAGAACTCTAGAAGTTAGACTCCAGACAATAAAATAATCCTATTAAAAATGGGGTACAGAGCTAAATAAAGAATTCTCAACTGAGGAATTCTGAATGGCTGAGAAGCAGAAATGTTCATCATCCTTAGTCATCAGGGAAATGTAAATCAAAACAATCCTGAGATTCCATCTCACACTAGTTGGAATAGCTAAGATAAAAAGCTCAGGTGCCAGCAGATGATGGCAAGCATGTGGTAAAAGAGGAACACTCCTCGATTGTTGGTGGGATTGCAAGCTGGTACAACCACTCTGGAAATCAGTCTGGCAGTTCCTCTGAAAATTGGACATAGTATTACATGAGGATCTAGCTATACCACTCCTGGACACATACCCAAAAGATACATTAATTAATGCTGGAAATTAACACAGCAGTAGTTTTTTCTTAACCAGCTAGTTTCCCAAATAACCACAGAGACCTCTTAATATTTCAAAGCCTAATCCTTAGTTGGGCAGACTTTCAAATATATCATGCAAGTTAATCTGACCACCTAGCTGGATCCACCCACATGGCTAGCTATACTTTCCAGGCCTGTAGTCATGTCTGTCTCTCCTCATGTCTCCTGACTAAAGGGCTTCCTCTGTCTTCTTCTCAGAGTTCCTTTCTCCCTCCCTGGAAGTCATACCTATTACGCTCTACTGC
Source organism: Grammomys surdaster (assembly GCF_004785775.1). Classification (NCBI taxonomy): domain Eukaryota; kingdom Metazoa; phylum Chordata; class Mammalia; order Rodentia; family Muridae; genus Grammomys; species Grammomys surdaster. Next base: position 3,321,815 of record NW_021620926.1, read on the forward strand.
CCAATCACAGGCTTTACTCTTTTATTGAAAATTAATTTGGGGACCAAAGCTTGTATACGTAAGAATTCGCTTGTCTTGAGGCCACCAGGTAGAGCTACGGGTACAGAATTTAGCCTTTGAATACATAGCAGCACAAGACCTACCCCAACTATATTCTACCAAGATTCATTAACAAAAAGAATATTCAAAGGCCCATATTGATTTGAGAATCGAGTTACATGCTCTGAAGTCCTGGCACTCACAAGGTTGTGGTGGTATGATTTCATGTCTGAGGCCATCATATTACTATGAGACCATCAGCATACTGCAGACACATACACACACACACACACACACACAAACCTACATGCACACGCACATACATGTACACACAATGAAAATGAGTAAATAGTTGTGTTTGCTTTAAACATCAGTATGAAAATGCTCTATTGGGAGACTTCTTTACTCTTTTTCAACACTAACCAAGGTAAATGTGCTGAACACGAGGATAACGTCACTTCTGACCTAGTCCCTTATACAAAATTCCAATGAAAAATAAAACTACCCTGGCTTTTGTGTGAATTTATTAGGAGGATTCATTATCACACAAAACCAAATGGGAGCAGGGGCAATTACAAAGCTGTCGAAGCTCAGTATTTGCATCGAAAACAGAATAATTCTGGCATTACTTGCTAAAGAAAGAGTACTTGATTTAAGTAATTTCGTCAAAGTAAATACATGATGGTAAGCTCATTGTGTAGTGCTGTGCATAAAATATAATTCTAATATTCATTAAAGTATTGATTAATCACCATGCACTTATTTGTAAAAATAAATGGAGAAATAAGATCCTATGCAATAAATAAAAATTCTTTGCTTTATAGAAATTAAATTCAAATAGGATTAGTCTCATTTGTATAACAATAAAAAGTAATGCATTTAGCTCATAGTTCATTTTCTAAAGTACTAATTGGTTGGAATATTATTACCATCAAGGGTATGAAAAATATGTTTGATTTCAAAAAAGTAAAAGAATTGAACCCTGAAGCAGAAAATGAATTTGCATTCCAAGTAAAAAAAAAATTTCATGATTCAAAGAGAAGGTATGGCTTTTGTAGAATTGAGATACAAAACAAATTTTGACTAAGGAAGTGTCACATCAGCATATAGTATAGTATTAGAAGGTTAAAATGGAAGCATCATTTGGGTCACAATTCTCTAGCTATTAGTGCATGTGATGTACACTACTACTTTGGAACCCTAAACTAGACAAAGAATGTTCACATGAGATATGAAGCCAAGCAAGCTTCTTTAATGGCTGTGAAGTATTTTCACAATGGAAACAACAAAATAATTAGACTAGTCATAAAATTAGCCAATAGCATGGGTGCAGGGTGGACTCCACCCACACGGAGAGAATATAAAAGGGCTTCCCTACAGGCAGAAGTATACAGACTCAAGTCACCTACACTCCTCTCTACCCAAGAACAACCTCAACAACCAACACCATGTGTGGCTACTACGGAAACTACTATGGCGGCAGAGGCTATGGCTGCTGTGGCTATGGAGGCCTGGGCTATGGCTATGGAGGCCTGGGCTGTGGCTATGGCTCCTACTATGGCTGTGGCTACCGTGGACTGGGCTGTGGCTATGGCTATGGCTGTGGCTATGGCTCACGCTCTCTCTATGGCTGTGGCTATGGCTGTGGCTCTGGCTATGGATCTGGGTTTGGCTACTACTACTGAAGACACAATAGAAGACTCTAAGCTTCTTCTAACTGTGATGTCCGGATTTTGCCACTCTTCACCTCGTATATTCTAAGTCTCCTGCTTACATACTGATGATGTAAATTACAGGTTTCCGATATAAGTTTACTGAAGTCTTGGTTCCTTCTGTGTCTAAAATGTCCAATTAATCATTTTGAAAATTTGTTTTAAAAAGTGGAAGAATGTGAAATGCATAGTCTGTGTGCCTAAATTGTCATTCATTGTGATGATTCTGTCACAGATCCTTTTGGATTTTAACCAAGAGGATTTTCTCTTTCCCCAATAAACTTATTCAACTGAATCTATAATTGTGGTATTCTTTTAATTCAAAATCCTGTATATATTATCTTTCTAAATGAATTAAAATTTTATTTGTAGAAATTTCTGTGCTATTTTACATAGATCAACTTGAAAGTGATAATTATGGAAACATTCACCTCATGAAAGAGTCAGTTTGTTACAACAAAACCAGCATTGTTTAGTTATAAACATAATTAAATAGAAAAAAATGACAAGCATATTATGTTTATTTAGTAAAACATCAGTAATAACTTTCCCTCTAAGGACTATGATAAAATCCTGGACTATGAAATCCAGGCTTTCTTGAATACTTTTACAGTACTGGATATAAATTCCTTCCTGAGGAATAGGAATCAAATCTGATCAGAATATAGTTATTAATGGTCTTGCCACTATTACACAAGTGGGATTGTCTTGTGTGGCTGAACAGGTTTATTGCATTGGTCTTTACCTAAACAAGACAGTTGATGAAAAAGGAAAACAATTATGTTGGCAACTTTGGTCCAAGTATCTTCTTCTTGTAGATGTATCCAATTGTACTGGGCTGCACAACTCTATACTAGTAGTATGTATGTATGTATGTATGTATGTATGTATGTGTATATGTATGTGCATATGTATGTGTATATGTATGTATTATGTATTTACGTGTATATGTATTATGCATGTTTATTTGTTAGTTTTGTAGTGGCCCCTATCTGTTGCAAAGAGGTTTCTTGATGAGGGATCCAGACTACACTTATCTGTGGAAATAGAGACAGATATTTGTAGGTTGTTTTTGGGGATTATGGTGGTTTAGAAAATTTACACTCATACTCAAAGCTCAGGGAATGCTGTGGAAGAAGGGGCAGAAAGACTGGAAGAGTCAGAGGATCAGGAATTTGCTCTAATATTGTGTCTCCATGTATTGTCAAAAGCTATGTCCATAAAAGTCTTACCAATGTGACTGCCCAAATGCGAGATAAACAAGCATTAACACCAACAGGCATGCCAAACCAAAGATAACAGGTCTATAACGCTCGACCCTACACAGAGAACTACAGGCAACTGAGCAAAGCTGTAAGTGTGAGAGGCAATCTTCCCCAGAGAAAAGCACATTAATTAGTTGTTCAGTGCCAAAAGTCAGCCTTGAAAGCATACAAACAAGTATATATGGAACAGGGCATATTTAAGAAAAAATATATATGGATATTCAAGAATAAACATATTCATGGATATATATATAGACATATACATTCATTCATATATATTCATTTATTCATGTATATGTGAATGCAATAATAATTACTGTGGAAAGATGCCCTAATTTGAGGAAGAACAGGGAGGGTTATATAGGAGGGCTTGGAGACAAGGAAAGTGAGAATGCCTCTAATTATATTATAATCTAAAAAATAAATTTTCAAAAGTAAACTTATTTTTGAGGTGACCAGTAGTGATTGCATAGATTTCTAACTGTTCAACATACTAAAAATAAAATACAATTGAAGGTTCATCCATAAGGAGGACATCTATATCACCACCACCAAAGTTCAAGGATTATCTTGGAATGGGCATAGGGATTGTAAGAGGAGAGGTGTGGAACACTGACTTTCTGGTATGACATGATTGGACTTTTGGACTCTTGAGCTTATAACAGCTATGATTAACTTCACAAGATCTGCCAAGAATGGACATATTAACACCTGCCACTGAAGGCACAGTAGCAAACTCCCTGAGAGTTCGTATGCAGATAAAGATTGATAAAGAAAGGAGAGACATTTCTGTTGCAAACTCTCACCCAAGTGCTTATATTGATACTATTGAATCCTAAGAGAAAGAAGACACAATAGTGGAAAACAGCTGGTTGAAAAGAAGGGGATTATTAGGAGTGATAAAAGGAAAAAACATTATCAGGGTGATCATCACTAAAATATATTTTGTACATGTCTGAAGATATCAGTGAAACCATTATTAGCACATATGCCAATAAAGTAGCAATCTCAAGTGTATTGTAGTTGCTTCCAGTGTTAAAGGGGATTGAACTTGTCAAACAGTTGCCTGAAAGCTCTATATATTCCTAGTTCAATATTGCAAATATCTTTGCGTGAAATCCTTTTGAAGTCATGAATATTGACACCTGATTTTATACTTCTACTCTGTATTTTTACCATGTTTATAAAAGTATTACTTATACTGTCCTGTACCAAGAGATAAAGATGTAAACTCACCCTTCTTCTATCTGATTTGTACATGTTTTAAACTATCTTAAACATTTTGAAAAGGTAACAGACTTAGTAACATTCTTTAAGTATTTGTGTTTGAGAGCATTTGATTGCATTCTATATCTTTTTCTTCTTGAAATTATAAAATATAAATTGGGTAAACAGAGATCAAATCTGAAATTGTACCACTGATAATATTAGTAAGGTTAATAAATTAGACTATTCATAGCAATGGAATGGCAACTATGACATACATTTTTGTAGAAATATATTTAGTGCATATTTCCATACACATAGTTACATGGGAAGCACTGAGTAAAATCTATAAACATAAGCAAATGAATGTAGAAAAGGAACTTGTAGAGAGAACACAAGATTGGGGTTTGACTGGACTGGGAGAAAGGAAAGAGAAGATACAGATGACTAATCAGAATGGATTTTAGACTATAATAAAAAAGTCTACAAATAAATGTAATGAAAGAGTTTTACATTTCCAAAAATTAAAAGAGAAAGATGTTATATGGTCACAAATGGGAGAGGCGGCCCTTGGTCCTATGAAGGCTGGATGACCCAGCATAGGAGAATGCCAGGGAGCTGAGATGGGAGGGGTGGGTGGGAGAGTACTCTTATACAAGCAGGGGCAACTGGGGAGGGATAAGGGGTTTAACTGGGAAGGGGGATAACATTTGAAATATAAATAAATAAAATAACCAATGAAATAAAAAATACAATTGAAGACACTGAAAGTAAAGAATGTTTGATGATTTCATGTACATATTTCTGATAACCAAAGAGCACAATATACCAAATGCATATAAAGATAAACAATACACTGCTTATAAAAAATGAATTACATTTGATTTCTTATGAGAAATTTAGTCTAAAAGAGAAAGGAGTCCTAAATACACTGCATGCAGAAGAGATCCCAATGCTCTATATCAAGCAATAAACTTCTTATGTAAAATAAAGTAAAACACTTACCTGAAAGAATAACTTGTAAAGACAATGAGTTAATTTGAGGTAATATGTTGGAGGTCCGAGCCGCGTGTCAATTGGCTTCATTTTGCTAAGCCTGTGCCAAGTTAGCACACATGGTTGGAGCATGTGACAAAGTAAACTGCTTATGTAATGGTCAGACCTTGAAAGACAGCTAGTAGGGAGGAGCTGTGATCCACATGCCATGAAGATGAAGGAGCGCCCTCTAAGCCTTCCGTCTCAACACTGCCATCTGGGGATCAATCTTTTATTACAGGAGCCTTTTGAGAACACATGAAGCACACTCACTCCAGTTGATTTCCAACCCTCAAAGGCTCATGTGAATCTTGCAAAGTATGTTTCTCTCTACCCTACCCCACTCAGAAGGTTTTAACTGTTTCAGCGTTGCTTAAACATCCAAAGTCTCCTCCAAGAGTCACGGCTAGTTTAGTTTTAAGCCTCTATAAAAATTACAGTGAAGTGTTTAGACCCAAGATTCAATGGGAAGACAGGTGCAGGATACACATTTATCTTTTACTTAATCACTTTATATCCTGCTCACTGCCACCTCCCAGTCACCTCCTCCCTCAACCTTTCCCCTCCCATTCTCCTCTCAATGGTTGGCAACCTCCCTAGGTATCTCCTGATCCTGGCACACCAAGTCTCTGCAAGGCTAGGTGCATCCTTTCCCACAGAGGCCAGACAAGGCAGCCCAGATAGAAGAACATATCCAGTGTACAGGCAACAACTTTGGGGATAGCCCCCACTCCAGTTGTTTGAGACCCACATAAAGACCAAGCTTCACATCTGCTACATATGTGTGGGGAGGCCTAGGTCCAGCCCTAGTATGTCCTTTGGTTGGTGGTTCAGTCTCTGAGAGCCCCAAGGGTCCAAGTTATTTGATTCTATTGGTCTTCGTGTGGAGTTACTATTCTCTTAGGTATAGTGAGAGACAGGAAAAATGGCCAGATGGCCATGAAAATAAATGGAAATCGGCAACTGACTGGGGTGCGGAGGTAGGAGCCATCTCTTGAACAAGGCAGAGACCTGAGATAAGGGAGTCTCTCAAGAATCACTGGGTGTGTCCTCAGCTTTGACTCACAGCATTGAAGCTATAGAACCTAAAGAAGCCTCCTCCTGTAATCAGGCAGAAACTCTAATGGAGCAATAGGGATACCAGCCCAACTACAAAACTTTATGCCCAATTTTATCCTGTCTACAAGAAATGCATGGATGGGGAATGGAGCAGAGACTGAGGGAATGCCCAAACAATAACTGGCCCAACTTGAGACCCATCCCATGGGCAATCACCAATCCCTGACACTATTAATGATACTCTATTATGCTTGCGGATAGGAGTCTAGCATGGCTGTCCTCTGAGAGGCTCCACCCAGCAGCTGACTCAGACATCCACAGCCAAACATTGGATGGAACTTGGAGACTCTATGGAAGAATAGGAGATATACATTCTTATTCCAAAGGTGGGAAAAACATAATATAAAGGAGAGATAAGGCCAAACTATCATGTCGTATATGTTTGTCAATGGCTTTTGGATGCACTGGACCAGTCTGTGGACTCTGAAGAATATGGAAAGCTCCAAAACATGGCCATTCTCTAGGACTGGTTCTTTATTGCCAGCAGCTTTCCTTCCCACACATTACAACTGATGTGATTGTCATCTTTCTGGCAATCAGCCTTGGTTTCTTTCCCAAAGCTTCTTATACATTGTCCTAAGGAGGACCATTTTCAGAGAGTCAGTCAACCAGGACTTCTCACCTTTCCTCTATGATATTAGTTGAAGACCCCATGAATCCAAAAATTCTTACATAAATTTGAAAAAAATAAATACCTAGGTATTTGACGTATTTGGATTTCTCCAGATTGTTTTCTATAATGGAGTAATTTTGAGAATTTTTCTTTGTTTTGGAATTTTGAATCTGTGGTAGCAGTCCTGGTACATTATTGATGTGTTATCAAGTCATCTGTCCTATAGTTCTAGTAAAGCCCTTGGCTTCAGGACAATGCTGTATATGACCATCGCTATGGCCAAAATGAAAGGTTTTTTGGGGTTTTTTTGGGGGTAGGGGGGTGTTTTTGTTTTGTTTTTTTTGTTTTTTAAATCTTTCTACCATTGATAAATGTGGAACCATAATGCTGTCTGAATGCTGAATGATCTATTTCCTCATCCAGATAAATTACTCCATAACGTTTAAGCTTATTTTGCCACATTGTATGAGACAATAGAAAAACATCAGTGTGTGTGTGGGGGGGGCTTTTGGTCAAGTTCCTGGATTGTGGTCATTGCCACTTGAAATCTTTCTAGTATAGATGCTACTGTCATTGACCTGGGCTTCAGAATTCTCACCAGAACTACCAAGAAGCATTCTAGGCTGCTTCTTCTAGCTTCCTTCTTTAAACATTTCTAGACTCTTCCTGCAAACATATTCTGAAGAAATCAGTCATTCCAGCAACAGTAGACACATTACTCTGGTAATGATTCTGTAATCTTACCAAATACCTAAGAAAAATCTACCTAAAAAGAGGAAAGATGAATCTTGGCTGATTTGTAGTTTTGAGTCAATATTGGTTATCATATTTTTTGGATATGTGGTGTGACAACTGATTACGTCAACATGAAGTATGGGACCCGGTTCCGGAGGGTGTCCCATGATGATCTCCCACCTGAGGACAGAGTGAGAGCAGGGAGGGACTGCTACTGTCTCTGCCGCTGCCTCTGCCTACATCTCCACTGTCTGTTGGTCTCCAGCTAGGCCTGGTGTGAGAGGTCTGGGCCAAAGGCTACAGAGCGCGAGCAGGGAGGAGAGATTGCCTGCCCCCCGCTGATGCCTCTGCTGTTGCCATTTGGTCACTACCAGGTGCTGCACCTGTCTCTCAGCACTGAGCTGGCCTGGGCTGGGCTGATAGGAAGCCAGCTAGCTGGCAAGGAAGCAGCTTGGTGCCCCAGAAAAGTTCCGGGAGAGCAGATCTCTCCCCAAGTGTTACAGCTCTAGTGTTACAGCTCTTACAACAAAAACTCTCAGACACCAGGATGATTCTCAAACACACCTTTACTTCTCCAGAATAGAGCCCTTATATACAGTTTCAGGGTAGGTTAGGGTCTGACAGCAGATAATGCCTATTGGCTTGGTCTGAGAGCTTGGAGATACCTCATCTACATGTAGGAGAGCCTGAGGCACTGTTCCTCGTGACTGATGGTCATAGACCTCTCTTTGGGAGATGTTGTGGAGGGCCGAAGCTGAATGAAAAGAACCAGGGCCTGGGGGCAAAAACCGAATACCTGCTGTCCAAATAATGGTCTGGGGTTCAAAACTCGCTCAACCAGGTACCCAGCTGCTTCTCCCAGTGCAGCACCCTGCACACAAAGCATGTGCCTCATAATAATAAGGAGGGAAATGAGAGTGAGGTAGCATTCCAGATCCATAACCTCATCCTATGGTATAACCTCAATGACCACAGATATCCAACCACAGCCCACATTGTTCTACTTCTTTCAAGTAGATCAATGATTCTCAACCTTCCTAATGCTGTGACCCTTTACCATAGTTTCCCAAGTCATGATGATCCCGAACATAAAATTATTTTTGTTGCTACTTCATAACTATAATTTACTAGTTGCGAATAGTAAATATTTGTTTTGAAATGATCTTAGGCAACCAACATGAAAAGGTCATTCAACCCCAAGAAGGGTCACAACCCACAGATTAAGAACTACTGAAATAGTGAATTGCTAAAGACCAATCCTCCAATACTGCACCTTTAGCAGATGATGATCCATCAATCATATAAGAAGAAATAATAAAAACTCTATGTTAGCTATCTTAAAACTAAAGAAGAAGAAGAAGAAGGAGAAGAAGAGGAGGAGGAGGAGGAGAGGAGGAGGAGGAGGAGGAGGAGGAGGAAGAGGAGGAGGAGGAGGAGGAGGAGGAGGAAGAGGAAGAGGGTGGGGTGAGAAGTGGGAACATCCCTGTGGAGACAAGGGGTGGGAAGGAGGCATGGGATGTGGAACAGTCGGACGGTAGGCTGGGAGGGGGGGAATAAAAACTGGAGTGTAAAAAAAATAATTAGACAAAAAATAAAATAAGGTTTAGACACAAAAAAAGATAAAGAAAGAAAGAAGACAGATTGACAGAATGGAAAGAAAGGAGGGCTCTTTCCCATTTATGCTATGAAACGTTCTCTCCATATTAGATTGAACCATAAAGTACTCAAGTGCTTCTGTAATTCCCTAAATGGTAATGCTGATTCACTGCACCGACATTATTTGTGCAAACAATGGAGTTCTTGCTGAACAAATACCTTCCATCTGGGAATCTGGAATTTTGCTTATTGCTTTAGAAACCACCTCCAGATAACACTCTAGGTGTTATATTTCAAAACAGACTTACTTTAGAAGAACAATACATTCACGTGGCTTCCCTTCTGTTTGGGGGTAAAGTCTGAGTTGTGACAGGGAGATAAAACCAGCACATAGACACTTTAAACCATCAGCTGCATTTTCTCCTTATGCTCTTTGTATGTAACACTATTATTACTATACTATAAAAATTGTATACTCTTGTTACTAGAATAAACTGAATCCCATGAGTATTTCTAGAGAATGTTCAAAACTGGAATGGATTGGGAGATCCCCAATGACCATGAGTGCTGGAAAAGGAAGAGCAATGAGAATAAGATGTCACCAGCAATGTGACAGTCACGAGAAAGAGCTGAAGACAAAGGTTGAAAAATGGGAGGAGAGGATGATGCTGTCCTTCTGTCCTTGAGATTGACCTGTCATGAGACAGAATGCTTGAAACAATGAGAATCAAAAGAATGAATTCTACTCTGTGTGTGTGTGTGTGTGTGTGTATGAGTGTTTTACCTACATGTATGTATGTGCATTGCTTATGTACCTGTTATACACAAAGGACAGAAGTCTGTATCAGATACCCTTGGAACAGGAGTTACAGATAATTGAGAACTTTCATGTGGGTTTCCATGTGGGTGCAGGGAACTGAACAGATGTCCTTCACAGAAGTAGTAAGTGCTCTTAACCACTTACAAGTCCTGTGTGTATAAGTTTAAAAAATTTTAAAGAGGATTTGTAAAATCATATAAAATATTCTTCAAATCTGCTAAGTGATGAAGAATAATTTTTTAAAATGACAAATGTCCCCTAGATAATTTTGAAATTTCCAGGCAACAGAAAACAAGAATTTCTTTTATAAAGGAGAAAGTTTTAAAGTATAATAGTGCTTTACAAGATTAAACATCTGGAGGTTTAGAAGACACTGTTTCAAAAGGGCCAACTGTAAACTTTTAAACAAGATGTCCTGGGACATGGTGGTATAGAACTTGCGAGAGAGTCTAACCAATAGCAGGTCCAACTTGAGGCCCATGCCAGGAGAGGGGGCTTACCAATGCCTGACACTGTCTGAAAAGCCAGGAATCAGAGCCTGGATATCCTAGACACCTAGGCTATAATCAAACATGATAGAAAGAGTCAATGCAATGTTTTCTAATGATATTCTGCTATGCTCATAGACCAGAGTCTAATATAATTATCATCAGAGAGGCTTGATCCAGCAACTGATAGGAGCAGTTTTCAAAGACCCAGAGACAAGCATTAGAGGGATGGAATTAGGAGAAACCTAACGAGAAGGTGGGAGAATGATTGTAGGAACTATAAAGGTCATGAAGACCAGGAAAGCATGGCCCACAGAATCAACTGAGCAGGGTTTACAGGCTCACAGAGATTCAAACTGCAACAATGGAGTCTCTATGGCTCTACATTAGCCCCTCTGCAAACATTCTGTAGTTCTTTAGCTTGGGGCTTTTGTTGGATTCCTAACAATGGGGTGTTCTGGGTTGATTTGTTAGGTTGAACTGTGGGTCCCCGTGTCTGTCCCCACCATGGGACTAGGGCCACTGGTCTGAGAGGCACTACACGGGAAGTTGACTCTGTGCTCACTCCATGCCCACACCGGGCAGGTGTCGGGCTATGTGAAGTCCTGCTCAGGGGGGGAGAGGCACAGTCTGAGGTCCCACAGGGAGCCAGAACTCTTGGTGTGGGGGGTCTTGGGGCTAAAAGATGGCTGGAGACCGGATGGTTCTCAGGCCCTTTGGGCCCCCAAGCACAGCTGGAGGGCTGCACAAGGGCCAAGAATGAAGTGGAGGTGTATGGGCTGGATTGGTTGAAGCTGAAGGGTGGGGGAGAAGTTCCGGTTAGGCACCTCAGGGGAAGAGTTCTCAGTCACGGTGGCTTGCTTAGCTTGATCACAGCTGGCTAAGTTTGCTTACTTGGGATGGTGGTCTCCATGGCTGGGAACACTCTACTGTTCCCTATGGTGGATTTCAAAGAAGAGAAACAGTCCATGGTCTTAAGATGTTTGTTGTCATGGAGGAAAGTAGATTAAAACTATACCCCAGTTTCCTCAAGGTGGGCCTGAGGTTAAATAACTTTTACAAAGAGGAGAGTTTATGAAGGAATGTTTAATTGGCTACGCCCCTCTGGCCTTTAGGTACCTCATTAATATGGAGATGTGTCTTGAGGTTGTGTGGCCTGTAGTCATCCCCTCTGCTGTGGAGGAGATAGGGAAAATTGTCCTATGCAACTGAAAGGCACAGATGATGAAGGACTGCAACATGTCAGGAGCCTGGAGTCTGGGATCATGGCAAAATGCCTGCCAGCCCATGTAGGAAACCCTGAAGAGTCTCTGGAGATTTTGAGCCAGTGCTCAACCAGAAACCAGGCTGTCCTTCACTGTCCTACAGGAATTTGGTGTATGACTCTTCTACCTGCTTTTGGGACCCTTTTCCTGTTGAGTTGCCTGGTCCAGCTTTGATATGAGGATATGTGCCTAGTCTTATAACTTTTTGTGCCATATTTAGTTGATATCAAAAATATAGAATAATGTATACTACATATAATAAAAATTTAGGCATAAATAATAAACAAAATAAAAACAAGATTTATATTTATCTCAGAAATTTTATTGGAAATATTGTGAATAAAATTAATATTATTGGTCTTATGCAAAGCTTGTGGAATAAATACCTGGATACAGATGCTATTAATAGTGGAATGCTGTTGATAAATGGATGCCAATGTATTTCAGACCATCACACCCTCATATTATTCCAATTTTGTGTGGCGCTGTCAGATCTTGGGATTTAAAGCTGGAGAATCTTTGCATCATACATGAGGGGAAACAGGTATCCTTGAGTGTCTTCAATAGTAGTAGCCAAATCCAGATCCATAGCCAGAGCCACAGCCATAGCCACAGCCATAGAGAGAGCGTGAGCCATAGCCACAGCCATAGCCATAGCCACAGCCCAGTCCACGGTAGCCACAGCCATAGTAGGAGCCATAGCCACAGCCCAGGCCTCCATAGCCATAGCCCAGGCCTCCATAGCCACAGCAGCCATAGCCTCTGCCGCCATAGTAGTTTCCGTAGTAGCCACACATGGTGTTGGTTGTTGAGGTTGTTCTTGGGTAGAGAGGAGTGTAGGTGACTTGAGTCTGTATACTTCTGCCTGTAGGGAGCCCTTTTATATTCTCTCCGTGTGGGTGGAGCCCACCCTGCACCCATGCTATTGGCTAATTTTAAGACTGATCTAATTTAATTAGTTTTTTTTCTCAACCATATGACAAAACTTCAAAGTTATTATGGAAGCTTGTTTTGTTTGACAATTAGGTTCCGTGAAACAATTTAACACTAATAATAACGAGGGAACACTAAAACATAAGAATGTTCATTTTAACTGCTGTATACATGTATGACATAGCCAAGCTGCACATGTGCTGACTTGCCTGCATCACAGAATAAAATGCATATTCTTTTCCTTGTTCACCCACTTCAGTCATCTGAAGCAGCATATTTCCTCTATTATTTATTCAAAATATTTTGTTCTATAATATAACTTTCTATCAACAATAAAGGAGAAGCTTGATTTGGACTTCATCTTTAGAACACAATTAAGAAACAAGCTAAACTGCAATGTATTTTAAATTTCACTTTAATATTTAAAAGTTCAGTGAACTAACAAACTGAGCCAACTTTGTGTCTGGAATTTTAATTAAATAGATTTTAATTTTTTTGACTAATTTCTTTTCATGCTCATGAAAGCCAGTTTTTTTATGGATTTTAATTTTACGTAACACCTAGTAAAAATAATTATGATATATTTCAATAAATTAAGACTCTACAAATTATGATTTTTAAAATACCACATTTCAGCTTTTGAAATGTTTAAGAGTTTTTACTAGTTATGTTTATAAAATTTGTGAGACATGAAATTTTATTGTTTATATGATTTTTTGAGAAAAAAATATCAACTGGCTATTTCTAGAAAAAAATGTCAATATTTTAAGATTTATAATAAGTTAATATCATTAAGAACATCTTTAGACATTTGATTTCACCAACATATTTTTCAAAGTTAAATTCTTTTGTAACAATAAATAATGTGGAACAGGAAATCTGCTTTTAGTCATTCATGTAGAACTTTTTGTAATAACCATTAAATATTACATGACATTGCTATTTTAACTAGACTGCCCAGGCTGTGAGGACACACAACAGTGCATTTTTTTCCCATTGTGTAAAAATAACCACAGCTTCTCAAGGTACTAGAAGAACAATTCATATCCTACAAACATGTCTAAAACAATGACCATAAGTTTAATAGGCCAGAGATGCTTTGTTTTGAAATTATAGTTTTCCAAGTAAGCAAAGGTTATAAAATTTATGGCAGCAAGTCTTTTAGAATCATTTTCAAGAGTCATTTATGTCTTATAAAGTTTTATAATCAGTGAATGCTTTATTTTCATTAAAACATTTGTTTATTTATTTCTTTATCCACTTTACATCCTGATTGAAGCCCCCTACATCTCCCCCATCCCACCATCACACCCCATCCTCCCATTCCCCTCCTTTTCTCATCATAGAAGAAGAGGATCCCATGAGTGCCAACCAGCTATGTCACATGCAGAAGGGCTAATGCATGCTTTCCTAATGAGGCAAGACAACACAGGCCACTTAGGACAAAGGAATCTAAAGGCAGGCAACAGAGACAGAGATAGCGCCCACAAACATTTTTGTTTTTAAAATGCGAATAACTTATATTTGAACAGTTCCATATTCGTGACATAACTGAGAATTGCAAACATTTTTTCATGTTCCATCTCTACTCTCTGCTACCCAGCGTCTCCATCACCAGGATGCTATACACAGTGGCACACCTATTACAACACATGAATTACACCAAAGCATCATTATCTCCCAGAGTCCATAATGCTGAGTACTAATGATATATCTTCTATGGACTTTGACGAGCCTGCATGGCATGCACTCAGAGTTGAAGTATCTCAGTTTTATTGCCCTAGAAATCCTTTTGATATTTCTGCTTATACACTCCTCTCTTCTAAAATGTTCTACACACCTATTCCTCAGAAATATAATTAGTATTTATTTCATGCAGAAAAAAAACCAAAAAATTCTTTCCTCAGGTAAAGAATTCCTAAGAATTTCCTTAGGAAAGCTAAATTTTCTTTAGGTTCTCTAGCTATTTGCCTAATTCACTATTTCCCTTAATAAAAAATTTCATTGAGAAATGTATATCTCCACTTTTTACCTCCTTTCCCTCAAATGATCGGGCTTCTGACAGTCAACATTCCTGTGGAGCTACCTCAATTCCATTTTGGTTTATTCATTGGCATTTTGTTTAAGTTTTCAAACACAGTAAGACTTGGTGAACTGTTTAAAACCCTGGAGCATGCAGTGACCAACTACATCTTTTTGTAATGTCTTTTACAACTTGTCTACAACTTTACCTCAATCTCAAACATGTTTTGGCTCCCTTTTACAAGTAGGAGGTATTCTTGACTCTGTACCTTCCTCCACAATTCCCTATTGGCTATTTCTCTCCAATCCAGAGCAGCTGTTTATGGAAACTTTACTGAAGATTGATAAGATTTAGACACAACCAATATGCTCTTTTAAAAATATTTAACATTTTTATTTTGAAATTACAATATAATTATATTATTTCTCTCCTCACTTTTCTTACTCTAAACTTTCCCATACACTCTTCCTTGCTCTTTGTTTTCAAATCCATGACCTCTTTATTTATTAATTGTTATAATATGAATATAAGTATATTATATTATATCTGCATGTATATATGTTTATTTATATACATATATTGCTAAATAAAGCCAGTGTGGTCTGTACAATATCATTGGTATGTATGTTTTCATAGTTGATCACTAAGTATAGGATAAGCAGTTTATGTGCTCTTTCCTGGGGACAACCATTTCTCCCAATCTCAGCACTCCTTAGTTGCCGGTAGTTCTTTATGTAGGGTGGAGGCCTCCTGGTCTGCCCAGTCCATTCTGGAATGTCTGTAGTTCAGCTCATGTTTGGGCAGTCATGTTGGAGATCTGTTATAGTTACAGCTTCTGACATGACTTGAGTCACCTCCCCACCACACACTTAAGGAAACAAATACCATGAGAACAGGGACTTTAATGATGCTTAATTCCAACTTCCCATATGCAAAGCTGTTTTTTTCATAAATTATTTTCATTTCATTTATGAAGTTTTCCATGAATCACTCCATGAAGTGGAACAATAGTACAAACTACAAGGGAAAAAACATGAAAAATATATAAAATGAGTTTCTAGAACAATATTGATAGTGAACCAAGTATTTCTTTGCCAGACCTCAGTTCTAGAAAGCAAGATCACAGAGATCTTTTGATCCCTGAAGATCTAAGTAAAATTTTTGACTTCCATGTATGTATGTTATATTTTCACTATAAAATTAAATATAATTGCATCACTTCCTCCTTCTAACTCCTCACATATACCCCTACTTTGCTCCATCTCAAATTAATTATATAAAATAAAAAAAAAAAAAATATTGATATATATATATATATATATATATATATATAAAACACAACCTCTTTGATTCACTTAAAATATTTGTGCAAATATGCTTATATGCTTTCAGGGCTTATATTCATTTTGCAGTGAATAACTAATACAGCAGTTCTTCCATGAGAACGAGTATTTTACCCACTTTCCACATTTCCTAGTTTCCTATAGTTCTATGTCTGGATTTAGGACCCATTGAGATTAATTCCTCCCCTGTTAGTATATGACTTTGTTATGGTTACTGTTGCTGTGATGAAGCACCATGACCAGAAGCAACTTAAGAAGGAAAGGGTTATGCTTCTATATCACAGGTCATCACTGAAGGAAGTCAGGAACTCAAGCAAGGAAGGAAGCTGGAGGCAAGAGCTCATGCAGAGGTATGGAGTGGTGATGTATACTGGCTAGCTCATAATGACTTCCTCAGCCTCTTTTCTTATAGAACCAGGACCACCAGTCTCAGGTGCAGCAGTTCCATTGTAGATGCATCCGTTGGAGCTCGGCACTACAAGATCACTTCTCTGAATTTTAAACAGATATAGATTTCTGCAAAAATCCTCCCAGGAATAAAGCTTCCAGGCCAGATCCAACAAAGATATTCTGAGCAGAGTTGTGTCCAGAGTGCAAGTTATCTTCAGTAAGAAAGACTTGCTTTCAACATCTGGAGTGAGGGAATCAACAGTAATAAAAATAATAGCTATAATGATTTTGGAGACTCTTGGATTTCTCAGAGCAAAACTCAAAAGGAGTTTTCTCATGACTACATTGAGGTTTTATTAGATAGTCTGTGGCTCTTGTGGGACAACATTTCAGAACAATAGCCCATTTTTAAAATTGTGTTGTTTGTTTTTTGACTCTTTGATTTAGAGTTCTTTATATATACTAGCTATTTCTCCTCTGTCATGTATATAGCTGGCAAAGATTCTCTCCCTTTCAGTGTGCTTTCTCTTCAGTCAATTAAACATAAGATAAATGAAGAGAAACTGAGAAATTACATCAAAATATAAGATGAAACTATGAAATTATAAAATAAAAATGTAAGATTTATGCTAAACTTCTAGATATCCTCTGTAAGAGAGTCTGGGATTCATAAACCAACAAATGAAAGAAAAAATACGGGCATGGTATCTTTATAAAGGGAGTGGTTAAAATAATCTTGATAGTCAGATATATTTTAATTAAATAGATCCCATAATTAAGTGACACTAGAAATTAAAGCTAACCTGAAACATTTTGAATTTATCTAAGAAAATGCTAAAGACATAATACGTATATATGGAAAACATTGTCTTCATACTAAGTCTGTCTGGGAAAATGCTGTTTCATTTAACTTTACTTTCATCCAGCAATAAAATGGGAATACCTTTAAGATATCATGTAATTGGTTGTGTTGATGTGTTTTTAATATTATTGCTCTGGGAAGACTAAGGATACATCATCAGATGTAATACCTCATATTATGATGGCTTTCCAATAAATCCTTCTTAAATACAATTATTTAGATTAGATTACAAATGTAAATTATTTTTATAGTTTCAATGTAATTTATGCACATAATATTAATCAAATTTGACAGTAAACTCTTACTCTATATGCCAAACAATCAAAAAAACTCCACCATGCATGTAATTGTAAAATATCACTTCTATTAAACATCAGACTTCATTCTGACATCTTTACATATTTTTAACACATTTAGATATAATAGCAACCCTTCAATACAGGCTATGTTTTTCCATCTAATTGTATATATTCATGCCAATCTGGAAGTTTATAATATGAAAAAAAATCCAAAATCCATTAAGAAGGAGATCTATGTTTCATGTTTTAGTATAATAAACTGGAATTATTTTATATGTATTTCTAATGAAAGTAAATATAATGATACTATAGTTAAGGTCCATGGGTGTAGAAAATTAATGGCAGAAATAAGATACAGAGCTAATGACAAAAGAGCTAATGCCAAATCAATATGAGTAAAAATATACGTTTGCTTGGTGACATGACTGCTGACATTGAAACTCAATTCTTAGCATTATAATTTGCAAAAGTTTCAATAACTTTTGTTACTATTATTGCATGAGTCAAGTACACGTATTAGAAAAATCTTAACAACAGTCATGAACATTTTTTTCCTGAGGCATTATATTATGTTCAGTGATTAAGTCTCTTCAAGAAATCAAGATAACTAAAATCTGTAATTTAAAAAAGATAGCACATACTATCCATCCCTCATCTGGTAATAATTTTATTTTAAAGGTTCAAGAATTAAAAAAATAGGAAATATAAGTCCTATATAGACATCATTTGAAGAAACTATGTCTTTAACTAAGTTAAATCTTTCTAGAAAACTAAGTTCATTTTGTAGAGTCACTAATTTTACTACAAAACCACAGAGCTTCCTAAAACAAGGTCTTTTTTTTTTTTTTTTTTTTCCGAGACAGGGTTTCTCTGTGTAGCCCTGGCTGTCCTGGAACTCACTCTGTGGACCAGGCTGGCCTCGAACTCTCGAACTCAGAAATCCGCCTGTCTCTGCTTCCCAAGTGCTGGGATTAAAGGCGTGCGCCACCACGGCCCGGCTTCTAAAACAAGGTCTTAACATTGCTTGAGGTAGTCCTCCCTAACTAGTAGATAAGATCCTATTGGTGAAGACATCACACCCTTGGATATATGACAAATTTGAAACTGAGCTGGCAACTTCCTCACTATTGCCCATCTTTTCCTGGGTCAGAAGATGCAGAGGAAGCTGTCAAGGACAATGGGTTTCAATGGTCCTACCAAGATAAGAACTGCAAGAACTGCAATACCAGTCTAGCAGGCAAGACATACCCATTGGTGCAGTAGAAACTCAAGTCTTATAGGGTCAACCAAGTGTTCTATAATTTGTTTTGAAGACCATTCCACAAAGCATAATTCATGACTGGTACTATAATCCAGTTAAAAATCCTTTACTGATGGAGTTCAGTCCCAGGGGTATAATTTAACTACAATTATTTAGCTAAACTGACATAAACATAAACAGTTCTCTAAATTATTTATGTTGCTACCCATATATACATAGTATTCTCAGTCATCAAGTAAACTCACAATAAACAGAGATGAATACAGAGACAGATGGCTGCTCAAGGGAGTGCTCAACTCTGAGTTGAACATTCATGTTACCCCCCTCTAAAGCCTGGGAGCAATATAGAAGAGGAGCACAAATAATGGAAAAGCTTGAATATAGGTGTTCTTGCTGTGAAGAACTAACTTGACACATAACATAGCCAATGTTGTCATGACCTCATATCAACAGCGGTTTCTAATGGGCCTGCACAGGACAGGACCAATTAACAGTCAACTGTAAATTCTGGAGGGACAAGGGTCATTTGCCGTGCCCTCCCACCTTTGCTGAACTATGGTCAACAATTCAACATAACACATATCAACACAAGTTAAACAGAGTTTGTTTTGTTTAGATCATTTTTCCACATTGTTAAGATTATTATGTTATTAATATCACAAACCAAGGACTTAGTGGCACAAGTGATGCAGAAATTTTAAAGTAGGTATATCCTAAGAAAAGCAGTTGTATGTAACAATGAAATATAAATGTGGATAATGTCAGAAAATCAAAGTATCAGAAAGATCACTTAGGGATTAAAGGGACATGTCTTTAAACCTGGAAAGATGAGTTTAAACACTATTACTCACATACTGAAGAAAAAGAACCACACTTCTCAAGTTTTCTTCTGACTCCCATATGTGTGCTGTGGCACATGGATGGACACACACACACACACACACACTAAATAAATAAGTAAATGAAATAGCAAATATTGTAGTGTGTAAGATTGAATAAATTTATTAGAAAAATATAGAAAAATAAAAACACAAGATTCTTGTTATCCTGTTGAGAGATATAGAGTACACAAGATAATATCTAAACAATATTTATTCTCAGGAGTCAAATTCAAAGAAATAAAAGCCTCAGGTCTTATATCTGAAGTTCATTAAATGACATATCTTCAATAAGGTTACATCATAAACTTGAGGTGTAAGAGCCTCTAAGAAGGGGGTTCAGAAAACATGGAGTTCAGAATAGGAGATTTCTGAGCTCACATTCAAGAGGGTAAGAGTCTTCCATGGTGTCTTCAGTAGTAGTAGCCAAATCCAGAGCCATAGCCAGAGCCACAGCCATAGCCACAGCCATAGAGAGAGCGTGAGCCATAGCCACAGCCATAGCCATAGCCACAGCCCAGTCCACGGTAGCCACAGCCATAGTAGGAGCCATAGCCACAGCCCAGGCCTCCATAGCCATAGCCCAGGCCTCCATAGCCACAGCAGCCATAGCCTCTGCCGCCATAGTAGTTTCCGTAGTAGCCACACATGGTGTTGGTTGTTGAGGTTGTTCTTGGGTAGAGAGGAGTGTAGGTGACTTGAGTCTGTATACTTCTGCCTGAAGGGAGGCCCTTTTATATTCTCTCCGTGTGGGTGGGACCCACCATGTGCTCGTGTCACTGGCTAATTTTATGACTAATGTAATTGTTTTGTTGTTTTTCAATCATGATAATATAGTTGAGTCATTAAAGAGGCTTGGTATTTGGACTTTGAGGTTTTTCTTGAATGTAATTTATTCACTATTTTTTAATATTTGGAATAAAATACAGTTACCTCCATTTACTTCTTGGAATACTTCCTATGCCTACCAAACTCTCAAGTACAAAACTTTTTATTCTTTGAGTATCATTGTTACATGAATTTATTTATTTATTTATTTATTTATTTATTTATTTTAATATATACGTATATATTTGCATATATATCATACAGATTCTGGTTTTGTTGTTTGTGTGTATATGGTTTTAAGGCTGATCACTCTACCTTGGGCCTTGGACAACCAATAAACAAGTCCATCTTTAGGAAAGGCTAATTCTCCTTCCTCCAATAGTTAATAGTTGCCTATAGTTTTTTGCCTAGAAATGAGACATTTCCCAAAAATTTCCTCCTCAACACATGCCCATTGAAATTGTCATTGTATACTAAAAATAATATTGGAACCAATGCCCTAAACTGAAGATAGAAACAACAACGGCCAAAAGAGTTAGAAAAAAATGAAGCTATAACTTAGTGAAAAACAAATCTCAACTATGAACACAATCCAACAATAACCAACAAAAAAGATAGGTAAATAGGATGTATTAAGAAACAGAACCCATCTAAAGACTGTCTATGAGAAACTCATTTTAGCTTGAAGATAAACATCACTTTAAAGTAAAAGAATGACTGGAAGTACTCCAGGTGAATGAGATCAGAAGTCAAGCATGTATTACCATCCTAAAATCTGCCAAAATAAACAGCAGATGAAAACTATTTAGAAGAGACAAAGAAGGGCACTTCATTCTAAGTCGGGAAATATCTAAATTAAAAGGAAAATATCAAAATACTAAACATGTATACAACAAATTGTTGATAACTCAATTTCATAAAAACTATATTAATAGAATTAAAGACACAGATTAACACAGTCACCACAATAGTAAGTAATTTCAACAACCTACTTCCTTAAATAAATAGGTCACGTAGACACAAAATGTTATTTTATATCAAATAGACTAATAAATATCTGCAAAATATTCCATTCAATTTTCAAAGAATATAAATTCTACTCAACAGCACATAGAAGCATGTCTTTTTAAAAAAATCACATGGTAGAACACAAAGCCAACTTTAACAAATACAGAAAAGTTGAAATAACTCCATCTATCCTATGTGACTTTCATGCAAGAAACTTAAAATTGTCAACAAACAAAACTCTAGGAGTCAATCATCAACACAGAAATTAATGAAAACGAAACAAAGATAACAATGCAGAGGGCCAATGAATCTGAGTTGTTCCTTAAATACTTTGTTCTCCAACAGTTTTGTATAATCATATAAATAGCATTCTGCTCCTATTACCACTCCACCCTTGCCTATCGCTCAGCAAGATAAGTGGTTTTCTGAACAATTCTCTTTCTCTCTCTTATGTCTTTTTGTTTTGTGACCCCATGTGTTTAACAAAGACCAAGGAAATCCTGCTCATGTGTATGGAGCTGCCCACTTGGGTATGAGTCTAGCCTTGTCTATGCTGACAAAAACAATGATTCTCTATCCTATAGAAGACTTAGCTGCCAATATGTCTCCAGACTAGGTCCCATGAGCCCTGTTGCTATCTGCAACCAATATTGACAGCCCCAATTATCTGCATGGGATTTCTTTTGTGAATAATGGAGGTTGCTGTGTGTTTGTGAGTGCAGAGGTTATGTTATGCCTGAAAGATTGCTCATCCTCTTTCCTCTGTTACCTACAAAATAGATATAAAGATCATGGATCCAGGTGAGGAAGTTTAAAGCAGAATGGGAGTGGTAGACTAGTGGATTTAACTCTCCTGATTCAACTGAGGGTTTTTTTTATTGACATATATTAATATGTTAATATTTATCTACTGTATATTATACATAGACATCACACACATACACACACACACACACACGCACACACACACACACACGACTCGTCTCTCATATAACACATCCCAAACAGTTTTCCCTCCTTCCACTCCTACGAGTCCCTACATCCTTTTTCCCTGATCCACTACTCCCCTTTCCCTTCCTCTTCAGAAAAGAGCAGAAAGAGTCTCAAGGGCAGGCAAAAGAGTCAGAAAAACATCTGGTCCCACTGTTAGGTATCCCACAAAAATACCAATGAGAGGTGACACATATACTCACCTAAATCTTCCTCAAACTAGACTTTTAAACCTCCAATAATTAATATATATCTCAAAACCATACTAGTTTAATTATATTCTTATTTTTAACCACCCTAAAGTTATCCAGTTTTAAAAATATTTCAGTGACGTGGCAATTCTTTCGCATTGTGACATTTCTTCTCTCTTGATCTACATGAAATTTCTCCTTCTAGAGCTAGATATCTACCATAATATGATATATATTATACAATGCATTTTTATGTTAGCATTATAGTATGGCATTATAATAATGTATTAAATTAAATATATCATATATATAAAATACTATCATATATAAATTGTTATACATATAATAAATTATATATGTGTGTGAATATATTAAAGTTCAATTCATGTTTGATATTCATAGTGTTAATAATAATAGTATATAATAACATACTGAGGTCTATGCAAAATGGAATCTTCTCTTGAAGATTAAGGAAAATAACTTATATGATGAAGTTTCATTTCTCAATTTTTCTCAAATCATTCTTATTTCCTACTATCAATTAACCACACCTCATTTAAACATTAGAATATGGCTCCAGCTGTATATGCAGCAGAGGATGGCCTTGTGTGACATCAATGAGAAGAGAGATCCTTGGTTCTGTGAAAGCTTGATGCCTCAGTGTAGGGGAGTGCTAGCATAGTTAAGTGGGAGTGGGTGTTTTGGGGAGCACCCTCATAGAAGCAGGGGAAGGGAGGATGGGATAGGGGGTTTTCAGAGGGGAAACCAGGAAAGAGGATAACATTTGAAATATAAATAAATAAAATATTCAAAAAACCCTTATATTTCCTTAAAAAAAGAATATATCCTTCATTAAATGTATGTGGGAAGGCAATATTGTTAACACACTCACTTTGATTTTTGATATTATAGTCATATTTCTGTCATTCCAATAATAGTTTGCAGTAATTACTATTTTTAACATGTCTTCTCAGATATTCTTTGGTGAAACTCAGAGATTGGAATTTGAAGATAATATACATTATAATTAAGAAACTTCAGGTATTAGCCATGCCCTATAATTTACATTAAAATTAAGAGAGTTCAGGTATTAACCATGCCCTGTATTTTAATTCCTTTCCTGGCAATCATCAGAATGTGAAAATGATTTTTTTTTAATTATCTAATTTGTTTTGCCACGTGTGCATTCCCAGTGACTCAAAAGAATAGAAGTAAAACTATTTATTGATAATAACTACATCTACATATTAGTCTACTAATTCATCCACTGCATGTTTTGAATATTGTTTGTATGTGTGTTTCTTAATGGGACTATTTTTATTACATGGATATATGATACAGCTTACTCACTTTTGGCTGTTTGAAATATTTGAAATAGAAAACATATTCACTTATTCAAAGACAGATGTTTTTTTCTTTTTTTAAAATTGAAAATAGATTCTTCTCTCATATAATACATCCCAACCACAGTTTGCCCTCCCCTCACTCCCAGTTCCCGTCTACCTCCCATTCCCTGCAGATCCACTCCCTCTGTATTCTCTTGAAAAAAGAGAAGGCCTCCAAGAGAGGACAGCCAAACAGGACTGAACAAGATTGAGAGAGAGAGAGAGAGAGAGAGGGAGAGAGAGAGAGAGAGAGAGAGAGAGAGAGAGAGAGAGAGAGAGAGAGAACAAGATAAAAGTCCTCATATTGAAGTTGGAGAAGAGTTCCAGGAGCAAACAAAAGAGTCAGAGACACATCTGCTCCTACTGTTAGAAGTCTCACAAAACCAACAAGCTAACCACCATAGCGTTTACACAGAGAACTTGATGCAGACTCTTGCAGGCTCTGTGCTTGGTACTTCAGCCTCTGTGAGCCCATGTGATCCTGCTTTGTTGATTAGATTGGCCATGTTTTCTTTATGTTCTCCGTATATTCCAAGTCCTACCATCTTTCTTCTCCCACTTCCAAGGGAATCTCTGGAGACATCAAAGTTAGACTCCCTTTGCACATAACTATCACTAGGAAGAATCCAGACCATGTAGGACATGAACTTGTGAGCTTTTGGGCTAATATCCACTTATCAGTTAGTGCATGCCATGTATGTTCTTTTGTGATTGGGTTTCCTCACTCGGGATGATACTCTCTAGTTCCATCCATTTGCCTGAGAATTTTATGAGTTCATTGTTTTTAATAGTTGAGTAATACTCCATTGCGTAAATGTGCTACATTTTCTGTATCCATTCCTCTGTTAAGGGACATCTGAGTTCTTCCCAGCTTCTGGCTATTATAAATAAGGCTGCTATGAACATAGTGGAGCATGTGTCCTTGTTATAAGTTGGAGCATCTGTTAGGTATATGTCCAGGAATGGCATAACTGGGTCCTCAGGTAATGCTATGTCCAATTTTCTAAGGAACCGCCAGACTGATTTCCAGAGTGGTTGTACCAGCTTGCAATCTCACCAACAATGGAGGAATATTTCTCTTTCACCACATCCTTGCCATAATCTGCTGTCACCTGAATTTTTTATCTTAGACATTCTGACTGGTGTGAGATATAATCATCTAAGGTTTGTTTTGATTTGCATTTTCCTGATGACTAAGGATGCCGAACATTTCTATAGCTGCCTCTCAGCCATTCAGAATTCCTCAGTTGAGGATTCTTTATTTAGCTCTATACTCCATTTTTAATAGGGTTATTTGATTCTCTGGAGTCTAAGTTCTTGAGTTCTTTCTATATACTGGATATGAGCCCTCTGTCAGATGTAGGATTAGTGAAGATCTTTTCCCAATCTGTTGGTGGTTGTTTTGTCCTATTGACAGTGTCATTCGCCTTACAGAAACTTAGCAATTTTATGAGGTCCCATTTGTCAATTGTTGATCTTAGGACATAAGTCATTGGTGTCCTGTTCACCCCTGAGCCCATGTGTTCGAGGTTATTCCCCACCTTCTCTCCTATTAGTTTCAGTGCATCTGGTTTTATATGGAGGTCCTTGTTCTGCTTGGACTTGAGCTTTGTACAAGGAGATAAGAATGGATCAATTTGCATTCTTCTACATGCTGACCTCCAGTTGAACTAGCACCATTTTTGAAAATGCTGTCTTTTTTCCACTGGATGGTTTTAGCTCCTTTGTCAAAGATCAAGTGACCATAGGTGTGTGGGTTCATTTCTGGGTCTTCATTTCTATTCCATTGATCTTCTTGCCTACCTCTGTACCGAAGACCATGCAGTTTTTATCACTATTGCTCTGTAGTACAGCTTGAGGTCAGGGATGGTGATTCCCCCAGAAGACCTTTTATTGTTGAGAATAGTTTTCACTATCCTTGTTTTTTTGTTATTCCAAATGAACTTGAGAATTGCTCTTTTTAACTCTGTGAAGAATTGAGTTGGAATTTTGATGAAGATTGCATTGAATTTGTATATTTCTTTCAGCAAGATGGCCATTTTTACTATAATAATCCCGCCAATCCATGAGCATGGGAGATCTTTCCAGCCTCTGAGACCTTCTTCCATTTCTTTCTTCACAGATTTGAAGTTCTTGTCATACAGATCTTTCACTTGCTTGATTAGATTCTCACCATGGTATTTTATATTATTTGTGACTATTGTGAAGGGTATCATTTCCATAATTTCTTTCTCAGCCTGTTTAACCTTTGAGTAGAGGAAGGCTAATGATTTGTTTAAGTTAATTTTATATCCAGCTACTTTGCTGATGTTGTTTATCAGGTTTAGGCATTCTCTGTGGACGTTTTGGGGTCACTTAAGTATACTATCACATCATCTGCAAATAGTAATATTTTGACTTCTTCCTTTCCAATTTGTATCCCTTTGACCTCTCTTTGCTGTCTAATTGCTCTGGCTAAGACTTCGAGTACTATATTGAATAGGTAGGGAGAGAGTGGTCAGCCTTGTCTGCTCCCTGATTTTAATGGGATTGCTTCATGTTTCTCTCCATTTAGTTTATATTGGCTACTCCAAGTTAGAAAATATAAATATTAGAGTATAGAGTCAATGCAATAACTTTTGCTTTTAATAAGCACTGGTAGAAATAGCTTGTGTGTTATTCTTTCATTGCGCTACTTTAGCTCTTAAAATGCTTCTTTGTTAAAAATGCATTTCATCAAGGAATTTTAAAAGAACTAAAAATCTGATTGTTTGTGTATTTTCCTAGCAGACATACTGATAGATTAGTTATTGTTGAAGGACCTTGTTAACAAATTATTGGAATTTACCTTTACCATTTACTTCCAGAAATTAATATTTCAACAAATTTAACTATTTTCTCATTTTAATCCTAACAGCTATAACTTTGCATGAAATGAGAAGACTTTTTTGCATAACATTATGTTGTCTTGTGAAAGCATCAAATTTTCATGAACATCCATAATCAAAGGAAAAAAGCTAAATCTTGTTTTCAAAACTTTCAAAGTGATTGTCACTGTCCTCCTCTATATCCTCCCAGAACTTCATAGGCATACATTCATGACAGCATCTAGATAATTTTATATTTTTCTGCTCATATTTTTTAGTATCTTTTGACACTAAGTTTTTATTCTTTATATGAATCAATAAAACTTAAATCTTATCAAAGTCATAGACTTTGAAGTGCCATCTTCATCGCCAGACTCTGAGCACCAGTAAAACCAGCTGAACTCACTTTCAATTTCTGAAGAATTTTTTGGCTGGGCTTTGATATTACCACATATATTAGAATTCCACCTCAGAAGCTATTCCATACATCACCTAGCTTCTCTCTTTTTGTTTTTTCCAACTGTGATGGTGTCCTACTAAAGGAACAGCCTTTCTATAAAGCATGTAGAACCATATTGCTTACAATCCATCATTTTGCTACCCTTCAAAATCTAAGTTTTCATCTCCAATCTTATTTGGCATGGTAAAAACATATAAAATTTATGTCACCAACAATCCCTTAATGTTTGGAACTATTGTACATTTATCAGCCAAATAAATTATCTATTAATAGCTTAAAAATAAGCCTTATTCTGTAGATTCATATTCTATTTGTGCTCTTTATTCTCTGTCCTTGTATCATGTTCAAATTTATTTTCTCAGCACACTTTTATTGATTAATTATTTAGTTAGATTATAAAGGTGTGAGTATGAGCATGTGTGTGTGTGTGTGTGTGTTTGTGTGCACACTTGGTCACTAAGTTATACATACAGTAATTCCATTGTCTGGCTCATCTCACCAACTCCTGACTGTCACCTCTCTTAGTCTCCAATATGATGACAAAATCCCACCATTGATTTTCATGCATTTGACTATCTATGATGAGGTCAGAAACTTTTCAGACTATTACCAAATTAAGATTTGTATAAAAATTTCAGATAACTCTATTGAGATTGATCCATTGGTAAGGAATATTAGAAACAACCTAAACTTTATCAATGTTACACATCAGCACTATGTCAATAGAGGCTTAAGAATTTCTGTGATTCTTTTCAAACTCATGTTCCTAGAATTAATCCTTCCCTTTCTGTATATTTAGGACTAGTAGATACAAGCATCAGTGTCTCTAATATGGATATGGATAATGTATAAGCTGATAAGCATATGAATATTTGAAGAATAAGTTAAAGTGAATGATCCTTCTCTCCATATGGAGATTTTAAAACATCTTGACTTCAATATGTTATAAATTAATGTTTTCACTATGGTCTTTCTTAATAGTTATGTTATTATTTACCTCTTAGTTTTTATTTTACATAACCCAAATTGATTTTTCAGGCATGTATAAAGGACATTCTGATCACTGTAACCCTCTTCCTCTCTTGAATCTCTCACTGTCCCCTACTCACCCTACCCCTATGCATCCTTTTCCCACACCCATGTTTTTAAACTAGGCTTTTGTTACCAATATCTGATATTTGCATAATTAAAAAAGAGATAGAAAAGAGAGTGGGAAGGACAGACATAGAAAAAAGAGAAAGAGTGTGACGCGCGTGTAATCGTCTCGCCAGCAAGAACTCACGCGGACACACATCAGGATCCTTCCATAGGAAAACGTTTATTCCAAAAACAAAATGGTGGAAGACCCCCCCAGGCCCGGGAAAGCACTGTTTATATACCCTTAGAGCGGTGTATTCACCTCTGATTGGCTGCTTACTCATTGCGTGCCAAAACGCCGTGGGATGGGCTTTAACTTTGGCGGGCTTTTACCATGGCACATGCGCAATTTACTTGTTTACTAGGAAAAATACCGGATGTCAGCGCCATGTTGTAATGGCGGATTCTGCCAGTGCAAACGCGGCTTCCTACAAAAGAGGAAAGATACAGACAGATGATAGATAGATAGATAGATAGATAGATAGATAGATAGATAGATAGATAGAACCTAAAGAAATGCTCAACATCCTTAATCATCAGGGAAATGCAAATCAAAACAACCCTGAGATTCCACCTCACACTAGTCAGAATGGGTAAGATTTTAAACTTAGGTGACAATAGATACTGGCAAGGATGTAGAGAAAGAGGGACACTCCTCTATTGTTGGTGGGATTGGAAGGTGGTACAACCACTCTGGAAATCAGTCTGGTGGAAAACTAGACATAGTAATACCTAAGGACCCAGCTATACCACTCCTGGACATATACCCAAAAGATTCTCCAACATATAACATGCTCCACTATGTTCATAGCAGCCTTATTTATAATAGCCATTAGCTGGAAAGAACCCAGATGTCCCTCAACAGAGGAATGGATACAGAAAATGTGGTACATTTACACAGTGGAGTACTACTCAGCTATTAAAAACAATGAGTTCATAAAATGGATAAATGGAGTTCAGGCAAATGGATGGAACTAGAAAGTATCATCCTGAGTGAGATAACCCAGTTACAAAAGAATACACATGGTATGCACTCACTGATAAGTGAGTATTAGCCCAAAAGCTCGGAATACCCAAGATACAATTTACAGACCACATGAAGCTCAAGAAGGAAGACCAAAATATGGGTGCTTCAGTCCTTCTTTGAGGGTAAAAAATACTCATGGAAGGAAATATGAAGACAAATGTGGAGCATAGACTGAAGGAAAAGCCATCCAGAGACTGCCCCACCTGGGGAATCCACCCTATATACCATTACGAAACCCAGACACTATTGCAGATGCCAACAAGTGCTTGCTGACAAGGGCTTGATATAGCTGACTCCTGAGAGGCTCTGCCAGAGCCTGACAAATATAGAGGTGGATGCTCGCAGCCAACCATTAGACTTAGCACTGGTTCCCTAATGGAGGAGTTAGAGAATGGACTGCAATAGCTAAAGGGGTTTGCAACCCCATAGGAAGAACAATAATATCACCCAACCAGACCCCCCAGAGCTCCCAGGGACTAAACCACCAATCAAAGAGTACACATTGAGGTACCCATGACTCCAGCTGCAAATGTAGCAGAAGATGGCTTTGTCGGGCATCAATCGGTGAAGAGGCCCTTGGTCCTGTAATGACTCAATGCCCCAGTGTAGGGGAATGCCAGGGTGGGGAGATGGGAGTGGGTAGGTAGGTGATGGGGCACCTTCAAAGAACCAGGGAGAGGGGAGATGGGATAGGTGGTTTCCAGAGGGGAAACCAAGAAAGGGGATAACATTTAAAATGTGAATAAATAAATATCCAATTTAAAAAAAAAACACTCACTTGATACACAAAGCCTTATAAATTCCTGTGAACAGGAATCTGACCCTCTACTATTCACACCATGAGATTCTAAAGCTACTATCATGATTGGCAGGGTTGTGGCTAAAGGTCTGGACTTTTTGCTATGGCTGTAACTACAATAGATACAGATATAACTGCTACAGCACATGCTGCTATGGAGGACTCTGTTCTCCTGGCTTCTCCTGAGAAACAAAGATGCCTTAGCTCCTTAAATCATTTTCTCATGAGAAGCTTTACTTTCCGGGATCATTTGTAATAGCAATATGTTTTAATGTTAAAAATAAAGGCTTTAGTCTATAATACACTCCATATCAGAACTTCTACTTCTTTGAATATTTACATGGAAGTCTTATGAATGGCAGAAAATAAAATTAAAAACTGTGCAGCTTATATATTGGGGCACTAGTAATATTAAAAATGAATTAAACATTTTAAGTTTTGAAAATGGCCAAATTAGTACCATTTGGTAAAATGTACAAAGGTCAAACTTTTTCATTAAGGGTAAACAAATACATGGCTTTTCATGTATATTTTGTTTATATAAATTACCTAGGCTAAACTAAGAAAACTCTAAATATCTTAAATAAAATACCTTATATAATGTTAAGAAAAAAAACTACGCTTGCATCTGTATTTTCAGGACCTCAGATTTTTGAAAGGCAATCAGAGAGACCTTGTTGCTCCAGGACAGTAATCAGTAAAAACCTTGGTCAGCAAATACAGTAGAGAAGGAGGATAAATGAGAACTAGCACTGTCCTTTTGACTGTAGAATAAAATTCAGAGTCTGAAATCAAATCTGAAACTTAATTTGTTTACTAGTTTTCCAGCTTTATTTAGATATAACTGGCTAACAGCCCTCAGAAACACACACAGATACTGAAATTATACTTACTTTTCATATTTTATCTATAATTGAACATAAATTGTTTTCTCATATACTACAGCATGCTTATGGTTCCCCTCCCCCTACTCCTCCCAGTCCTTCCCCACCTCCTCTCTCAACCTCATCCACCCATTTGTATCTCTCATTAGAAAAGAAAATGTATTTCTACAGGATAACAATAAAATAAGACAAACACATTAAAATAGGGCAATGCAAACAAACATAAGGAAAAGAGCTCAAGAAAAGGCACAAGAAACAGATACATATGCACATGTCCTTGTTCGCACACACAGGAATCTCATAAGAACATGAAACCTAAAGCAATAATATACATGCAAAAGACTTACGGGGTTAAAAGACAGATAATTTTAAAATAAATAAATACTGTTTAAAAATAAGTTTAAAAATAATATTACTCTAACTAGAATGTCAAGTACTATGTTAAATAGTTAAATCAAGATCAGATAAACAATCTAAATAGTTCTACACCCATAAGAAAAGAGAAGCACTCATTAAAAGCCTTCCAACCAAAACAATCCAGGCCCAGATAGTCTTAGCACAGAATTCTTCCATACTTTCAAAAATAAGCTAATAACAACACTCCTCAAACCATTCCACAAAACAGAAACATAAGAAACATTTACAAACTCATTCTATGAGACCATAGTCACCCTGATAACTAATCCACACAGACTCAACAAAGAAAGTGAACTTTAGACCAATTTTCCTTATGAACATTGATGCAAGAATACTGAACAAAATACTTGTAAACTAAGAGTACATCAAAGACATCATCTGCCATGATCAAATAGGTTTCATCCCATGGATACAGGGATGGTTCAATTTATGAAAATCCATCAACATATTGCACTGTATAAACAAACTGAAAGAAAAATAATCAGGCTATCATCTCACTATATTCTGAAAAGGGTTATGACAAGATCCAACTCCCCTTCATGTTAAGACTAGGAGAGAGCAGGGATACAAGGTACATGCTGAAACATAATAAAAAAAAAGTATACATCAAGGCAATAGCCAACATTAAATTAAATGGAGAGACACTTGAAGCAATCTGATTAAAGTCAGGGACAATATAAGTCCTGCTGGGACTAGATGTCCCATGGTGGGGTGGTACCCAAGTGGTGGCTTCTTCTCTCAGGAGATGGGGAGGGAATAAAGGGAGGAATTTATAAGGGCAGGACTGGAAACAGAGGAGGAGGACTGTGATTTTGATGTAATGTGAATTAAAAATAAATCATGAAAAATAATATTAATAAAATTTTTAAAAGATAAACATTTTTAGAGTCCTGACACAAGAGTTTGATTCTGTTGGCCATCTACTTACTACTGGGAATGAAGTCTACACTTAAGAGTAGTTTGTTTCTCTAGTAAGACTCCCTTGGAGAAAGCTAAATTTTCATTTAAAAGCAGTTAACAATTGGAGATTTATTTATTTATTTATTTATTTATTTATTTATTTATTTATTTATTTTGCTTATGGAATGGGGCATGTGTCCACTTCTAATTTCGGCTCTAGGACTTCATCTAATATATACCTATGCAGGCATTCTGCATAAATCCTGTTGATTTAGGACATTGTTTTCTTGGTGCTTTCCATCCCCTGTTGTCCTTAGACCTTCTGCCTCCTTTTTCACAGGGTTCTTTGACCTTTTATAGGAAGAATTTGGTAGAGACATCTCATTTAGGGATGAATATTCCAAGGTCATTTATTCCCTGTATAATGTCTGGCTGTTGGTCTTTGTACTTGTTCACATATGCTGCAAAGGGAAATGTCTCTGGTGATGACTGAGCAAGGCACTGATCTACGATATGAGTATAGAAGAATGTCTAAAAGTCATTTTATTGTTATTTTTTTTGCAGTAGTTTTATACTAGGTCCCTGGGCTATATATACTCTCAGATTATTGGTCAACCAAGCAGTGTGCAGTATAGATTCTACCCCATGAAGTGGATCTTAAGTCCAATCAGAAATTGTCTGATCACTCCCACAAGCTTTGTACAACCATTGCCCTAGTATATCATGATAGCAGGACACCACTGTAAACCATAGGGTTTGTTGCTAGGCTTGTGTTTATGTTTATCCTTTGGTAGTGTACAAAGTACTTTCCTGTACCAATGATGCTAGCCATTATGAGGATAGGTTCTTTGTAGTCACCAGACAGATTTCTCCATATTCAATGAGTTGTGTAGATGTTGTCAACAATGGGACCTTGTCAACAGTTTGTGGAAAATAAGTTATAATCTTGTAAACAACCTGGGTTTTGGTGAATTCCCATGGGACCCTTTTAGCCAACTCAATTAAATGTAACCCAGTCCTGGTGCTAGAGGCTTCATTGGTCACAAGAGATGTCCAGTTTTGGTTCTGTCTCCCTCAGTACTTGCTGATTTTATTTAAATCCCATTCATACATATATATATTTTACAAACTTTCTATTGGATTAGGTCTTTATATTACACCTTACTTGACTCTTAATTTTAGCATTCTGTCACTATATTCCCTCCCTTGTACATCTTTCCCTGTCTCTCTTTACTTGATCTTCCAGTTTAAAACATACCAGACACATGCACATACCTGTAAATCTCTGTTCTATTTAACATTCCTAAGGAGATCTATCTGTTATCTCCTAGTTCCTTACTCTACCAAACTTCTGTGGTTCTATGGATTATAGCTTGCTTATTATTGACTTGCAAGCTAATATCGATACATAATCAAATACATATCATATTTGTCCTTCTGTGTCAGGGTTATCACACTAATGATAGTCAGCTTTTCCTTTTTTCTTTTTTATTAATCATTCCATTCATTTACATCTCAAATGATATCCCCCTTTCTAGTTCCCCCTCCACAAGGTTGAAGGCAAAGAAATATTTTCAACAAATAGGAGAAGAAAAAAATTTCTAAATATAAAAAAAGAGATACCAATCAAAGTGCAAATCAGAAAATACCAAATAGATAAGGCCAGAAAATTAATGCCTCATGTCATATAAAAATCTAAACACTAAGTGCACAGAACAAAGAAAGAATATTGAAAATCTTTTTACTCTTGATGGCTCTTTTCCCTTCTTCTCCTTATCCAACCTTCTCCTACTCCTATGTCTTCTTATAGATGTGTGTGCAAATGTTATGCAAGTGTTCACAGCTCCCCTCTGTTCATCATTCCCATAGCAATATATTCTTCAGATGACAGAAATTTCCAGTATGTATCCACAGGTTCCAGATCTTTTATCTGTCTAGCCCCATTCTTGTGAAGTCCCTCAGACCTCAGAGTGAGTGTTATGTGTGTGCATCTCATTTAAAGTTGACCATTCACCACTTTTTTGATCTTGGTACTTTGATATTTCCCTACTTTGACCACTGACCATTGGTAGAAGAGGCTAAGAGCAGCACCAATAGGCTGGGAAACACATATTTAGACATCAGTTTATGTACATGTGTATTTAGCAAAACTTCAGCAGTACAATAGCCTATGATCTCTTGACCAAATTTGCAAACCATGGCATGTATTCCATTTCATGATGAAGGTCTAAAATCCAACCAAGAACATGGTTGGTTATCTCTGGGTCAACCATGTAATAACATTCTTACACTTTAAATGGATTCTGTTTCTCTGAAGACCCATACCTAACACATGATCATTCATTCATGCAAACTCAGTTGAAAATTTTAAGTAATATTTCACAATAAATGACTAAAAGACTTTGTAGATTAAACAAGTTTATTAGAACAACAGAGAAACAAATTAAAACATGAACGTCAATAAGGCTTGTGCTCTTATTTTGAGTTTGCAGCTGAATTTCACTCCATTTCTCTTGAGAAGGAAAGTTCAAGGAATGGGTCAACTTCATACAGGTGAGCACCAGTCTATGATGGATTTCATTTCACTGTAGTATCATCTTCATCCAAGTCTAAGGTTCAGAAAGTGTGGGGTTGAGAATTGGACAGTCCTGGAATTACAGTTGGAGCAGGTAGGAGTATCTCATAGTGTCTTCAATAGTAGTAGCCAAATCCAGATCCATAGCCAGAGCCACATCCATAGCCACAGCCATAGAGAGAGCGTGAGCCATAGCCACAGCCATAGCCATAGCCACAGCCCAATCCACGGTAGCCACAGCCATAGTAGGAGCCATAGCCACAGCCCAGGCCTCCATAGCCATAGCCCAGGCCTCCATAGCCACAGCAGCCATAGTCTCTGCCGCCATAGTAGTTTCCGTAGTAGCCACACATGGTGTTGGTTGTTGAGGTTGTTCTTGGGTAGAGAGGAGTATAGGTGACTTGAGTCTGTATACTTCTGCCTAAAGGGAGGCCCTTTTATATGCTCTCAGTGTGGGTGGGACCTACCACAGGCTTGTGTCATTGAGCATATTTCCAAGACAATTTGAATAATTAGTTGAGTTTATTTTAAATATGTCATTGAAGCTATTTCCTGTGGTTTCGCCACAGCTGAACGACCCATTAGTCCTTAATGTCAATCAATGTATCATCATCTAAAGAATATTCAGATCAAATCTGTAGATTATTGTTTTGTATCAAGGTCTTAAAACAGGAAATGACTGTTTTTAAATACACAAACTGTGACCTGTCTTAGACAAGAAAAAAATTGGCTTTACTTTTGTGTTATACAATGGGTCAACTTGAGCTTTTCCATACATCATTCCAAAGTACCTCAAACCCTCTTACATGCCCTTGAGGAGTCTCTTCATTTATTTCAGAAAAGTTTTATCATTAGTATACATGAAGTCCCCCAAGGCAATAACTTAATCTCTGGAAAACAAGCATGAGAAGCTTGATATTTTTGTATTTTCATCAATAACTCATTTTTGACCTGTTTTTGAAACACTAGATTTTTTCCATCTATTTTGAATTTATCATCTGAATTCATAAAAAAAAATCGTTTAGATTATTTCCCATGCTTAACTTTCATGGAATTGGCTTCTTTAAAATTTAGGAATTTATTTCTGTGTTGCATCTCAAAGGTAAATATAGGCATTTCTTGATCTAAAACAATAATACTGACAGACATACATGTTCATTAAACAAAGTAGAATTTTATCAAAAAACTAGAACCGATATATATATATACACATATGTATGTATATATACACATATATGTATATGTGTGTGTTTGTGTGTGTGTCTGTTTTATAATATCAGACACAAGACTTAGAACCAACTACTAGATAAGGTTTACCAGTTCCTTGACCATGATAGGAGAAAAATATCCCTTGTTAAACTTCAATAGATGTCATTACAAGACAAATGTGTGCATTCCATTCAAACTCCAGCACATCACATCAGGAGGGTTGGCACGAAGGAAATGTTTAATGTACAGATAAAGCTCAAATTTATGTTGAGATTTTCATGAAGTACAAAATAGATGTTTTATTTTCTAATAGAAATGACAAAGTGAGGTATAATTTGGTTCATCACAAAAATAAACCATTTACTCATTTATACAGTTGTACATTACAAAGATTTTACTTCATTTCTATAATAAAAGTAAAGTTAATTCATCCATAAAGAGATACAGGACAATATTAGATGACATATGGCAGATAATCTACAAAGTCATGCATTTCTGCCTGTGTCTGACACAAGAATTTGAGAGTATTAACAAGCTGAGAACAATTTACATAGTTACTATGACATCATAAAATCTCATTATGGAATTTATATTTGACCTTTTAATGAGGAAGGTCTTAAAACTATTTCAAAACCTGGCATTTAATACATATAATTTGTGAAAATCTTGACTGTACAGGAATCCTGGCCATAAAAGCTTCACTGTGCCTTATGAAATATAAGATTTATGAGAGTTTGGTTGGCAGTGTTTCTTGTGGTATATGCAAATAGATTCTGCATAATCGGCTTTACTTGTGATTGGCCATGCCTTCTTGTAAAGGAGAGGAAAAGATTGTGTGAAAATGATAATGTTCAGACTCAGGGAAATACCCTCCTCTTCTACACCGGAGTCATCTTCTCTTGGCACCATGATCTATGGCAATGTCCATGGAGACCATCATATATGGGCTTGGCTGTGACTATGGCTGTGACTACAGAAGCTATGGAGCCAGTAGGAGCAGCTTATTCTATGGGGTCAGGTGCTGTTCTTGTGGATTTGACTGATAAACCAACTTGAAAGCCCTGAATTTGCTGGATTTGAGTATTATGAACATGGATTTTATTACTGGTCTTCTTCATTATATATAGATTCTTCAGCATGACAACTCTATATATCAGCTATAAAAAAAGAATGATATGCATCTTTTTACAAAATGATAATATCTTTTAAAATCCACCATAGTACCAGCAATAAATTTTGTTTCTAAAAATTAACTATGTTTTTATTTTTACTTATCTTTCCTACCATTTTACATGTAAATGCTTACATTGAAACCTGTGAGTGACAATAGTCGAAGTGTAGGCACTGTTTTCTTGTATGTCCCTGAATTTTGTCCCTCTGAGTATATTATATAGTATTTAAAACTGAGCTACCATGTGGTTGGGTACCTTCCTTTTCACATCGAATTATTTCAATGTTTTTTGTTTTATATAAGTGACAAACAAAGAGCTCAAAATATACCTGAACTCTATTGGCTGCCCACCATGCTTAGTCCTTGTTTCTCCTAACCTCAAAGGACACACCTGCATTGTAAGTAGTGCTTCGGTGAAACTTGTAATATGTCTTTTACTGCCTTCTAGCAACTTCATCACAAGCAAGCCTCTCAACTAATGCCACTCATATAGAGCTTATGTCGCTGTCACAATGGGTATGGGAAGTGTGTGCTCTGAGAACATGATGTCTTTTTGGTGAGTCTATAGTAGAGCACTTTGCTTTGGAAGTCCTTTCCCTAAATTCATTCACCCTAGTCACTTAGTGAGTCACTCTTTAAATAGAGCCCAGTGTACCCAAGCACACTGTGACACCCAGAGGCAGCATTTTGAAAACAGATGTTCACAGTAACCCTATCAAATTAAAATTTCCATACATTAGTCATCTATATAGCAAAGGCATTTGTATGATGTAAAATGTAAAAAGAGAATATTCCATTCTCAAACTTATACAATAAAGAATCAAAAGATTTTACCTGGTATACACTGGGAAAAAAATCTCTCAATTTGTAAAACCAAAACATCAACATTGAGAAAGATTTATATTCACTTTCTAAACTTAATAAAAGGGTCACCAATAACCACATGAACTACACAGTACAATTTCAGGGAGTACTTATGAATCTACGGACCAACAATGTTTTAGAGGGCTCTAGGATGCTAAGATAATTTTTAAAGATATTTGCCTTTATTTTTATATGTTGTTGAAGGTACTTAACATATTCTAGATATAGTATTTATATGATTTATTGATTAGAATAAAGTAAATTCAAAAGCAACTATGGGACACACACATTACAGCAACTGACAAAACTGTGAAGCACACTGCAATTTTAATAATAATAAATAATATGTAAATAATAGTAAAAGGTATTATTAAATAATACTCTCAAAGGTTTATTTTTAGCTATACAAACATATATCCATCTGTATTTGCGTTTGTGTGAGTGAGGGTACTTATATGACAACCCAGTGGACTGGGCCAAAGACACAGGCAGTTGTGAGACACCCAACATGGGTGCCATAAACTAAACCTTGGTCCTCTGTGAGAACAATATTTGCTTTTTACCTACCACTGAGCCATCTCCCCAGCCTCTGAATAATAATACTATTTTAATTATTATTTAGTTTTGACATTACAACGTTATTACAGCGTATTTCCTTTTCTTCTGCTTGCCCCACCAAAAATCCTATGTACCATGCCCCATTTGTCTTTCAAATTCATAACCTTCATTTTTTTAAAAATTTTTGGTGTGTGTGTGTTTCTAAATATATAAACATAACTTTCTCAGTCTATGCAGCATTATCTTGACATTTGTATATAGGTTTTCAGGGTTGACTACTGGGTATTGAATAACTAATTGGTATGCCTTTCCCTGGGAAAGACTATTTCTCCTGCTCTCAGAATACCTTAGTTGCCTCAACCCTTCATGTAGGGTTGAGGTCTTCTGAGCTTTTCATGTTGTGTTAATATTGTCTAAAGTTGTCTTTGTCCAGCTTATGTTTAGGCAACCATGCCAGTAAGAATTCATGGGTGTACCTTCTGAGATTACTAGGATAAAAATCTCACAGTAAATGCCCTGATGCTCTACCTCTTACAGTCTTTCTATAAACTCTTCTGCAATGTCCAACAAGTATAACTAAGTCTTGTGGACATCGAATGCAAGAAGCCCAGTGACTAAACCCAGTTAGTGTTCACATTCTACTACAAATGTTCTTTGTAGAGTAACTGACAATCTTTACAACATAAACGTCCCAGCCTTTATAGCTCTATTTCACTTTTAAGTTGAATCACAGCCCCACATTTATGTTCGTAGAAATCTTTTAATCTGTTATTTTTTATACCAGTGAATTGGTCACAAGTAGATTTTATTTTAAAGCAAGGATTAAATTATTTATTATTTACATAACACCCTCAATCAAGCATCAACGGTTGGTTAGTCACCAGCAAGAATGCAGGCTCATTCTACATGATTGCCTCGTGCTTTATGCCTCTGATATACATGTTGATATTCAGAAATGGTGACACTCCAGATATAAGGATATAACTATTAGTTATTTCCAGTTAAAACATATCACACACAGAAGTTCCACTCCCGGTTAGCTAACCTAGAGCTGTCTCAGTTTTTTTCAATGTCACAATAATCACTGGAATCTTAACATGCAGAGACAAGTAAGCGATCTATTCTACCTTACTTACCTCTTTCACTTCTCTCTCTCTCTCTAGTAAAGGAACTCATTGCACAGCATAGACACCTGCATACTAAGTGAAGTTGGGTCATAGCCACCTAGTTCTCGTATTGGGAACAATATTTCAGCAAACTTTAAAGATATTCAGATTCTTCTGAGCTCTTCTGTGATGAACAGAAGAGCTTTATTATCTTATTGTAGTGTTCTTGACTTGGCCAATGAAATTTAGGGAGATGAATGTTCATTTTTAAAGCTACGATGAAGAGGCATGTTTTTAAGTATCTCATACATGATGTTAACCATACCTCAGATGTAAAAAGCATATATTTTGGAGCACCTAAGTATTTCAAGAATGTGTTAATAAATTTTAGAAATAGGCAATAAGACAAGTAAGAAAATGTGTTTACCTCCCACTTGGAAGAAATCCTTATTTTATTATCTCAGAACTGATGTAAAATTATTTTTCCAAAAAGATTTTCCTCCCACAGGTAATAAATTTCCTCCAAAGTACTTATATTCTCTTTTGGAAGCTTTCTTCAAACCAAACTCTTGTGATTGTTTTTCATCTTTCCAGCTGTTGTCAATAGCAATCATCTTAAAAATCTAATTAAAA
The DNA here is from genome assembly GCF_004785775.1 of Grammomys surdaster. NCBI lineage: Eukaryota > Metazoa > Chordata > Mammalia > Rodentia > Muridae > Grammomys > Grammomys surdaster. The sequence goes on from NW_021620926.1 coordinate 3,362,685, forward strand.
TGATCATGTTGACTTTGAACTGATTCACAGTCTGTCCCATGGGAGAAGCAAAACTCCTTAACGATGAGATGTTTTTTTCTTTCCTTTGAGATACCTGTTTCATTGTAGTCTTCTGAACAGAATTCATAACTCTTGCATGTAATCATGGCCTCTATGCTATAATTCTAGGCAATTTTGTGAGCATAATTTACCTCATGTTGAATGATTATGGCAGCAGAAAACTCTACATCCTTGGAGCTTAACAATTATCATCACAGACCTGTCGCCAGTGTTTCAACATAAGGATGCCTTCTCTTTCTTTAAGGAATCTAAAACAATGAAAGCCAAGCCACTGCTGAATAGACTAAACAGAAAAAAGTAAACTATGAGCTTGAAACAGGAAAATGAACCCTACATAGGGTAATACATAAAACACTCTAAAGTGCTTATTTGTCTCCTTAGGTAATGAACTATTCCAGACTCGAGACTCAGTTTTTACATAGCAAAGATAGAACAAAAGGCTGTTACACAAGATCATCACAGCAATCCAGATCCAGGAGATAAGTGAAAATTTAGAGAAATTTCATGCATGTGAAGTTGATATAGTATGAAAAACAAAAGCCGAAAGCAAGTCACTTAACATCAAGATTGTCAAATTCCATCCTGTAGAAAATGTTGTGATTTCAACATGCTTTGTAGCTGTAAAGAATTTTAATTGCATAGATATGCCACAATTTCTTCATCATTCTGCTTGTTGATTGGCATCTATGCTGATTCTATTGTGACTTGTGCTACAACACTTTTAAAATTAATTTTTATAAAGAAACAACACAAGGTAAAAACACACAATAAAACCATTTACCAGAATCTACCCATTTGATGAGGAAACATCAATCTGTTAGTACCTCATAAAAAATAAAATACATGTGGTTAAAATATCTAGATACCAAGTCTTCACATAAGTAGCTTTTATTTTCTTCTTAAATTCTTTAAATTGTGTCAAATAATTTTCTGTAATGTGTCTGCATCCTGGTGCAGATTTTTAAATATAATGACTAATAACTCAAGTCATATAGAGACTACTAACTGAAAGAAAAGAAAGAGCATGCAGCCTGTGAGTATTCCTTGTTTAAACAATCATAATAGTAAGGCTGTTTCTTAATATAGATAGAATGAATCATGAGAAATGCCTTTACTGTGGCTTGTCCCATCCACAACTGACAGGTCATTATAGTGATGGACAGATGCAGTGCTCACATAGAGAACCCTGTTACCCTAAATTCTTAATGAAACAGTCTACTTTCAGATTATGTGTTATTGTGGTAATATGATGCCCTGGGCCATGGTGGCCTGGTTTTTGTGACCTGGGCTATGGTTGCAGCTATGACTGTGAATATGGTATCCTGGGCTATGGCTATGACTGTGACAGATATGGTTACAGCTGTTGCAGCCTGTGCTGATATAGGAGATATTAGACTTTATGATTTTACTAAGAAAAATCTGAGAATACTCCGGAACTTATGTTTCCTGATTCCATGAATGGGCCCTTCTCTTAGTTTATTTTAAATAATAGTTATCCACCTTGACATACTTAGGAAGAAAAAGAACATTTTAAACACTTCATCCATCATGTTAATTGAATATAATCATGCAGAAAGTCTAGCTTTATAAAAATATTTTTTCTTTTGCTATTGTTATGTTACTATTGTTATTCTACACGGAATATGCTCACTCAACATTCCTCAAATAAGACTAGCTAATTATTTTCAATAAAAAATTTCATGTTGACAATTATTTTCCTCATGCTACAACACTATGCTTTGAACATTTCTTATGACAATTCCACATGAAAGGTGACACAAAAGCTTATTTGTGAGAATACGTTAATCTAGAAATTTGTTTTTAATGAAACTGTGATTGCTTCTGTGATTTACACTGGTCATATTAAAATATTATACCATAGGGTAAACTCTTAATTAATGAGTAAAATCATACACAGAACCACACCCATCAATTCAGAGCTCGGCTCTTTGTTTTATTGAAAGTATACATTTGAGAACTGAAGGCCATGACTCACTATGCTTTACCTTGAATTTTTCAGTTCGCAACATTCTCCACAGTCTAGCACAGATATTAAAACCATATTTTGCATCGCATAATGTAAAGTCAGTTACCCCGATAATTTTGTCTTTGATAGCTTCTAGTAATTGTCACCCCATTAACACATGGAAGTGTCAGATATAAAATGTCACATTGCTATTGCCAACTTACAGTGATTTTGCATCTTATATTCAAAGCTGTTCTTTTGAAGATACAAAAACTTTATTGTGTTGAATATGGCTTTCTTCTAGATCAAAAAATACATTTAGCACAACATCAACATCTACTTCTTTAAGACTACTTTGAATTAGCATGTTAATATTTTATGATCTTTCAAATGAAATTATGAACTTTCTCCAAATGATTGATAGAGATCTTCTCATTTTGTCATATAAATATGATGCTATTGCACACTATTAATAGATAAAGATAGGTATGGTCAGTGAAAATTCCAAATTTATATTAATTTTAAATTTAAATTATGAGTCAATAAAATTATTTATGGACTTCCATAAATATTTAAAATTATGTCACATTTTCTAATCATATGAAAAATTAAAATACTATATGCATGTGTAATAATATCATTCTTCTAAATGTCTTTCTACAAAGACAACACAGTCCATCCACTATGACAGAGACATACAATAATTCTAAGAACATAAAGCCATTTTCAATAAAGTGTTTCTAGTTCAGCACCAAGGACAGTTCCCAGAAGCCATAAAGTACATTTGTGTTTTTCTAGATGAAACAGAGGAAAATAAACCAATTAACTAATTAGTGCAGGGCATACTTGTGTAATTTTCATGCTTTAAAATTAGAAGCATGGGAGAAGCATATCTATTAAAATGTTTTTGCATTTATCTCTCCCTGGGGCCTTGATGATTTTGTCTAAATTATCTGCTCAAATCTGAATCCTGGCAAGAGCAGGCATGGAGGAGAAAATAAATTGATAAACTTTGGACAGCATATGATTTATAAATTTTATAGGAAAATATAAAACTTCACTTCTCTTCACCTTATATCCCTAGGGCTAAGGATGTCTGATGGTTGCAATGAAAGTATCATATTATACACTTAACTGAAAATTATTCTATTGAAATAAATACGACTAGATTTGGAAAGATAAGTACTGCAAGTTTGCAAATTTTCTCTCATACATGGATCCTAGAATAGATGGATATGTGTGTGTGTATGTGTGTGCACACGCGCGCAAGTGTTTGCCTATATATATGTATATATGTGCTTATGTATGCATATTATACATTTGTGTTTATAAAGCTACATATAAGTGAGTGTGAGAGTCATTAAATTAGAAATGGCATAATGAGAGATAAAAAGTTATTTTAACATTGAAAAAATGAAGAAAAAGTAAAACCTGTCATATAGGAAGCATGGAAATGGAAACGTGGCTGGTGGCTTGGAAGAGAAAGGGGTGAATGGGAAAAGATGGAGGCAGGGAGTGGAGTGGAAAGTAGAAGTGTAAGAACAAGCTATGTTGAGCAATGACACAGTGAATTTCAGTATTCTGTTACTAATTTCAATATTAGTAAAAAGACTAGAGCTGTCTCTTTGAAATAAAATAACTTTGCTTCTTGAGCTTAGTTTGAAAAATAACATTGACTCTCTCCTGTGTTCCTCTGTAATGCCTTTCTTGGAGGACTGATTTGTAGTTTCCATGAAAATGCAATTTTTAAATAAAATGACACATTTCAATTCCATCATTTCTATGGTTGCAAGATACAAATTTGGAGTGATGAGGAGAGTGCTGTTATTTTACAGCAAAGCCATAAAAGAAAAATATTGACATGAGAAATGCATATGGTGTTTTTGGGTCTTGTGTTTTAGAATGTAAAGCTTGGATTTTAGTCAAGTTTCATTAGTCATTGGTAATGTAAAGTTTTGAACATTAAACAGGTCAAAACCCCTAAGATTATTAATTTCATACATTTTAGTAAATTTCCCCTAAAATATAATTAACAAAAGTATTTTTAAATATTTAAAGATAATTATTTGCATTTGCATATCTAAAGACAAGCGATTTACTTAACAGAACATTAAAATATTATAGAACATGCCAAGATGGATGGAGGAAAGCTAAGGAGGCCTCAACTCTACATAAAGAAATATAATTAAGGGATGCTGAGAGTAGGAGTAGTCTTCTCCTGGAAGAGAACTGTAATTGGTTATCCAATAACAAATGGTCTCCACTGAAAACATACCTGCAAGTAACATCATACAGACTGAGAAGGTGACCTTTAGAAATATGTTTAAACATGCACACATATCTATCAATGATTAATAAAAGAAGATCACATGAATTTGAAAGAGAGCAAGGGGGCTATATGGAACAGTTTGAAGGGAGGTTTTAAAATGGAAATGATATAGTTATATTAATATCAGAAACAAAAAATGGAAAAAGAAATCTATTATATAATTTTTCATGTATTATCTTGTATACTAGAATCAAAATAAATACATGTATCCCAAGCTTAATTCTTCATATTCTGGTGATTAAAAGGGTGTGGATGCTATAACAGTTAGAGCAGAGTCACAAAGAAACATCTCAAAAAGCAAACTCTATGACTGCATGCACTATGGATGGGTAATAACTGTGCTTACTCTACTTCATAACTGTGGTCAGCTGAAGGACTGTAATACAGTCTGAAACTTTGGGCAGGATGAATAATGAATATTATTAGATGCCACCATAAACACACCTGACGTCACCTAAGAAAATGAAATAGGAATTTTATATGTCTCAAATGTAGTCATGTATTTCTTTGAAAATAAATCTCCAATAGTTTCCCGTACACACAGTCCTTACACACAGCTCAGTTTAGACTGTGATTGTATACTGTTGTGGGTTTGAACAGTCCAAAATGCATGATAAAAATGAAAGCTCTCTGACAGTCTCTACATGACTTCAATTTGGAAAATATTGGAGATGAAATATGTGAAATATGTGAAATTCAATAAAAATATTTCTGAAAATATAGAGAAAAGAAGCCTAAAAGACAAAAGGAAAGAGCATAAACAAAACAGACTGACACTACCTCAGGGCTAAACCATGTGCAATTGCATAGAGGTACATTAAGGGAACTGGCCAGCTCTGAGGAACATTCTTTTTATTTTGAAGTCTTGCAGTGTGATGAATAGCTGATTATTTATTATTTATTTATTCACACTTTTCCTCCTTTAAGACATGACTCACATCTTAAAACATGTTCACATTCTTTGCCTATGTAGCTCTGCTCTTTTTAAAAACTCTCCTGTGATTTCTCTAGTCTATATCACAAAGAATCTGAAGACTTTTTCCCATTCTGCCATATCTCTATGCTGTTTAGTGTAGAGAATCACATTTCTCATATGTTCATATTCAGACCACAAAAACATGACTTAAATAATATTAGTGACACTTGCAATATTATTGTGAACCTTCCTAGTCTACAATGAAGCAGTTCCTTTTGAATGACTAAATAAGTTGGAGAACTGTTAGTGCTCACGTGTGACATGTGACTAAACTCCCATTTTTGTTTTGCTACATGGATGCTTCCTGACCCAATATTGGGCATCATTCACTTTTTGATTCCCTCTTGGAAGCCAATGGTCATGACACAGACATTGAAATTCCCACTGTTAGAATGAGAGAACTTGCTATTTTAATATTTTCTGAACAGTATTTGGGGAGATTTACACTTTGGGGTTTCAATCTTCGGGAATAATACATATCATGGCTACTTTCTGCTGAACAAATATATCTCAGACCAATAAAGACATTAGCAATGGTAAAAGAACTTATCTTTTGGTCAGTAAAATCTGCAAAACTGTGCTGCTAAAAACAACAATGAATGAATGAATGAATGAATGAATGAATGAAGAATCTAAGCACTTTAAATAACCAATCTTACAAAGGGTTACACTTAATTCTTCAAGTAATATTGTGAGTAACTCATAAGAACTTCAGAGAGATCTAGTTGATTAGCAGTGTAATATTACCTATGGCTAAAAATAAAGAGAAAATTCATCAATTTTCCCCACTGTCTGCTTTGATAACCATACTAACTATACTCGTGAATTGTGTAACTCAACATAAAAACAAAGTCATCAATTTCTACATTTTTTATTTGCACACTCATCCTAGGAAGGCAGTGATTTTTCTCCACAATATCTTACTACTATGTTTTATCAGTAAACTATACTTCCCTACAAAGCAAACATTAAATAGTGACTAACAGCCATTGCAACAGAACAAGAAATGGTGTAAAAAAAAATACCCACTCTTCCTTATGCTTTCCCTATACTTTACAATCAAGAATTTGTAGGAGTCAGGATTAATCCTGATTTCCTTTCATTTATATTTATCTGTCTGTGGTGAGTGGTTTTAGAAAAATCTCCCAAACATGCTGTAAAAACTTATGACTTCTAAAAAAAACCACGATTCCTCTAGAATTCTGTAACAGCTACGCATGCATTTAGCCTGTTCTGCTGATGAATCTTTTATGACCATCTCTCGTTAGTTGACAATGAGCACATAACCCAAAGGCAAAGATGTTCTACGTTATTCCTTCCTGGAAAGTGCTTTAGAAAGGGGAGAAACTGTGCTGAGCTGTCACATACCCGACCCCACTCAGCTTTATTCAGTTAAACAGATATCTCACTCCCCATTTTAACACAAAATCTTTGTGTGAATGGCACCAGTAAAGAATGTCTCATATATTAAATTGATTGAATTAACATTTATTACTTCTCATGTTCTTCCTTTAATAAAAGTCTACAATTCCGGTGAGTAATTCTCCTTTTTGTCTCCATCGGATTTCTCTTGCATTTCCAAGTGACGCCAAGTAAGACAAGAGCCAAACCTTGGCACACGTAAGTGTTTTCCACTGGCATCCCTACTTCTGATTAATTCTATCATTGGTCTCTTTCTGTTCATGAGACATCTATACCTCATAAATGATGAAATAGTGACAGGATTTTAAAATCAGAATCTTGAACTGACTTAGGTTTCCTTTTACTGTCTAGCCCTTACAGTACCAAAAAAAAAAAAAAATGCTTTGACATTGTGGGAAATGAAAAGTCATCCAAACACTTACTCAAGTGTGACAACTGAGAGCTAATTACCTGCCAGAGATGTGCCCTGTAGTGCAATAGTAATATAACATTTATAGTGGTAACCATCTACTTTTGGATTAGATTTGAGGCCCATTTCCTAGGAAGGAAGTCATGTCTAGTGCCATACAACCTGATAATGAGCTCAAAACTGGAAAGACAAAGGCACTAGAGAATAACGTACAATTATTATTTTATGAAAAGATCATGTTATCAAGCCATCTCTTGACATCCGTGGTTACACCTATTTAAGTACACATACCTAAAGATCCAAAGATAAAACCCACATATGGAAGAGGCCTCTGGGTCTGAGTTAACCATGCTGCTAGCATAATGATTTTTTTTAAAAAAAAAAATTGTATGGAACTAAATAGTGAGTTAGTTATCAAAAGAAGAAATATAAATGGCCAAGAAAAATTCTCTCTCTCTCTCTCTCTCTCTCTCTCTCTCTCTCTCTCTCTCTCTCTCTCTCTCACTCTCTCTCTCTCCCTCTCTCTCTCTCTCTCTCTCTCTCTCTGTGTGTGTGTGTGTGTGTTAATATAATTTTAATGAGATGTATCCATGTTACCAGGATTTGAAGACCATCGTTTTGAACCTAGTGGACTCTGTGTTAGATACACAAATGACAACAGCCATTACTCTTAAGTGATCCGTCAATAGTTAATAGTCCATCAGAAAACAAGCATCCCAGAGATTATTACAACTCCTAAAAGAATTGAAAGATATATCTTAATGTAATATGAGTCCCATCCAAAAACAGCCTACAAAATATCTTTTGTGACATTTGTGGAAAGTTTAACATGAATTAAGTTTTAGAGGATGCCAAGTTTTGTTAAACATAATTGGTGTAGAAATGGATTTATGGATATACACATATATGAAACTTCTTTTGTAATAAAATAGTGATACGAAAATTGTATCACGGAAAGAATTGATTTAAAAATTGCACAGAAATAGAGAAAGCTGATGTCAGAATAGTGACACTTATTAAATCTTGAGTCTATGCTTGTGAAGCTCTAAAATTTAATATATGCTTTTGCATGCATAAATGAATCCTTAATAAAGTAAATGGTCATGCACAGAAAGTCTGTAATGTGGATGTACATGTGTATATTTATATATACACACATATATAATGCAATAAAAATTATAAAACTAATATACAGTATAGTGTTTACATTTTTTTACCTCAAGGCCCTTTTAATATTCTGAAAAAGATTTCTTTCAAAATTCTACAATGCAATCTAAGAAGATCACAGGTTCACATGAAAAAATATTAATAAATGATCTAAAATCTTGCTGCATTATTGTAGACAATAAGTACTTATTGAATAAATTATGATTAATTATAATGGGAAAAAAATCTTTTTAGTGCTAAGTGATGGGAAAATTACACTTCGTGGATATAAACTTTCTCTATAAACTTTAAATAAAACAGAACAAAATTCATGTTGATGCACATGAATGAAATGTATCCATTAATGGCACGTGTGTGTGTGTGTGTCTGTGTGTGTGTGTGTGTGTTGTTTTATTGGTTATTTTCATCTGATACAGTATCTCACAAAAATACTTTGGTGTGCTCTGTTTCATTAATGTATGCCTTGCCTTTGACACATGGATCTGAAACAATTCAGTAAAGCTTGTCTATATCAATTCTGTAAAGCTTAAGCATTCATCACATACATATACATATATATACACACACACACACACACACACACACACACACACACACACACATATATATATATATATGACACTCTAGATTTTATTCCCTCCCCTCCACCCTCTGACTATCCCACATTCCATACCTCCAATCTACCTCCTGTCTCCAAGAGGCTGTTCCCACCCCCTACTCCTACCCCACCAGACCTCGAAACTCCCTGGGCCCTCCAGTTTCTTGAGGGTTAGGTGCATTATCTCTGATTGAAAACAGACCCGGTAGTCCTCTGTTGTATATGTGTTGGAGGCCTCATATCAGCTGGTATATGCTGTCTGGTTGGTGGTCCAGTATTTGAGAAATCTCAGGGTCTAGGTTAATTGAGACTGCTGTTCCTCCTATAGGGTCACCCTCTACCTCAGCTTCTTTCAGCCTTTTCCTAATTCAACCACAGGGTTCAGCAGCTTCTGTCCATTGGTTGGGTGCAAATATCTGCATCTGACTCTTTCAGCTGCTTGTTGGGTCTTCCAGAGGACAGTCATGATAGGTCTCTTTCTGTGAACACTCCATAGCCTCAGTAAGAGTCAGGCCTTGGGACCTCCCCTTGAGCTGGAGCCCACTTTGGGCCTGTTGCTGAACCTTCTTTAACTCAGGCTCCGCTCCATTTCCATCCCCGTAGTTCTTTCAGACAGGAACAATTATGGGTCAGAGTTTTGACTGTGGGATGGCAACCCCCTCCATCACTTGATGCCCTGTCTTCCTGCTGGAAGTGGACTCTATAAGTTCTTTCTCCCTACTTTTCAACATTTCATCTAAGGTCCTTCCTTTTGAGTCCTGAGAGTCTCTCACCTCCAAGGTCTCTGTTGCATTCTGGAGGGTACCCCCTACCTCCTACCTCCATAAGTTTCCATTCATTCTGCCTGTTTTCATTCTTTCTGCTGGCCCTCAGGGCTTCAGTCCTTTTCCCTCACCCAATACCAGAGCAGGTTCCCCTCTCCCCCTGACCCCCATCCACTTTCCTGAATTTTGCAGGCAAATAGATGGAACTAGAAAATATCATCCTAAGTGAGGTGCCGCAGACCCAAAGAACATTCATGGTATGTGCTCACTAATAAGTGGATATTAGCCAAAAAAAAAAAAAGTACAGAATGCCCATCTCATTCATCTTAAACAGAATTTAGAGCACAGCTTCAGTGGAATGAATATTTGTCTTCACAGGAAGCAATCTTTTGAAACAATTTATTGAGATAGGTCAAACAAGCACAATCTCCTCCTGTTCCACCATGGTTTATTATAGACATGAACAGATATGCTATAGATCAGTTGGCATAACTACTGTCAAGATAATTCCAGAAATGCAGAGACAAAGTGTGGAGCAGAGTCTGAAGAAAAAGCCATCCAGAAAGTGCACTACCTAGGGATCCATCCCATATACAGTCACCAAACCCAGACACTATTGCAGATGCCAAGAAGTGCTTGTAGACAGAAACCTGATATAGCTGTCTCCTAAGAGGCTCTGCTAAAGCCTGACAAATACAAATGGGATGCTTGCAGACAACCACTGGATTGAGCACAGGGTCCTCAATGGAGGAATTAGAGAAAGGACTGAAGGAGCTGAAGAGATGTGCAACCCCATAGGAAGAACAACAATATTAACCAACCAGAACCTCAGAGCTCCCAGGGACTAAACCACCAACCAAAGAGTACACATGGAGGGACCCATGGCTCCAGCCACACATATAGCAGAGGATGGCCTTGTCAGGCATCAACAGGAGGAGAAGTCCTTGGTCCTGTGAAGGCTCAATGCCTCAGTGTATGGGAATGCCAGGGCGGGGAGGCAGGAGTGGGTGGGTGGGTAGGGAGCACCTTCATAGAAGCAGGGAGAGGGGGATGGAAAAGGGCGTTTCTGGAGAGGAAACCCAGAAAGGAGATAACATTTGAAATATAAATAAAATATCCAGTTAAAAAAAGATAATTCCAAAATATACAGTTGAGTGGCAATATCTATGAGTTCACATCAACCTCAATTTGGCTTGAAATTTGAGACTTAGATATGATACAAGTGCATACAAAAAACAAAAAACAAACAAAACAGGCCATGTAATTTAAAGTGACGGACCTGATGAAGTTAATTTTCATCTTGTAAGATTAGTTATGCATATAATATGAGGTTTCTTGGGGGTAGTTTACACTTGTCCAATTTTGTGTATATTTGTGGTTTTGTTTCTTTCTGTAACAAACTTTTTATACTTACTCTTAGGTTTACTGTGAGAACTTGATCAGATTTTAGTGGGTTTCTCATTTGCATACGCCTTACCATTTAATTCATAAATCATTGTCTTAATATATACTAGATCTTAAAGTGCCTATCATAGTTTTGAACATTTGCCTACCCTTTCCTTTCTCGTGACCTTTTCTTTTCTCATTTTAGTATATTAGGAATTTTGGAGGCTCGATCTAGCTAGAATTAAGTCACCAAGGACATGCTTTTGAAGGTCATAACAGACTGCAGGTCCTCTCCTCTTTCTGCTTCCTGCCTGAAATGTGATAAAAAGCTATGCATGGTTGCTCTTCCATAACATTCTAAGATGCCAAATCTTTCAAGTTCAGAGCCCATTTTAGAGAGACTGATTTAAGTTTGAACTAAGGTAAATTAATAGGCTGGTACCTAGCATTAGTTTCTAAGTTGCCCCACAAGAAAACCCAAGCCTAGCTCCAGTCTCTAGGCTAATCCCCAACAAGACCAGCATTTCCAGGTTACAACAAGACGAGTGTCTCCAGGTTATTGGCTCAACAAACCTGCACCCCAGGTTACAAGCCCACCCCCTGCCTAACGACCACCAATGCAGAGGGGAGCAGAAGTTAAGTTTATGATATGACTCCCAGCACCAGCCAGTTATGTTAAAGGCCACAGTAGCTCTCCAATTAGATGCTTGCACATTTATTCCCTGCTTGCTGCTTACTATAAAGCCTTGTCCTGATAGACATTCAGGGCTTTTCTACCACCAAAACCATCCTGTGTGATGGTGGTGCATGAAGGGGTGCGAGCTAGCTCTAATAGAATAAAGATCCTGCTGTAAGTTGCATCAGGTTGACTCCTGTCTATTTTGGGGGGACCATTAATATTTCCCTGGCACTAGAACTCTACCTAAGCTCATATGCCCCAGTGACCGTGACTGAATCCTCTGAAATCATCAGCCAGAATACATAATTCTTGAGCTGGAGAGGTGGGTCTGCAGTTAAGAGCAATTGGGAGTTCAGTTCCCACCACCCACGTTAGGCAACTCACAACTGCCTGTAATGGCAACTTCACAGAATCCTATACACACAAGTAGCAGAAGCTCATACAACCATACACTTGTACACGTGAATAATTTTTTTTTAAAAAATCATACTCATACATAAAAATTAAATTATCTGCAAATGGTAGATTAAAACCTGTGAAAAATTGGTTTCATTAAATATTCATATGTGAGACACATTCCTGGCTTTGGTCAAGCCTGATCTAAAAAGAAAAAGCAGAAAAAATCATGTTTTCATCCCTGCTCACTCTCATCATACATATATATTTGTGTTTATATGTGTATTATATATATTATATAATATCATGATATTACATAAAATGTTTTATTTATATTAAAAAAATCATACTCAAAATAAGCATTCATTAACTTTTTCTATTATGACTTCGGTCACACAAAAACAGAAACAGAAATTTACAAAAATTAAGCTACTTCAAACACCTCATAAATAATACAAGCCTTTTTTTTTTTTTTTTGGTTTCTAACCCCATCGTGTACTTCAACTGTTATGAGGATTAATGTTCCATACTCTGATGCAAATATATAGAAGCATTCATCCAACACCTTAGCGTTAGATGTTTGCAATTAAATAACCTTAACAAGCTACTCTGAGAATAACAATACTTTTGAATGTCTCTGTGACTTAGTGACAACCTCTAGCACACAGTGCTACAAGAGAGAAAGTAAGAAGTAAAATCATAGTGATTAACAGGAACTAACACATCTTAAAGGTGAATAGGTTGTTATATTTCAGTTTTTGTGAGTACCACTTTCAGGAGAAGACGGTGTGCTATGGCTATGGAGCATAGGAAAGTCTGTAGCGTTAATTATTTGCATTATTTGGGAGCGCTTGAGTTAGTAGAGCCATGCACCTTTGTATACACACCTACTACCCAAGACTCACTGTCCAAATAGTGACATTTTTTTCTAATTCTACTACATTGATAAAGCTGTATCAATAAGTGATAGAGAATTGGGTTTTGGAGAGTAACGTATGATTACTAAAATTGGAATTAGCAGTATATCTTTAAATAAACTTAATTGAAATTATATTGTAACACGAACAAAAATGCATTAATAAATTACAATAAAAATACAGAATAACTCACCCTCATATTTGTCATGGCATTGTTTGACTAGTCTGAACTGTAAGGTCCTTACAGCTCACGCATGTGCAATAAGCAACAGGGATTTCCCAGGTCCTGCCTCAGGCTCTTGTTCAGTCTGAGGAAGATGCCTTCTTGCTAATTGACTGATACTCAGCTTCTGACACTGTGTGCTGCCCTGGCACCTCTGTGATTCTGGATCTCTCATCATGGACTTCTCGTGTTCAAAAAAACTTCTGATTTGGCAGCTTCTCCAAATTTTTCCTTAGTATCTTAATCTATATTCACAGGAATATTGGAATCAGACTGCATTGAGATGCTCACTGAAAATGCCAACTTCATCCCTATGTATATAAAAAAATGCAGCTTAGTATTTTCAGGGACTACTCATTTGTAGGAGATATTTACAACACTAATTACAAAAAACAAACAAACAAACAAACAAATCTAATTAATACCTAACCCATTCTGTATCAGAGACTCAGGAGACATTCCTCGACATAAAACTCATGTCACCTGTCTCTCTCGATATCTGATTTTTCTGCCTCCTGTTTCCCACCCAGTTTCCTCTCTCCCTCTATCTCCCATGATTATTTTGTTCCCCTTCTAAGTGGGCTTCAAGTATGCACACTTGGGCCTTCCTTCTTGTTAAGCTTCCTATGGTCTGTGAATTATATCACGGGTATTCTGAACTTTTGGCTAATATCCACTTATTAGTGAATATGTACCATACATTAACCAAAATGCCCAACAGTGGGGAGATGGAATAAGAAGAGACCACCTCCAGCAGAAACATGGCCCCCAGTTAAGGCAAGGGACCACCCACCCATCTTCAAAATTTGTAACCCCGAATTTGTTCTTGCCAAAATGAGTCAGAGACTGAAAGAAAGGTCACCCAGTGACTGGCCCAACTTGGGACAAACTCCATGTGCACACACACAATCCTGATACTATTATTGAAGCCATATTGTGTGCGCAGACAGGAGCATGGCATGGCTGTCCTCTGAGAGGCCCTACCAGCAATTGGCTGAGACAAATGCACATACACAAAGCAAATCATTGGATTGAGGCTGGCGACCAATATGGAACAGTTAGAGGAAGGGCTGAAGGAGCTGAAGGTGATTGAAACATCATAGAAAGAATAACAGTGTCAACTAACCCAGACCCCTCAGAGCCCCCAGAAACTAAGCCAAAAACCAAGGAGTATACATGGGCTGGTCCGTGGCCGTGGGCACATGTGTAGCAGAAGACTGCCTTGTCTACCTCAGTGGGAAAGGATGCACTGAATTATGTGGAAACTCGATACCTCAGGGAAGAGGGATGCTGGTGGGGGTGAGGTGGAAGTGGGTGGGCAGGTGGGGAAGCACTATCTCAGAAGTGTAGATAGGAGGTGGGATAAAGTGAAAAACTTGAGGAGTGGGGAATGGTATGGGGGCAAGTTTTGGAATGTAAATAAAATAATTTAATAAAATACACTCATTTCACAAAGACAATACAAATCAAAAATAAAAAATGTAAAAAAATACAAGGAAAGAAAGAAAGAAAGAAAGAAAGAAAGAAAGAAAGAAAGAAAGAAAGAAAGAAAGAAAGAAAGAGAAGAAAGAA
>NW_021620926.1:3377648-3402087 GCF_004785775.1 Grammomys surdaster
GAGGGAGGGAAGGAGGGATGGAGGGAGGGAGGGAGGGAGGGAGGGAGGGAGGGAGGGAGGGAAGGAGGGAGGGAGGGAAAGGAAAGAGAAATGAAGAGAAGGAAATGGGAGGGAAGGGGAGGGGATAGGAGGGAAGGGAGGGGGAGGGAAAGGAAGGGAGGGGGACGGGGAGGGAAGGGAACAGGAGGGGAGGAAAATGGAAGAAACTTCTGGTGGAGTAACAGGAATATTAGAAACAAAATAATATAAGTAGAAAAATGCTACTTTAAAATTTTGTACTGTATGAGTAAACCAGGTCTTCAATAAACTACAAATAGAGTAACATAATACTGGACAAGCTGTTGAAAAAGAAACAAGAATAATTTTATGCTAGATATCTTCATCATAGAATTGTGACACAGAAACACAATTATTTCAGTTATACAGCCTATATATCCAGTATTTCACATGACTTGTGCTTTCAGAAGCATAGTAAAGAGATGTGTGATAATACCTGTGGTCTTCCCTACCAAACATCTTTTTGTATAAAAGGTTCTTAGCAGATTGTTACACCCAGACTCAGTCTCAAGGAAATTACTACCAGTCCATAACTGAACAGTGTACTCCTGACAACATGTGTTACTATGGAGGATATTATGGAGTCCTGGGCTATGGCTACAGTGGCCTAGGCTGTGGCTATGGCTGTGGCTATGGTTACGGCTGCTGCCGTCCACTGTGCTGTAGAAGGTACTGGTCCTGTTGCCTGAACTGAGGGGTTTCAACATCTGCTCTGTCTTGGGTATAACTTGGTGTCTTACTGAAAGACACATCAGTTCATAGCAAGAATTCTTAAATATCTTCCAAAATTCCAACGTTATATTCAACTCTGAGGAAGATGAACGAAAAGCAGCATTTCCATCTCAATCCTCATCTCCAGCTGGAATGTGTGACAGCTTGCAGAGTGCTTCAGAATCCTTATAATAGTGACTAGACCAAGATTCTGTGGGGAAACTAACTTGTGTGTAAAAACATAAGATTATGAATAAACTATTTCTTTGAAAATACTCCTTTCCTGTTGTTTTATTAATGTCTTATCTGTTTGGTATATATGTTTGTGCATATGTGTCTGCTTCATCACTCATGTGTAATAGTGAATAAATGAGAAAAGAGTAAAGAAGAGAGAACAAGAAAGAAGGGGAGAATCAGGGGCAAATCTTTCGATTTAGGATTTATATGTTGATATACATTTTGTGGGGTTTTGTCATTTATTTATTTATTCACTTTACATCTTGATTGCTCCTATCCCTTCTCCTGGTCCTCCTCTCACACAGTCAATCTCCATAACCCTCCACTTCTCCTCTGAGGGGGTGGAGACCCCCTTGCCCTGATATATCAAGTCTCTGTAGGGCTAGGTCTATTCTCTTCCACTAAAGCTAGACAAGCCAGCCCAGTTAGGGGGAAAGGACCCACAGACAGGAAACAGGTTAGGTCCTGTGGGGAGCCTGAATGAAGACCAACCAAGATGCACGTCTGCCACATTTGTGCAGGGACCTAGTTCCAGCCTGTGTGTGTTCTTTGGTTGGTGGTTCAGTCTCTGAGCCTCTAAGACTCCAGTTAGTTGATTCTGCTGGTCTCCCTGTGGAGTCCCCTCAGGGCCCTATGTTCTTCCCTGTATTCTTCCATAAGATACCTCAAGTTCCACCGAATGTTTGGCTGCATGCCTCTGCATCTATTTTAGTCAGCTGTTGGGTGGAGTCTCTAAGAGGACAATTACACTAGCCTTCTGTCTGAAAGCATAACAGAGAATAATTAATAGTCTCGGTGATTGGTGCTTGCTCTTGGGATGGGTGCTTGCCTTTTGGATGGGTCTCAAGTTGGGCCAGTTATTGGTTGGACATTTCCTCAGTCTCTGTTCCTTCTTTGTCCCTGCATTTCTTGAGGACAAGCCAAATATAAGGTTCAAAGCTTTGCGGGTAGATTGTTGTCCTGATTCCTCCACTGTGGGTCTTAACCTGGCTACAGAAGATAGACATTTCAGATTCCAGATTAATACTACTAGGAATCTCAGGTAAAGTCACTCCCATAGACTCATGGGAGCCTTCTCCATCCCAGGTCTCAGGCACATACTAGAGATTGCCCCAACCTCCCAACTCCCACCAGCCACCAATTTCCATTCATCATCCTGGCCCCTGGCTGTCTCTCCTGTCACTCCACACATCTGATCCTGAACACCCCCAGTTCCCCTTCCAACCAATTCCATCCCTCCATCCACTCATGACTATTTTTTCCCTATTCCAAAGAGATTCAAACATCTTCACTTGAGGTTTGCTTCTTATTTAGCCTCTTTGGTTCTATGAAGTGTATAGTGGGTATCTTTTACTTTACTTCTATTATCCACTTATAAGTGAGTATATACCATGCATACTCTTTTAATCTGAGTTACCTCTCTCAGAATGGAATTTTTTTAATTCCATCCATTTGCCTTAAAAACTCATTTTGTCCTTGTTTTTAATAGCTGTGTAGTAGTCTACTGTGAAAATGAACCACATTTTCTATATTCATTCTTCAGTTGAAAGGCATCTGGATTGTTTCCAGTTTTTAGCTATTACAAATAACACTGCTATGGACACAGTTGAGCAGGTATCTTTGTGGGATGGTGGAGCATCTCTGGGTATATCTCCAGGAGTGATATAGTTGGGTCTTGATGTAGAACTATTCCCAACTTTCTGAGAAACTGCCAGATTGAATCCCTGAGTGGTCGTACCAGTTTGTACCCCCACCATCTATGGAGAAGTGTTTCCCTTTCTTCATATCCTCATCAGCATGTCCTGGACCTTGAATTTTTCATCTTTATCATTCTGATGCGTATGTTTGAATCTCAAGGTTGTTTTTGTTTGCAGTTCTCTGATACCTAAGGAATTGAACATTTAGTACTTCTTGGCCATTTGAAATTTCTTTGTTGAGAATTCTCTGTTTAGCTCTGTAGCACATTTTTAACTGGGTTATTTGGATTCTTGGTGTCTAACTTCTTGAGTTCTTTGTATATTTTGAATATTAGCCCTCTGTAGGGTTGGGGAAGATTTTCTCCCAATCTATAGACTACCATTTTGTTCTATTGACAGTATCATTTGCCTTACAAAAGCTTTTTCAGTTCATGAGATTCATTTATTAATTTTTGGCTTTGGTGCCTGAGCTATTGGCATTCTGTTCAGGAAGTTGTGTTCTGTAACCTAAACATTCAAGGCTATTTCCTACTTTCTATTAGATTCAGTGTATCTTCTTTATGTTGATATTGTTGATATACTTAGACTTAATTTTTTTGAAGACGATAAATATTGATCTATTTAAATTCTTCTACATGTAGACATTCTATTAGATCAGCACTATTTGTTGAAAATGCCTTTATTTTCCCCTTGTATTGTTTTGCCTTCTTTATCAAAAGTCAAGTGTCTATAGGTGTGTGTGTTAATTTCTGGTTCTTTGATTCTATTCCACTGATCAAATTGTTTGTTTCTATACCAATATCATGAAATTTTACTATTTCTCTGTAGTACAGCTTGAAATCAGTGATGGTGATACCCCCAAGAAGTTCTTCTATAGTATTATAGGATTGTTTTAGCTATCCTGTTTTTTGTTTTGTTTTTTGTTTTTCCATGTGAAGTTGAGAATTGTTCTTTAATGGTCTATAAGGAATCGTGTTGGAATTTTGAAGAGAATTTTATGAATCTGTAGATTGCTTTTAGTAGGATGACCATTTTCACTATGTTAATCCTACTTATCCATGAACATGGGAAATCTTTTCATCTTCTGATGTCTTCTTCATTTTCTCCAGGGACTTGAAGTTCTTGTCATACAGATCTTTCACTTGCTTGGTTAGAGTTGCACCAAGATATTTTATATTATTTGTGGCTATTATGAAGAACATTGTTTCCCTAATTTCTTTCTCAGCCAGTTTATCATTTGAATAAAGGAGGGCTACTGATATTTTGAGTTAATTTTTTATCCTGTCACTTTTTTGAAGGTGTTTATCAGCTGTATAATTTCTTTGGTAGTTTTTAGGGTACTTATATATACTATCATGTAGTATCTGCAAGTAGAGATACTTTGACATCTTCCTTTCCAATTTGTATTCCCTTCACCTCCTTGAATAGTCTGGTTGCTCTAGCTTGGACTTCAAGTGATATATTTAAGAGATAGGAAGAGAGTTCACAGCCTTGACATGAGCCTGATTTTAGTGGAATTGCTTTAAGTTTCTCTCCATGTACTTTGATGTTGGTTATTGGGTTGCTATACATTGCATTTGTTGTGTTTAGGTATGTGACTTCTATCTATAATCTCTCCAAGAATTTAACATGGTGTTGGATTTTTGTCAAAGGTATATTCACCATCTAATGATATGGCCATGAAGTTTTTTTCTTTCAGTTAGTATATATGGTGGATTACATTGACGTATTTTCATATATTGAAACAATCTTGCATTGATCATTGGATGATCATGATCATAGTGGATGATGTTTTAGATATGCAATTGAATTTGGTTTGTAAGTATTTTATTGAGTAGTTTTGCATCAATGTTCATAAGGGAGGTTGGTCTGAAATTCTCTTTGTTGAGTTTTTTGTTTGGTTTAGGTATCAGGGTGACTGTGTCCTTATACAATGAGTGAGTTTGGTGATATACATCCTGTTTCTATTTTATCAAATAGATTTAGAAGTATTGGTATTTGCTCTTCTTTGAATGTCTGACAGAATTCTGGCCTGAAACAATCTATCCCTGTGCTTTTCTTGATTGGGAAATTTTTCATGAATCCTTCTATTTCCTTACAAGTTATAGGAATATTTACATAGTTTACCTGATCTTGATTTAACTCTGGTAAGTGGGTGGTATCTGTCTAGAAAATCATCCATGGCATTTCGATTTTCCAATTTTGTAGAGTACAGGCTTTGGAAGTAAGATGTAGTGTTCTTGCTATTTTTGTTGCTCTCTTTAGTTCTAATTGATTGATTTCAGTTCTGAGTGTTATACCATGTAGTCCTCTTGAGTGTGTTTGTTCTTATTCTAGAGTTTTCAGGTGCACTTTTAAGTTTTTGTTATGAGAAATCTTCACTTAGTGCTTTAGACTTTCCTCTTAACACAGCTTTCATTGTATCCCAAAAGTTTAGGTATGTCGTACCTTGATTTTCATAGAATTCTAGAACATCTCTGATTTTTATCAAAGATGTTTTATTTGTTTGTTGTTTTTTGGTTTTTCTTTGTTTGCTTGCTTGCTTTGGTTTTTGTTGCCCTGAGTTTGTAGGCTTTCTGTGTTTTGTGTTGTTGATCAAGTCCAGTTTTAATCCATAGTGATTTAATAAGATGCAAGGGGTTATTTCAATCTTCTTGTATCTGTAGAGACTAGGTTTGAGAGCAAGTACATGATCAATTTTTGGGAAGGTTCCATGAAGTACTGAGTATATTCTTTTTTTGTTTGGGTGAAATATTCGGTAGATATCTGTTAGGTTCTTTTCATTCATAACCACTGTTAGTTTCATTATTTTTTGTTTGGTTTCTGTTTTAATGACCTGTCTGTTGGTCACAGTGGGTTGTTGAAGTTTTCCATTATTAATGTGTAGGGTTTAAAGTGTGATTTAAGTTTTAGTTATATCCCTTTTATGAATGTGGATGCCTTTACATTTGGGAATAGTTCAGACTGAGATGTCATCTTGGTGGATTTTTTTCTTTATTGAGTATGAAGTGTACTTCCCCTTCTCCTTTAATTACTTTTGGTTGAAAGTTTCTTTTATTAGATATTAGAATGATTACTTCAGCTTGTTTCCTAGTCCATTTGCTTCGAAAACCTTTACCCAACCCTTTACTGTGAAGTGGTGTCTATTTTTGTTGCTGAGGTGTTTCTTGTATGCAGCAGAATGATGGATCCTGTGATCCTGTTTATGCAAACACTCGGTTGGCCAGTATGTTTTTAATGATGAATTGAGTCCATTAATGTTGAGAGATATTAATGTGTGGGGTTTGATGTGTGATTTAGTTTTAGTTATATCCCTTTTATGAATGTGGATGCCTTTACATTTGGGAATAGTTCAGACTGAGATGTCATCTTGTTAGTTCCAGTTATTTTAATGGTGTGTTTGTGTTTGATTTTCTTCTTTTAGTTTTGCTGTGAAAATATTAATTACTTGTGTTTTCTTGGGTGTCATTACCTTGTTTATGTTGGCGTTTTCTTTGAAATATCACCTGTAGGCCTGAATTAGTGAAAAGATATTGTATGAATTTAGTTTTGTCATGATATATCTTGGTTTCTCTAGCTACGTTGATTGAAAGTTTTGCTGGGCATAGTAGTCTGGGTTGACATCTGTGATCTCTTAGCTTCTGGAAGATGTCTGTCCAGTCTTTTCTGGCTTTTAGAGTCCATGTTGAAATGTCAAGTGCAATTCTGATAGGTCTGCCTTTATATTGTTCTTGGTCTTTTTTTTCCTTATAGCTTTTAATATTCTTTCTTTGTTCTGTATATTTAATGTTTTCATTATTATGTGGTAGAAGGATATTCTTTTCTGGCCTAATCTATTTGGTGTTCTGCAACCTTCTTGAACATGCATAGCAGCCATCTCTTTCTTTAGGTAAGGGAAATTCTCTGCTATGACTTTTTTGAAGATATTTTGTGGGCCTTTAGTCTGGTAGTCTTATTGTATTCTTAGTATTATCAGCTTTGGTCTTTTCATCGTATCCATAGTTTCCTGGATGTTCTGTGTTAGAAACTTTTTAGATTTGGCTTTTTATTATTGATATATTAATATCTTATGTCTTCTTTGCCTGAGATTCTTTCTTCTATCTTTTATATTCTATTGGTGATGTTTGCATCTGTAGTTCTTGTTCTCTTTCCTAGATTTTCCAGGGTTGCTTCTGTTTGTGTTTTCTTTATTGTTTCTATTTTCAGGTATTGAACTGTTTTTGTTTATTTCCTTCACCTATTTGTTTGTAATTTTTTGTGCTTCTTTATATTTATTCATTTCCTCTTTAAAGGCCTCCTTCTGTTTGATTTTATTTTTCTTATTTCGTTCATGGCTTTTTTAATTTCCTCCTTACAGAGCTCTATCATCTTCATAATTTGTGATTTAAAATCATCGTCTTGCTCTTCAAGTGTATTAGGATATCCAGTGATTACAGTAGTAGGAGAGTAGTAGTAGTAGGACTCTCAGCATGCAGGGGATTATGGCAGAGGTATCTCACCTGGTTGTTCCAGGTGGCAGCAAGCTTCTTTGGAGGCAGGCTGATCTGTGGCCCAGGTAATAGAATGCAGATCCAAGTTTGCAGGTAGAGGTGTGGATTAGAAGATGGTGCACAGAATGGACAGGGTGATAGATACTTTGATTGTTTCCACAGTGCTGCTATTGTAGTACTGTCACAAAGAACTTGTTACTAGAATACATACCGCCATCATGAAAACTTTTTGTCTGCTTCCTAAGTTTTCGGAAGAAGAAGATATTAGATCTATGAGCATTTTGGAAGGAGTCTACATAGTGCTTCCTGTAATGTTGTTATAACACTATTCTCAACAATGTACAAGGGCTATGTTCCTCCCTATGTTTTCTAGGACCCATGTGCTATCTAGTTTTATGTCAACTTAACACAAGCTAGAGTCATTGGAAAGGAAAGAATCTCAATTGAGAAAATTCCTCCATAAAGCCCAACTGTAAGGTATTTTCTTAATTAGTGATTGATGTGGGAGGTCCAGATCATTATGGGTGTTGCCTTCCCTAGGCTGTTGGTTCTGTGTTCTACAATAAAGCAGCCTGAGCAAGCCATGAGGAGCAAGCTAGTAAGCAGCACACCTCCACGGCCTCTGCAACAGGTCCTGCCTCCTGGTTCCTGCCTTGTTTGAGTTTGTGTTCTGACTTCCTTAGATGATGAACACTGATGTGGAAGTGTAATCCAAATAAACCCACTCCTACTCATCTTGTTATTGGTCATGATGTTTCATCAGAGCAATAGAAACTATAACGAAAACATACTATTTTCTCTCTAGCCATGTAATTAACAGCAGTCTCATTATAACTTTGATTTGCAATTATGAGACAGAGGTGAAATAGAACTTTATTTTACCCTTTGGGTATCTACAGGTTTTCTTTTGATAGATGTCTATTTAAATCTCTAAGCATTTTAATACAACTATTTTTATTGTGCTGCATAGTTGTAGATTTTATATATATGTATATATATATATATATATATATATATATATATATATATATAATGTTATTATTTTAGTTACTAATTCCCTATTCTTTGACAAAACTTGCTAGATTTTTTTGGTTGTTTTCCACTGTGTGAATTGTCCTACTCTGTAGAACCTTCTTAACTGGCTACAAGACAACTTGTTGATTTTCATTTTTTTATACCTAAGCTTTTAAACTCTTACCCACTCATGTTTAAAAACCAAGCAAACCAAACAATTATCCGTGTGATCTTATATGAGATTTATGGCTTGAAGTTTATGTTGAGTTCTTTCATGTGAATTCTGTTTTCAATGATGCTTTCAAATATAGTTTCAGCCATATGCTCTTTTTTTATTATTTTTACTTTATACTTTTCACCTATTCACTTTACATCCTGCTCACTGCCACTGTCCTGATCAGCCCCTCCCACAGTTTTCCCCCAACCACCTCCCCTTATCCTCTAAGCAGGTGGAGTCCCCCTGGGTATCCCCCTGCCCTGGCACTTCAAGTCTCTGCAAGGCTAGGCACTTCCTCTCCCACTGAGGCCAGAGAAGACAGCCCAGCTAAGAGAACATATCCCACCTACAGACAACAGCTTTTGGGATAGCCCCCACTCCAGTTGTTCAGGATCCACATGAAGACCAAGCTACATCTGGTACATATGTTCAGGGAGGCCTAAGTCCAGTCCATGTATGATGTTTGTTTGGTGATCCTGAGAGCTCCAAAATCATATGATCTTTCTTTATATTGACATATTATAGATGGATGATAGATGATAGATAGATAGATAGATAGATAGATAGATAGATAGATAGATAGATAGATGGCATATTATAGAGGGATGATAGATAGATAGATAGATAGATAGATAGATAGATAGATAGATAGATAGATGGGTGGGTGGGTGGACGGACGGACAGACAGACAGACAGATATCTGGCAGGCAGGAAGACAAGCACTGGTTTTGTTATATAATGGTTATATACATCTACCACTGGCAGTATATGTGGATTCAAGGCATTTTAAGATAGGTGCAGTAAAATCTGAGCACTTTTACTCATGGAATCACGCAATATCTACATTTGCAGTTATAGGACCTCATTGGTATAGATTTGTTTGTTGGACTGTCAAACTCTCAAATTTTAAACTTTATTAAAATTAATGCAAACAAAACCATGCCTTTCAATGTTGGCATTTCGTCATTTGTACCAACCCATCAGCTACAAAATGACAGACAAAGGCAGCACATATGATTTATTTGTTCTCTTTTTAAAGGAGATTGTATTCAGGACTGTGTCTAATGTTTGTGCATAATCAACAAAGATTCTACCACATAGCACATTTGTGGAAATGGACCCTAAACTTTGTGTTTTTGTATATATGTGTATGAAATTTGAATGTAGTGTGTCTGTGGTATAAGCTCACAGATGGGAGGGAAGCAAGGGAACTCATATGAAGACGAGAGTAAGACACAGAGTACTCTATATTCTATCTACCCACCTAATTCTTTTAACACAAGACAAAACATGGACTTAGCCTGGAAACCAGCAAGCTCCATAGATCATCCTGCCTCTAGCCCACAGAGCATTAGGGTATAGGCCTGTGGCTTCGTGGCATTTTTCATAGTTTGAGAGATTGTACCTAAGGTCCCCACACTTACATACCAAGTACTTATACCCTACTAAGTCATCTTACCAGATATTGGATGAATGCTTAAAGTAAGATGCCACTGATTGATTTTCAGGTCTAAGAGCACATGCAGATCCTGATTTTTAAAAAGTAAAGTTAGAGTTGGAAACACTGTTAACTGCTTAAGAGCTCTGAGCTCTCTTACTAGAGGACCCAGACTCAATCCCCAGCACTCACTGCACAAATCACAACCCTCTCTTACTCCATTTCCAGGATATTCACAATCCACCCCTGACACTTTCAAGCACTACACCCACATAATAGACACACATTCAGCCAAAATCTCCACACATGAAAATAATAAAATAAGTTTTTAAATAAAGGTTTGTCAAAGTGGAATGTTGGATTACTCACAGAAAGTTTCTGTACATAAAATGACATTTTTATTTTCCAATGGTTTTAAAACCACATGCAGGAAAAACAATGCACTTAGGAATAAACCTAGATAAATTCACATAAGATGAAAACTTGCTACCAATTACATATAATGTAAACAATAAATAACTCATTCTTCATGAGCAAGGCTTCAGAAATGTTTACCTACAAATAAGATCCTTACAAAGTAATAATAATAACAATGGGAAAGAAAGCACAAAGATCTTTCTGTGGCCTAGGCTACAAATGGAAAAAGGAGAAAACTATTTAATGATTTATATCATCTGACAAAATCATGTAACACATTCGCTAAGCTAGAAGAATAATGGTCTAGAATCTTGAAAATTGAAGGATTTCCATGATTAGACCATGAGATCCTTAGGTAGGAGCACAATTATCTCAGTTATGCATCCTTGTCTGTCTAGTAAAGCATGACGCTCATGATGTTTTCTGAAGCATAGTAGAGAGATGTGTGACATTATAATGCCTGTGGTTTCCCCAACAACAACACAGGCGTATAAAAGACCCTTGGCTAATGGTAGCATCCAGACTCAAAGACCTATTCTTATCTCTGTCTGACCAGTCCACTCCTGACATCATGTGTTACTACAGCAGTTACTATGGAGGCCTGGGCTATGGCTATGGTGGCCTAGGCTGTGGCTATGGCTGTGGCTATGGCTGTAGCTGTGGCTATGGCTATGGCTCGGGCTCTGGCTATGGTTGTGGCTATGGTGGCTATGGTTATGGCTGCTGCCGCCCACTGTGCTGTAGAAGGTACTGGTCCTGTGGATTCTAGTGAGGAGATTCAACCCGTGCTCCATCTACTCAATTCTCTGAGTCAAAGTAACTCGAAGTATCCTAATACCAGAATCATTTTAATGGCCTCTAAAATACATCTATATTATCAATTATTTCAGGGAAAGTGAATAAATCCAACTTGTCTATTTAGTTTCATCTTTATCAATGATATAGTATGACAATCTATAAAAATATTTCTTCTACAAATGTGCTTAATAATATCTGGAGTACATCAAATTTGGTTCTCAGTGTTTATGTAAAATAAATTTATATTTTTAAATAAACCATATTTCTTGTAAGCATTGCCATGTTCTAGTCTTCATAATTGTCTACAACAGTCTCCCAACTGTATGTTTGAATTTTCATAAGTTGCATGTGCATATTTGCCTCTGGGAATGAGAGAGGAGAGAGATGGGAAACTGTCCATTTATGATCATTGTTGGGGGAGACAGTAGAGAATCCCAGAAGGCCAGGAGAATGAATGGAAATGTGAAGCTGCAGAGGTGGGGAATGGGGAAATCTCTAGAAAATCCTAGAGACCTGGGATGTAATAGGCTCCTTGGACTCAATGGGGATGACCTTAGCCGAAATGCCCAATAGTGGAGATATGGAACCTGAAGAGACAAGAAACTCTCTAATAGATAGAAAGTTCCCTCAGTGGTGGGATGGGGCTACACACCCATCTTTGAAATTTTTGACTGAAAATGGTTCTTGTCTAAAAAAAAAAAAATGCAGGGACAAAAATGGAGCAGAGATTGAAGGAAAGAGCATCCAGTAACTGGTCCAGTTTGAGATTCATCCCATGATTGGGTACCAGAACCCGACACTGTTACTGATTCCATGTTGTTCTAGCAGACAGTAGCCCAGTATAGCTGTCCTCTGAGAGTCTCTTCCAGCAGCTGACTTACAGCTAACCATTGGATTGAGTTCAGGTTCTATGGAAGAGTTAGGGGAAGGACTGAAGGAACTGAAGGGATAACAACACCATAGGAAGACTGACCAGACCTCTCAGAGATCCCAGAGACTAAGTGACCAAGCAGAGTATACATGTGCTGCTCCGTGGCCTCTGGCACATATGTAGAAGAGGACTACCTTGTCTTGTCTCAGCAGGAGAGGATTCACCTAATCCTGTAGAGATTTGATGCTCCATCGAAGGTAAATCCTGGTGGGGAGGTATGGGTATGTGCAGGGGAGGTGAAAGGGAGCACCCTCTCAGAGGCAAAGGAAAGGGTGAGGGGAGAAGAACTCCAAGATGGGGGACTGGGAAGAGGGCCAATATATGGAAAAAATGAATAAAATAATTTAATAAATAATAAAATACTAAATTAAAAAAAGAAAAAGTTCTCAAAATTATACCAGAAAAAAATAAGATAAATACCACCTTCTCAATAAAATAAAATAAATAAAAATAAATAAATAAAATAAATGGGACAAAAATGCCAATTCTTTCTAACAAAACATAAAAGCTTGTATTTATATGTCTTTGAATATCTACCATTTCTTCTCTATTATGTAATTTTGTTTATAAAACAAGTATTTCCCTCCATATTTGAGCAAACATGTTGGTGAGACATTATGGGTGTACCTTCTTACACAATCTCTCCATTAAGACTGGGCTCTACAACTCTGCATTTTGTTTGGTTGTGGTTTTCTATAGTGGTCACTCTCTGTTACAAAGAGATGATTCCTTGATGTCGATTTAAGACTATGCTTAGCTTGTTTCTATAGTTATCTTTAACTTATTTTTTGATGATACATTGGGAATTTCACATTGTGTACCCTAATCCCATTCATTTCCCAGACCTTTCATCTCTGCCTTCTACCCTTGTCAACCATGAAAGGAAATTTAAAAAATAAAAATTAAAATAAAACATCTTGCTGACCCCTCTGGGCAGTATCCTGTTCCTCTTTTAACCCCAGCATTCTCTCACACCTGTCTCACTATCTTGTCTCCTGTCTGCCACCTGTTTACCACTTTGCTCCTCCTTCTTTCCTGCCTCTGTATCACATATTTGTTAGGCATAGTGACCAATGAAGCTGTGGTGTGTCACACAGTATATCGTTTTGTCCAAATAGCTTTGCTTGCAAATGATCATTGATTGCACTGAGCTGTTGGTCTGATTCAAGAATCTGGCTTCTGCTAAATCATCAATACTGGTCCCTCACTAAGACTCCTCTCAGCTATTCTGCTGTTGTCCCAAATTATGGAGATCCTGAGGTTATGGTGCGGATCTTCTGTGTCCATGGCACTGCCATTTTATAGCAGATATTGAGGGGTGGAGCCAGCTCTCCTAAGTGTGGTGGTCAGAGAATGATGAGGACAGCTCTCACATGTGCATGCCATCGGGGGCACCTCTCTCCAAACCCACACCACTGACCAATGCACATGACAGAGTAGACAGGGAAAAACCCAAGAGTCCTCAGCTTTACACAAGCAATATATGCAAATGGAGAAAGCCGGAAGACTAACAGGTAGTCTTCCCTCAGGAAGTGCCAAATGGTCAGTTCTGAAAGCACACATAAAATTAACGTTATAGTGACTGCGAGATTATGGCTAGAAACATACATGTGTATACATATATGCATGCCACAATAATTAATGAAAAAGAGTCCAGAAATTGGCAGGGGAGGGGGTCTGTGGGAGGGTCTAAAGAGAAGGAAGGGAAGAAAGAAAAGTTACAGTTATAATCTCAAAATTATATTTTCTACAGTAGCTGTCTGTACTTCACACAACAGCACTTACATTCTGTAAGTTTGTATGTGTCTTTCATAACACCTGTGCTTAGATTTCATACAATAGAGACTTTTATTATGAAATGTTTCTCACTTTTTAAAATATGTCAACCAGAGAATGGCCCATTCGTTTTCACATACTGAAAATGTCAGCACTGCTAACACCACTCTGGCTTATCAACAGAGCTGAAAAGTATGGCCTCTAAATATATCATTTTTATTTAAATACTTAGAAAATCACATGTATTCTCTGGAGTGAGATCAGTTTCTTAAAACCATGAGATAGTTTATTATTTATTATCATTTATCATTTATCAGTTTTTAAATAAACATTAGGGTATTTTATTTTTGCCCAGACATCCATTATTTTTCAAATGTGCAATCTGTGCATCCAAATATTCTCAGTCCAACCACTTTCACTTTTGACAGTCATATTTCACTCAGGAAATTCAAAATGTCATCATAGTGCCTTGTGCACTATGGACTGTTGATAAGGACACCATGAGTGCACATTAGTATGTACATTTGCAGTGTTCTTCCCACTCTTCCATTCTTTTTACCTTTGTGACATGTCCTCAATAGATGCCAATTTGAAGACAAACATAAACTCATTGAGAATGATTTAAAAATCAGCCTGAAACTTGAACTAAACCAGTTGGCTAAATCCAACTGATCCAGAGAGACATAAACTGTAACTGTTGGTGCCACACACTGAAGTTTCTCAAGCTTGTGTGTCAGGTCAATTACTGACTGAACTATTTTCTCAGCCTCATTCTATCCACTCTTGAAAGCCACAAGACGGTCCATCACAGACAATTGCAGTCTGCCTGTGCCATTCCCCTCTCCTCAACTGGATCCAAGCTATGCTTCGACAACAATACCATGTGCTATTCCAGGAAGTACTATAGTTGTCAGGGTGACAATTATGGGTCTTAGATTGTGGTTAAGATGTGAATTGGTCAGTCGTTGTCTCCATCTGGAGCAGAACATTCCAGTCCTATTGGTGCTATTGAGAAACTTCTAGAACAGTGGCGTAGATTATTCGACTGCTCCTCTTCTGAATTTTGACTAGTAGTTGTGAAATGTCAACCAGTTGGCTCCCAAAGTCAGGTAAGGAAAGATAATATTCCTAGGAAGCACTAATGTAAATGTACACATTCAATAAGGTAAAATGCTACCTTAGTATAATGATATCATAACCAATACTCAAATTAATATTTCTGAATTGAAGTACTTTCCACAATGTGAATCTTAATTTTCCATGCTCTTATTTTGCTATTTTTATCCTTTTTTTATAACAGGCTGGTTCAGACAGGATCCCACACACAGCCTGGTCTTGAGCTTTGTGTATAGCTGAAGATGACCTCTTATCACATCCAGCTGGTATTTTTTTCTCAGCTCCTTAGACTCTGAACAATCAAACTGAAACACATTTCTTTGTTTCTGCACAGTCTAATTTATTTTGGTGTGCTTTAAATGTATTTCTATTGAGGCTACATTTGCAATCATGGGGAGCTATTTTATTTGATGATATTTCAGATAATTCATTCTATTTTTATTAAAATGGATTAATTCATTTCTATTTGACTTTTAATATATTTCACATAAAATAAGAATATAAATAGTGTCATGTGGAGTTCTTTATTATGAGATCATCTTTTTTCAAATGAAATTTTAGCTGCGTTAAATTTACATTTATTAAAAATATCATCAATAGGAGTGAAGATCCCAGTTTACCTGACATTATGAAAAGTTGTGTGTTGTAACCTCATTAACACAGTAAAATAACTTTATTTCATTTTCTCTAAAATACCAGATATTTTTCTAATATCCTGTTTAATTTCCAGATCTTTGTGATATGGATTAGTAAAACGATTATATTAATAATCAGTGAAACTGAAGCAGAAAATAAGGACAAAGATAAAACAAATAGAAGTCAGTTTAAAAATTGATATATTAAAGTTTTCAGATACCAAAATTACTTAAAATAAAAATGCTTTAAATTCACCAATTAAGGGATGATAGCAATAAGCAGACTGAAAAAAATATATCATCCAACTATATGAATAATATAAGTAACACAAATACCATGTCATGCAGAGATTAATAAAAATTATATTAAAAACTGCTTTGGTGAAAGGTCCTATTCAGAAGCATGAAGTTTATTATTGTCATATGTGAATTTTTCATAAGGCATCGGTTTCATACCTAGACATTTGTAACTGCAACATTCTGATTGTCATCACCAATGTGGTTGTAAATATTTCTGTCCACATTTTTGTGGACATATATTTTACCCCTTCTGTACTTGGGGAGACAGTCTCATTGCCATAGAAGTAAGCTTAGAAAATGATTTTAGCTCCTTTTGTGAAACCTTCAATTGTTCTACACTGAAGATAGTGACTCAGGTTAAAAACAGTACGTTTTCTTTCATGTTGGGGTTAGTCATCTTCATGTGTATTGAGATAACATTTCTCTGATAAGTAATTAGGAAAAAAACATTTTTTATATTCATTGTCCATTGAGGGTTAAAACTTAGAAAGTGTGTGTTTTGTGTCCTTGGGTGACTTTTAAGTAGTTGTCTAGCTGTCTGTCATGTCTTTAATAGATTTATTTAAAAACCATTTTTACATTTTTATTCTTTTCTCATATGCTATGTCCTAACACAGGTTCACCTTATTCCATTGTTCCCAGTCCCTGCCTCCTAACACTCATCTCATTCAGATCCACTCATTTTCCTGTCAGGATAAAAGCACATCTCCCAAGCATATCAACTAAACACAGCATAACAAGTTACAATAAGGTTAGGCACATAACCTCACACCAAAGCTGAACAAGACAGCCCAATAAGAGGATAAGGGTCCCAAGAGCAGGCAAAGGAGCCAGAGACAATCCCACTCCACTGTTGGGAGTCCCACAAGGAGACCAAGATAAACCCCATAACATACTTGTAGAGAACCTAGCTTAGATCCATAAGGCTCCCTGATTGTTGCTTCAGTCTCTGTGAGTCCCTGTGAAACCTGCTAAGTTACTTTGTGAGCCTTGTTCTTCTGATGACCTTGACTTGTTGGTGTATTGTTTTTTACATTTTATTCAGTTCATATAGCTCTCACTCTTCCACATTTATTTCTCCATAACCTTTTCCAACCCCCAACACTAGATAGGAAAGAAAGAAGGTTAGAGGGAAATGGGCATGTAGACCTCTTTTGATTTCCTCCTCTGGGTGATTAAGGGTGTTGAGTTTCTTCTTCATAGTCAGGTTATATCAAACTCCTTCTCATAAATTGCAACAATACCAATAATGAGCAACATGGGGCAGCAGCTTTCTCAGAATCCTCCCAGCTCTCTCAGAGCTCTGGGAATCCTCTCCCGAGTTCCCAGAATTAAAAAAATCTGCAGCTGGCAAAGATCATGCCCCTACTAGTGCATGAGGCAAATCATAATCACCTGCTGTGAAGCAGCCTCTCATTTCACACCTGGTTAAACATATTCACATAACTTCTCTGAGTTTTAAAGAAACCAATATTCTCACTACATCAGTTATCTTGAATTGGAAGATGTGTGGACTGCATTCATCTTACAATATTCTTATAATCTCTTCTTAGAGTTCTCTTAATTTATTCTAATTTATGTTTATACTATTTTATGTGATTTAGTGTAAAAGTAACTTTTATAAATTATTAGTGTATTTAGTGCCATTTAGTCACAAGATAATCCTATCCCCACATGAACACATATTACTTATTTTATTCAATATACAAAATTATGTGTCTATATGTTTCTATAAACATTGCTTTGGTGTGACTAGATAGATAATTGAGTAAGAGAAAATGCTCTGCTCACATGAGGACCTGAGTTTAGATGCCACAATCTGCATACAATGATGTGAGTGGTCTCTAGCCCCTGGAGGGATGGGTAGAACCAGGAGTATTACTGGAATTGCTATCCTATTTCCAGATTCAGCAAGACACCCCTCCTCAAAACAATAAGGTAGAGACTCAGAACTAGGCACTCAACATTGTCCTCTGGGGTCCATAAGCACATATCACTCACACACATACACACTCACACAATCACACATACACACATGCACACATGTGCATCTTTTTACCCTACAAATGTTAACATACAATATCTTCTTTAGCATTATTTTGTTTTAAGTCTTGGGTAAGTTGCATTGTGATTTTGTATTTGACCTGTCTGAATGCAGTTATTTCAATTTCGAAGATATGATTATTTTGTTTTATTTTTTCATATCTTTCTAAAATTAGTTATGTGTGATTAACATTGTATTGGAAGCTTACTTATTGCAACCTTTCCTTAGCTTTGTAACTACTTCCTTACTTGAAAATTATATCAAATATTCACTTGTCAGTGAGTACATGCCATGTATTTTGGGGGAGGGGGCTGGTTACCTCACTCAGGATGATATTTTCTAGTTCCATCATTTTGTCTGCAAAATTCATGATCTCCTTGTTTTTAATAGCTGAGCAGTATTCCAATGTATAAATGAACCACATTTTCTGTATCCATTCTTCAATTGAGGGATATCTGGGTTGTTTTTATCTTATTGATATTACAAATAAGGCTGCTATAAACATAGTGCAACATGTGTCCTTATGATAAGGTAGAGCGTATCTTTTGGGTACATGCCCAGGAGTGATATAGATAGGTCTTCCGGTAGAACAATTTTCAATTTTCTGAGGAACTGCCAGATTGATATACAGAGTGGTTGTACCAGTTTAAAATCCCACCAGCAATGAAGGAGTGTTCTTCTTTTTCCACATCCTCACAAGCATGTGCTATTGCTTGGGGTTCTGATTTTAGCCATTCTGATTGACGTTAAGGTGGAATCTTAGGGTCATCTTGATTTTCATTTCCCTAATGACTAAGGATGTTCAACATTTCTTTTTTTTTTTATTTGATTTATTTTTTTTATTTTTTATTTATTTTTTTTATTGGATGTTTTATTTACATTTCCTATGTTGTCCCCTTACCCCATCCCCCACCCACCCCGGAACCCCCAATCCCCTCACCCCTCCTCCTTCTTCTCTGTGGATGTAACCTCTATCTATTCCCCCCCCACTCCCACCTCCCCACCCTCAAAATTCCCACCCCCTGGGGCATCCAGCCTTCATGAGGTCAAGGTTCTCTTCTTCCACCTATGCCCAGCAGGGCCCTCCACTCTTACATATTCAGTTGAAGCCCTGGATCCCCCCCCTAAGTGCTCCCAGGCTGGTGGTTTAGACCCTGGGAGCTGTGGTTGGTTGGTATTATTGTTCTCCTCATGGTGCCGCAAATCCTTTCAGCTCCTTCAGTCTTCACTCTAACTCCTCTATTGAGAAACCCATGATCAGTTCAATGGCTAGTTGTGAGCATCTGCCTCTGAATATGTCAGACTCTTGAAGACCTCTGAGGAGACATCCATATCAGGCTCTTATCA
Source organism: Grammomys surdaster (assembly GCF_004785775.1). NCBI lineage: Eukaryota > Metazoa > Chordata > Mammalia > Rodentia > Muridae > Grammomys > Grammomys surdaster. The sequence goes on from NW_021620926.1 coordinate 3,396,874, forward strand.
GCATGCACTTCCTGACTTCCACATCAGCATCTACCTTTGGTGACTGCACATGGGATGGATACTCAGGTGGAAAGGTCTTCAGACGGCCCCTCCTTCAGTTTTTGTCCCTTGCTTTGTCTCCATATTTGCTCCCTTGAGTATTTTGTGCTTCTCAGCCATTTGGGATTCCTCAGTTGAGAATTCTGTTTAGCTTTTTACCCCATTTTTAAAATTAGGTTATTTGGTTTCTCGAGTCTAGCTTCTTCAGTTCTTTATATATTTTGGATATCCAACTTCTATTGGATGCAGAGTTAGTGAAAATCTTTTCCCAATCTGTAGGCTGTTGTTTTGTTTTATTGACAGTGCTCTTTGCCTTACAGAAGCGTTTCAGTTTAATGAGGTCCCATTTGTCAATTGTTCATCTTAGAGACATTAGTGATCTGTTCAGGAAAATTTCCCCCAGTGACAATGCATTTGAGGCTATTTCTCACTTTCTCTTCTATTATATTCAGTGCATCTGGTTTTATGTGGAGGTCTTGATCTGAGTGGACTTGAGACTTGGATAAGGTGATAAATATGAATTAATTTGCATTCTTCTACATGCATACCAGTTAGACCAGCACCATTTGTTGAAAATGCTTTCATTTTTCCATTTTATGATTTTGGCTTCTTTGTCAAAGATCAAGTGTCCATAGGTGTGTGGTTTTATGTTTGGGTCTTCAATTCTATTCCATTGATTGGGCTATCTGTCTCTGTCCCAATACCATGCAGTTTTTATCACTATTACTTTGTAGTAATGCTTGAGGTGGGGGATGGTGGTTACGCCCGAAGTTCTTTATTGTTGAGAATTGGTTTGCTATCCAGGGTCTTTTGTATTCCATATGAAGTTGGCAATAGCTCTTTCCATCACTGTGAAGAATTGAGTTGGAATTTTGATAGGCCTTGCATTGAATCTGTAGATTGCTTTTGATAAGATGGCCATTTTTACTGTCAGTCTTACCAATCTATGAGCATGGGAGATCTTTCCATCTTCTGAGTTCTCAAAAAGTTCAGAATACCCATGATATAACTTGCAGACCATATGAAGCTAATCCAGAAGGAAGGACTAAGTGCGGATATTTCAATCCCACTTAGAAGGGGGAACAAAATAATCATAAGAGGCAGAGGGAGGGAGGAACATGTGTAGAGAATGGAGAGGGAGGGAAAAAGGGGGTCAGAATCGGGTATGAGAGGAGACAGTAGAGAAACCCAGAGGCCCAGAAGAATGAATACAAACATGCAGCAGTATAGGGTGTAGGGCAGTGGGAATCTCTAAAAAGTCCCAGACACCAGGAATGTGAGAGGCTTCCAGGACTCAGCGGGGATGACCTTAACAGAAATGCCCAGAAGTGGGGTGACAGAACCTGAAGAGACCACCTCCAGTAGGTTGATATGGCCCACAGTGGAGAGGTGGAGCCACCCACCCATCTTCAAAAATTTTAACCCAGAATTGTTCCTGTCTAAAGGAAATTCAGGGACAAAATGGAGCAGAGACTGAAGGAAAGGCCATCCAGTGACAGGCTCAACTTGGAGTCTATCCCATGCTCAGGCACTAATCCCTGACACTATAACTGATCCCATGTTATGCTTGCAGACAGGAGCCTAGCATGGCTGTCTTCTGAGAGGTTCTACCAACAGCTGACTGAGACAGATGCAGATACTTACAGCCAACCTTTGGACTGAGGTCAGGGATCCCTATCTAAGAGTTGGGGGAGGATTGAAGGAGCTGAAGGGGATGGCAACCCCATAGTAAGAACAATAGTATCAATTAACCAGACCCCTCAGAGCTCCCAGAGACTAAATCACCAACCAAAGAGCATACATGGGCTGGTCCATAGCGCCCAGCATATATATAGCAAGGAACTGCCCTGGTCTCAGAGAGGATGTGTCTAGTCCTTTAGAGACTTGCTATCCCAGGGAAGGGGGGGTGCTGGGGGAGGAGGAGTGTGTGTGTGTGTTTGAGGGGGTGGGTGGAGGTGTGGGAGAACACCCTGTCAGAGGCAAAGGGGCTGAGGAGGATGGGTGAAGAACTCTGGGATGGGGACCGGGAAGGGGGGCAACATTTGTAACATAAATAAATAAAATAATTTAACTAAAAATACTTTTAAGATAGATTCTAATCTAGTGTGGTTGGTGTCCTTATGATAAGGGATAAGGACACAGATATATGAAAAGCTGTTATGTGGAAACAGGAGGAGACAGTCATTTGCAAGCCTAAGAGCCAACAGAGGAAACTGAACTTTGACCCCTTTGAGCACAACCTCCATAGGTATTGGAAAGCAACATTTTGATGTTTAAAACAGCCTGTGGAGCTTTATAACAGCAATTGCAGTTTTTAGCTAAATTATTTTATGTATTTACATTACAAATGTTGCCTCTCTTCCTGGTCCCTCCATGGTTATATTGAATTATTTATTTATAGAGCTTTATTGCCTTAAAGTCTACCTCAACTGTTATTAATATGGTAATATTATCTTCAGGTTAATGTTAACAGGTTATAATGACACAACCCTTAACTTTCAAATACCTTTGGAATATTAGGAAAGGGTCTCTTTTAGCAGCATGTTCTTAACACTAGGTTTACCCACTTTAATTTTCTGAATTTTCACTGGTGTATTTAATTTATTTACACTATTTATACTACTGATACATGGATATGAGATACATATACATGAGTTTACCATGCCATTATTGTTATTACTGTTTTATCTTTTCTCAAGATTTTCATGTCCCAGTTTTCCACTTAATCATATATTTTATACCCTATTTTCTCCTTTTATAAATATTTTTATTAAATTTATATGTGTGGTAAAAGATTTTTTTGTATAACATTTACTTATTTCGTACAGGAGTGTATATGAATGCCAGTATGAAACACACACACACACGCGCGCGCACACACACACACACACACACACACAAACTGAGATCAATGGAAAACATGAAGGAATCAATTGCCTGTTTCCAGTGTGTGAGCCCCAGGGATCGAACTCAGGTTTTCCCACTTGGTAGTGAGGTCTTTGATGCCCACAGCCTCACCCTGGCTCTGTTTCTCTTCCTCTTGAATTGAAAATTATATGATATCTTCTTACTGAAATTGTCATTCAGTAAAGAATAAAATACAGTTCTTTTAGATCATAGGTTAAGATAAATTAGCACTGTATCATTTGTATAATTCTAAAGCTTTAAAGTACTTAACCGCCCCTATCAAATTTTATATTTTATTCTATTATTTGGGTTCTTGGTTCTATACATAGGTTAGTACTCCACCAAGATGAAAGAAGGGAATGATGATGCTTTATTTGGAAATACTGATCACTATTTACTGTGATAGTCACTATTCTCTTATTTCTCAATCACAATTTTGTTTTTAAATGAAATAATTTTCTTTTCATATGACAAATTCCTTTCTGCATAGCTTTTAATATATCTGATGCCAAGAACTTTATTGTGTTTGTGTGCCTGGAATGATTGTTAGTTCCTTTTACCACATAAATATTTGCAATGACAACTATTTAATTAACCATTTTGAAAGGCAATGTCTAAAAACAAATCAAATAAACTTAGCCTCGCAACATAATTAAATTCCGGCGTTAGTTTGCACAGTTTTAGAAATTGTATATCCTCAGTACTAGTATGTGCATGTCAAAATGATGATAATTGAACTTAGAAGAAAATAGGAAAACATTTTCAGTAATTCAGGAAAGAAATGTTTCAATTACTGGAAATTCTGGAGAAAAAAATAACAACAAAGTAATATGTGTCTCCTTCACTGGCAGAAATCCTCTAACTCAACAAGTTAGAGGACAGAGGAGCTGCAGGATCTTCAGGTGTAAGCAGTGATTCAGGTAAAAGCTAACATATTCCCAAGTCCCATATGGTCTCTCTGCTCTTCTGAGATAATACAGCTTTCTCTTCTTTTAGCCAATCTTGTTCAATTTTGGCCAAGAGCCTTTCATCGGATTATTTATCATGAAATGCTTCTAAGAAAAGACCCTAAGAAAAGTAATTTCTAGTTCTTGTGATAAATGAAGAAAGTAGAAACAGAAAATAGTATAGAGTTGTTTTCAGAAAATGCTGTGTAGTTAAGTTTCACTGGGAGACACAAGTCATGTAACACTTTGAGACACATATTTCTTTCAGGTGTCGTTTTGCAGGTGCTGCTTAGAGTAATAGAGTTAGATAAGATTTTGTCTTATTATAGAATAATATTTTAAAGATATGTATATGTTTACATCATAAAACTCCAATTGTACCTATGAATGCACAAAAATATATGATAATGTATACAATTATATAAAAATAATACTTTCAGGAATATTTGCCAAAACAGTATATTTGAAATTATGAGATACCAACAAAGAAAATTAAAGACACAGAAAAAGAAAAATATCACATTTTCAAATACTACAATAATTAACATTATCAAAATAATTATTGTACAAATAATTCAGCAAAATAATTCAAAATGAGAAGAAAATTTATATAAAGAATAATATGCATACATTCGATACACAATTATTAATTAAATTTATGTGGTACACTCTCAGTAAAAAGTGAAATGAAAATAACCTGAATTAAAGTGAACAGAGAATTAGCATACTTATTAATCAAAGAAAATAGAAAATAGGACACACATATCTGAGATCCAAGGCCAACCTTTGCAAATGAGAGAAAGCTCCAGAAGGGCTGCATTACCACCTCACTCAGATTGATGGCTTCCATCTTTGTCCATTGACCTGACATTTTCACAATTTTTAATATCTGAAAATATTTAATTCTGTAAATGTAACAAATTTTTCCAGTATAATAATCAGTTAATGAGTAGGAACCTACACCTTGAGTTCTACAGGCTACACTAGCATGCATTGCTAGTAGCAATGAATAAATAAATGTTCCTCTTTCACCACGCCCACAATGGCAATGTTCATCATTTGTTTGTTCAGATCCTATCTGTTCTGCTTGGGTAGGCTAGAGTTTCAATGCTGTTTTAAATTTTATTTCCAGAGTACCTAGGCTTCTCAACCATCAGTATTTTGTCTTTTGAGAACTCTGTTTGGCTCCATTCCCAGATTGTAAACTATTCTATTTGCTTTCTCAATGTTCAGTTTCTCAGTTGTTTGTATACTATAGACATTACCTTTCTGCCATATATATATATATATATATATATATATATATATATATATATATATA
>NW_021620926.1:3402097-3453474 GCF_004785775.1 Grammomys surdaster
TATATATATATATATATATATATATATATATATATATATATATATATCTGCTAAAGGTTATTTTCCCATGTTGTAGGCTGCCACTTCACTTGAATGATGATGTTCTTTGCTGTACAGCAGCTTTTAAATTTCATGGAGGTATGATTATTAATCATTGTTCTTGATGTCTGTGCAACTGTGATCTTGATTAGAAAGTCACTCATGTGCCAATGAGTTCAAACGTAGTCTCAACTTTCTCCTCTATCCTGATGCTGTATTCTGTATATGAGCTTGTTCTTTGTTATCATTATTACATTCTTTAATTTTAGATTACAAGAAAAGGGAGATTTGAAATACTTTAACTGCAGAAGTGATAGACAGCAAAATATTTTACTTAGCAGAGGAATGAAGGAAATTATTTCAGTTCATAGTCTCCAAAATATTTGTTCCAGGCATGGTGGCACCTAAAAGCCCAGCACATGGAAGATGAGGAAAGATGACCACCACAAATTTGAGGCCAACCTTGTTTACATAGCATTATTCAAGCCATCCAGGGCTACAGAACAAGACCTTCAAAAAAAACCTAATATCTTATAAGTTCTTTTATTTATAACTATTATTTCCCAACTTATTAAAACAAAGCCAGCAATCTCTTGATTTAAAATAAATTATTGACTTACTGATGCTATACAATATAGACCTCTTTTACTGTATTTACTTATATTGAGCTTTGCCTCACTTCTAAGAATGAAAAAAAAATCAGCTGATACTAACTTTAACCTTGAATTGAATCTCTTTGAGCAGAAAACAGGATACGCAAAGTACTGGAGTTACTGAGAATTCGAGTGAGTAGATATGTCCTAGCTGCTTGGTCTCAGAGACTTCATGGAAAAATATAAAATGAGGGCCACAACCAAAGCTGTTGCCCTCAGTTCAATCTCTCAGTTCCACAGAGTGAAAGAAAAAACTGACTCCGATATTTTGTTTGCTGATATCTAGATATGTGCTGTAGTGCATGTAATACCAACACAAGCAGAATAAATGAATAAATGTACTAAAACTTTTAGCTAAAGATATTTTGATATTTTGAAACATTCATATAAAAATGTACTACCTAGGGAATCCTATGTATATATGTATACATACATACATACATACATACATACATACAAATATGCAGTTTAAATGGAATTGCCCTATTATTTCCCTACTAGACATCACAGGACAATAAACAAAAAGCTTAATTCTAGAAGTGGGTTTCCTCTACTGGAGCTGTTAGGAAGTGAGGCCTTATAGATCATCAAGCATTGTAGGTTATTGCTAATGCTTTTTGGTGACCTCTAGTACATGACAGTAAGACTCTACTGCTGAACACATTGTATACTTGAGTAAGAACTTAGAGAAATCAGACTAGTTACCACCTGTAGGCTTCCTCCCTACTGGATAGCCTTCATAATGCTAAAAGAGGAATAAAAGAATCATAACTCTTACCCACCTGTGAACTCAACCTGTCAACTTCAAGAATGATTGGCCTGGAAAGACATATCCACTGATGTACCACAAATGTCACTGAAGTAACCAACCACTTTGGTTGCACCTCAGTCCTGCTTCCCAAGATAAAACCCATACCTGGCACTGTTACTGTAGCCAGTTATGTCACAGGCCCTTAGGAATAACCCAGTACTGTTACTCTACTAAATAATCATAATATTAAATTGACTCCCAATGTCATTATTACATACATAAATTAGTTCATTTCTACCTCTCTCCAGAGAAACTTCTTTTGATGGTAGGTAACATTGTGAAGTAAGAGAGTCTCTGGACACTTTTAAAGATGTGTATGATGACAGCCATTGAAGAAACACTAGTGTAGGCTACTGTCAAAATAATCACAGAATTATTTACTGTACTTCTGAAAATTTAACTAGTAGACAAAAGAATTAAGTCTACCAAATTCATTGTGATGCTTTTCATGATAGAAAAGAGGTGGATTTAATGACTCTTAATGGCTTATCATTGTACCGATAGATGAGTGTATCTTCCAACCATCGTCATGAAACTTGTTTCAAAAGATGTTGATTGATACAGAGAGACCCACAAATGGTTAAAGTGCAGAAAGTAAGAAACTAGAGATACCTATTCCTAAGTATGACATGTATATCACAGTCTAGCCTACCAAGTATCAGAGATCATCGAAGAAGAAAGAGAGTAGAAAGATTAGAAGAGTCATAAAGTGGTGCATGAGTGTTCAGAAATAGTGTTTAATGGACAAGCCAGGGTAGTTGTATGTATGAATTCACAGCAGCTGATACAGCATTCACAAGACTTCCATAGGCTAAGGCCTGACAAAGTTCCAGAATGGGGATAGAAGTGGTCATGAAGTCTCACCCACAGATAAGAATCTATTGATAGTTCATGGTTTCTGTAGAGAGAGAGAGAGAGACAGAGACAGAGACAGAGAGAGACAGAGAGAGACAGAGAGAGAGACAGAGAGAGAGACAGAGAGAGAGAGACAGAGAGAGAGAGACAGAGAGAGAGACAGAAAGAGAGAGACAGAGAGAGACAAAGAAAGAGAGTCAGTTTTCTTTAAGAATGCAATCTTTGGTGGGTAGACCAAGACGTAATGGATGGACATCTAACCAAAATTACATGGACAACACAAACTGTTTTTAGGGGTTGTTGTTCTTGTTGTGGTTTGGTTTGGTTTGGTTTGGTTTGGTTTGGTTTAAAAGAGTATACAATGTTGGATGAGTAGGGAAGGGGATTTGGACTTGGGAGGAGGAGACCAAGGTGAATATGATCAAATTATATTTTTTGGAATTCTCAAAAAAAAGTAATGAAAATAAAAATAAAATTAAATTTTTAAAAATGAAGGAGATGACACTTCATCAACTTCATTTCTATTTCACAGCAAAATCAAACTTAATTATAAATAAAAACAATTTTGTGTTGTTTAATAATAAATAAACAATATGAGAACAACCCAAATGTGTAGCAATAGATGAATGTTGAAAAGAAATACCTCCTTCTCCTACTTTGTTTCCTCCCTTCTCTTCTCCTAATCCTCTGCCATCTATCCACAAACAACCTCAAATATGTTACAAAGTAGACACAAATACATAAACATATATCCCAGAATGATGGAGAATTTTAAATACAAGTATAAACAAATATTCTCAATGAAATAGTTTATTGAAAAGCATTTGTTTTTACACAAAAGTTAAGAGTCAAACGGGCTCACATTTTACAAGGCATTATGTAGACAATGAAGAACTTCTTTGCAAGCTATCTTCCAGTCCAGCTGAAGGTGAGACGACAGATGGGAGTGTTGAACTCAGGGATTTCTGATGTGGGAAATTTTGTAAGTACTTCCAGTAAGACAGCAGGTTACAGCCAACAGGCTGGGAAACTGTAGAAATCCATCAGTAGAAACCATATGACCAGTATCTTCTACAACACAGTGGGCGGCAGCAACCATAGCCATAGCCACCATAGCCACAGCCACAGCCACCATAGCCACAGCCATAGCCATAGCCTAGGCCACCATAGCCAAAGCCCAGGCCTCCATAGTATCCACTATAGTAACACATGGTGTCAGTAAGTAGAAATGGATTATTGGTGTTCAGTTGAAGACAGCAGTAAGTTTCTTGAGTCTGAATGACACCAATCATCAACAGCCTTTTATACACCTGGGCAGTTGCTGGCAAAAACCACAGGAATTGCAGCATCACACATGTCTCCACTGCCCTTCAGAAACATCACAAGTGTTATGTTTTATTGGTACGCAAGTTTGCATAACTGTATAATTATGTTCCTACATCAGGTTCCATGGTCAAGTTGTGCATCCTGATTCAGTTGTCAAAACTTTGAACCATTCTTTATTTTATGTGAGAGAATGCATGACATAATTTTGTCAGATAATACAAATCATTGAATTGTTTTCTATTTTATCCTTTCTACACTTTTTTGTTTTATTACCCCAAGGAAGGTCTTTATTTTCTTTCCTGTTATTTGGTGTTATTTGGAATCAGTCTTACATGGAGGACTCCTCCTGCCATTTTTTCCATGAACAGTAAGCTAATTATTGATTATATTATTTATAATTTGGTAGCTAGAGTTATTATATTTGGATACATTCCTGGGGGTATTGTTTGCCTCCTTGTTTTTTTGTTTTATTTTTAATCATCAGGAAATAAAATACCATTTTATGTGCAGAAACTGTATGTTCTCCATGTGAGAATATATGTTCTCCATGGGAGAATATATTCTCCATGTGAGAATATATGTGAGAATATATGAAACTGTATGTTTCTCTATGTGAGCCCAGGTGATGGTATTGTAGATGTTACTGTGAAATGCACTACAACTGTGTAGGTAACTCAAAGTCAACTTTGATTAGCATTTTATTGTTTTGTAACCAAAGGCACACACACGTGCCCTCACGCATGCCTTAGCCGGAGTAGTAAGGCACCACCTTATCAGTTTACCAGACATCTAGAGAGATGTCTTATCAGAAAAGAATACCTGCTGTGAAAGTGTAAAAGCTTTAGGACAAATCCCTTGAACCTACTTAAAAAGCTTCATATCCTCACATTGGTGAGAAAATAGGGTGCCTAGGATTCACTGGTTGCTGGTCAGTGAGAGAACCACTCACTGGGAGTAAAAAAGCCTTCATTGGAAGGTAAAGTTCTTTTTGACTTGAGCTTTTTATACATTTCTTAAATTTATTATATATAATAAAATATGTTTAGCAAACACATTTAGTTCAGGAAGTGTAACAGTCTCTGTTATGCAAAAAATATATGCAAATGAGATCACATCATGATAAATATGCCTATTAGATTTTTCATGAGAAGACAATTTCCCTCTGATTTTACACCTGCTAACCTAAAAATTTTTGTTCCCACAAATATTACCAGGGATAAAATTATAATCATTATTCAACAAAATCATTCTTGCGTGTTTAGAGACTATATGTATTAAAGAGTCCATATCTGAAAACAAATAATATAAAAAAAATAAAATTTTAAATGAAAGCACTTAAGGTACATTTCAATACACAAAACTTGTGTAAAACTGCCTGATGTATTCCAAATAAACTCACATATATGAAGATTCAAAGGTAATATTTAGAAAGGATAAAAAACCTTGACATTTGACTTTGTGAGTCTGGGTTACTTCACTCAGAATACATATATTCAACTCTATCCATTTACCTGAAAGTTGAATAAATTTCATTTTTCTTAACAGCTAAATAATACCACAGGGAATAAATATAACACATTTTGTTATCCATTCATATGTAGATGGTTGTCTAGGGTGCCCCCATGGGCTGGATACTGCAAATAGAGCAGCAATAAATATGAATAAGCAGATATTTCTGTGATATATATATATATATATATATATATATATATATATATATATATCCTAGTTAAGTTGAACAAAGTAGATCTTTTTCTATATTTTTGAGGAATCCCCATGCTGATTTCTATACTGAATGAGCTAACTTGCCCTCCCACCTGTCACAAATACATATTTTCTTTCTCCAAATCCAAACCAGCATTTATAGTCACTTGTGTTTTTCATGTTAGCCATTCTAACTTAAATGAGAAGAAATTCCAAAGTTATTTTCATTCTTATTTCACTGATGACTAACAATAATGAACATATTTAAAATATTTTTCATGCATTTGGAGTTCAGCATTTGAAATATGTTTGTTTAATTCCATGTCCTATTTTATAATTGAGTAGTTTGATTTCTTGATGTTTAGTTTCTTGAGTTCTTTGTGTATTTCAAATACTAAGCTTCTATTGGCTGTATATCCATTGAAGTTCTTTTTCCATTATATAGGATATCTCATCACTCAAATGATGGAATCATTTACTGTACTGAAGCTTCAGCTTTATGAGGAAGCCATATATAATGCAGGGAGCAGTACAGAGCTTTGAAGAGAGTAAAGATAGAATCAAGAGGAACAAATGTATAAATGCATGAGGCCAAAAAGATAGAACAGGAATGAGGTAGGGGCAGGAAGGAGGAGAATCTAAAGGTAAGATCCTACAGGCTAAGAAATAACTAATTGGCAAGAATGGGTTGCTCTTCCTAAAACTGTTGGCTATAGAGACCCCATAGATCTCAAATTATACACTCTTTTGTCAATCCTCTTCTTTAGTTTTTAAGACTTGATAAGACTTTATTGCTGAAGACACCAAATTCATGAGCCACAGAAAAAAGGAAAATCAATATGAATGATTTATCCCTGCTAGTTAGCCTCCTCGGTTCTGGAAGCTTCTATGAATTCATAGGGGAGAAATTTGTCATGAGTCTTATGCAGCTGTAAATCCTGTAAGCTACATTAACAGCTGGCCTGGCAAGCTTCTAGTTTCTGAGTGGGTTCAGAGCACAATAAGATGAAATACAGATCTGGCACCATTGTCAGGCCAAGACGTGTTTGGACTTAGGGGAAACCTACAATTATTATGCTGCTAAATGAACACAACAATATTAAAGAGTACCAATGTCTTGTCATTAAGCCCGTTGTCTGGTGCATCTTCAAATCCTCTTTAAAGAAGCTTCTTTCTGAAATAGATGGTAATTCTCACAAACTGATTAATGTGCATAGTATGAGTCTGCAAAATACTCAGCCATAAATGGAACCTCTATATCATACTCTATCCTCCCAAAGATCAGGCATCTTTGTTTACAGAAGATCGAACAGAGGATTGTAAAAGCAAGAGGCCGTGAATAAATACAACAGTGCTTTTCAGATATAGCAGAACATTTTCACACATCAGCACAAGATCTGTGCCAGCTCAAATCAGGCAAAATCCCAGCATGGAGAAAGGTGGTGAGCACAAGGACCCCCTACTAGCTAAGAAATTTTGGCCATTGATAACTCTTAGAAGATGGACAGTCAGTTTTCTTTAGGCATGACTCCCTGGGTAGGTCAATCATGCTCTCATAGATGATCACATATTCCAGAGTATGTAGGCAGCATAACTCAAACAAGGAATTATTCTTCAATTTAATTATATTATTATCTCAAAAATAATTTTTCAAAGTTAATTTTCAGTTTTTCAAAGTTATTTCAAAGTTGGAAATGGATAACTATAAAAATAAATAAAAGAAGGAGGAGGAGGAGGAAGGATAAGGAGAAAAAGAAGAAAGAAGAAAGAAGAATGAAGAAGAAGAGGAGGAGGAGGAGGAGGAAGAAGAGGAGGAGGAGGAGGAGGAGGAGCCCTCACAGTTGTATGGTTAAGAACAGAAAACAGGATGGATCTGGGAGGGAATTGGAGAGACCAATGATAAAACCAAATACATCTTCTGAAATTCTGAAAGTATTAATATTTAGTCTCAGAATCAATTAGTTATGACTTCCAAAGCAGATGAGAATTGGAAAGTCTTATTGTATCCAACTAAGAATCTTTTACACAACAGAAGAATCCATAAGTGCAAAAGAATACAAACATATACAAGAAATAGGAGATTACAAACCAGAACTTCTACATAATATCTATAACTCAGCAGCAGGTAGAAAGTAAGCTGATGTTAATAAAATCTGAGTTTGAACTAGACATTTTTCAAAAGAACATCTACAGGGACCAAAGGGTGAAATAAGATTTCATTTCACTAATATCTCAAAATTATAAATCAAAATCACTATGAGACTGTAGCAAACATCTGTCAATAAAATAGTTACTAGAAAGAAAATGTGTTCAATGCTATTTCCTACTTTCTCTATAGTCATAGGAGGCGGAGGGAAGAAAGAAGGGAAATAGGTAAAAGAGAGTATTGGGAGGGGAATGTGGGGGGGTCAGGATCAGGTATGGGGAGAGACAGGTGAGAATGCCAAGGGACAAGAGAATGAATGGAAATCTGCAACTTCCATGGGTTGAACTGTCAATCTCTAGGAAGTCCCAGAGACCTGGGATGAAGACCCTCCCAGGAGCCAATGCAGGTGACCTTAGCTAAGATGCCTGACACTTGGGACATGGAACCACAAGAGGCCACCTTTTATAGCCAGGCAGGACTCCCAGTGGATAGATACATACACTAACACACCCACAAGACTTTCAACCTCAAATTGTCCTGTCTATAAGAAATGCAGAAACAAGAATGGAGCAGAGACTGAAGGCCAACCAGTAATATACCCAACTTGAGACCCATCCCATGGGCAAGAACCAATCCCTGACACTATTAATGATACTCTGTTATGATTGCTGACAGGAATCTAGCAGCATTGTCCTCTACCCAGCAGCTGTTTGAAACAGATTTAGAGACACACCGTCAAACTTGGATGGAGGTTGGGGACTCTTATAGAAGAGTTTGGGGAAGGATTGAAGGCCCTTAAGAGGATAGAAACTGCACAGGAAGACCAACAGAGTCAACTGGGCTAGACCCTTGGGGGACTCTTAGAGGCTGAATCACCAACCAAAGAGCATACACAGGCTGGATCTAGGTTCCTGGCACGTCTGTAGCAGATTTGCAGCTCAGTCTTCATGTGGGTTCCCCAACAACTGGAGAAGGAACTGTCCCTAAATCTGTAGCCTGACTGTGGAATCCATTCCCCAACAAGATAGCCTTGTATGGCCACAGTGGGAGAGGATGCACCTGATCCTGTAAAGACTCAATGTGCCAGAATGGAAGGGTACCCAGGCAGGGCCCCATCCTCTCAGAGGAGTAGAGCAGGGAGGGGTAAGGGACTCTGTGGGAAGGCAGTGTTTGGTATGTGAATACATAAATAATAAATTTTTAAAAAGAAACAAAGGAAGAAAATGAGTAACAGAACCTGTGAAAGAAAGTGAATGTTCTCCTCTCTGAGAATGTGAATGCTGACATCAATTAAAGAAAACAACATTGTAGCCTCTTACTCAAATATTCATAGAGCTAACATGTGACACTTCTGAAATGTTATCTAGAAGACATAAAGATTTGACCTCAGAAAAATATCTCTACTACCAAATTCATTGTGGCATTACTTACAAAACAAAGATATGTAAACAACCCAAAATGTCTATCAATACATAAATGTACAAACAAATGCTTCCCTCCGTTTTTTCTTACTCCTCCCACATTTTCTCTCTATTTACTTACAAAAACTCAAACTCTTATGACCTAGCAGACAGGAATACAAAGACATACATTTCATATAGATGGAGACTGTTAAACAAAAGAAGTCAATGTTTTCAATGAAACAGTTTATTTAAAAAATATTTTAGCATGAAGCAATCTAACTGGGTTTCATTTTCAAAGGCATTATGAAGACAATGAAGAACTTCTTTGCAAATTGAGCATGCTGTGTTTTATATATTTTTCTTCAGATAGTTTAGTATAAGGTTGTAATTTAAGATGATTTCAAAGAACTTGTGATATGATGCAAGGTGGTATGAGCACCTAAAAAAACTCCTCAGTAGAAGCCATAGGACCAGTACCTTCTACAGCACAGTGGGCGGCAACAGCCATAACCATAGCCACCATAGCCACAGCCATAGCCACAGCCATAGCCACAGCCATAGCCAGAGCCTAGGCCTCCATAGCCATAGCCAAGGCATCCACAGTATCCACCATAGTAACACATGTTGTCAGGAGTGAGTGCCAGTTATGGACTGGTAGTAGGTTCTTGAGTCTGGACATCACAATCTGCCAAGGGCCTTTTATACACCTGGGTTGTTTGGGGAGGAAACCACAAGCATTCCAATGTGACACATCTACACTCTGCTTCAGAAAACATCAGAAAACAGACACGAAGGCTTCATAATTGACATGATTCTATTCTTATGTCAAGATTCCACAGTCAAATTGTGGGGCTTTAAGATGGAGGTGGGCATGGCTGGGGTTTCATGGCGGGGAGAAGAGGTTGTAGTGATATAAATACAATATCTGCTTGTGAAATTCTTAAAAGATAAGTAATTTAAATTTATTTTAAAGACATAAAACTCTTGTTCTATTTTCAACACTCTTGTTGATTCTGTATCTATTTTGGTTAATTTATATGACCTGATTTCATCAGGTGATACAAATCATTAAGATAACAAGCTCCCTTTAAGCCTTTTGATGGAGGGGGCATTTCTATTACTCCATTTTGAAAAAAATATGTATTTTCAGTAAATATACACCTATACTTTGAGATATCACTTCCTTCATTTTAATTCATATTCAGGTTATAAATAACCTGAACATAAAATATATACCTTTATGCTAATTCTGAAAAAGAATAATATCCACTAAAGAAGAACATGGAAAATAATATTACTTAGAAAACACCAGACTTTATATAAAAGGAGAGTTACTTCTCTACTGAACAACATCAGCTTCTATAAATGAGTCTGTCAACTCCAGCACTAGGCTATATTTTGACCCTTGTTCTCTGCCTTTCACATGCAACTGTCCAAGATCATCTTGAAAGGCTAGTAAAGACACTAGACCCATGCAGAGAGAGATGGAAGATCACATACCTGAATTTGGACTGGAATTGAATCATGACCAATATTTCAGTTTTGAACAGAGCACAAACAATATGGTCTTCAGATTTACAATGATATTCATTTACCAAAGGGAGGAAACTTACACTTTTTGAAGGGTATTAACAAGTACATTTTTGGAAATTTTCCATATTTCATTAGTACCATCATTTATTTACCAACTGGAAAGAGACTATCTAACAAATTTCAAGGTGAAGTAAGATATGGTAGAGGAACAACAAGGGGACTTACAGACATTGTACATAAGATATTCATGGCTGGCACTTATCTAGCAGACATACTTATTTACACATGATGAATAAAAATATTGTTAGCTTTGAAGTATGGAAATGTCTTTAATCATGAACTCCACAGAGAGACACTAATAAATCCTACATCCACATCCTGCTGTGATGTGGATGTGTATAGCTAAATAGAGTAAATAGTATAAGAAGAATGTGCCTCCAGTGTAACTTGTCATAGACATTAACCTAAATCTAGCAAAAACATGGTACTTCATAATTGGCTATCCATATTTCACAAGTTTATCTGTTAAAGATACCTGCTTGTATTATCAGGAGCCTGACATCATGCCAAAAGGATGTTTGACTATGAGAGCATCTGTGTCCCTAATAAACTGTACATTCTTTAAATGTGAGATAATCCAAAGAATGAGGGTAACACCAACCTCCAGCCATGTAAAGTGTTGATAGACAAAAGCAGCCAGTGACATTCACAAGAAGGATGCTGGCAATCTTCTCAACTGAATCCTTCCTCTCTCAAAACTGAGTTATAACTGCTACTATAGAGGCCTGGGCTGTGGCTAGAAGAGTATAGATATATCTGCTGTCCTACAAGTTGCTGTGGGAGATATTAGTCTTAAGCATTCTATTGAGAAGCATATAGAACTTCTCAGCCTATAGAACTCTTTCTTCTATCTCCTCTTACACTTCTCAAATGTCCATACATGGGATAAATAGCTTACTTGTCTTGATGAACAGTAAAGACAAACAAATAAACAAACAAACAAAAACCATTGTAATGCTATGTTCATATTGAATGTGTCATACATGCTGAGTCAATGTGTATTATAAACATGAGTATACAGCTCTCAAGGATCCCAATGCCTAAGACCCACGAGAACAGTAAAGCTTCACTGGGTCAGACTCAGAAGAATAGTAGTAACCTTTCCCTGGTACAAGAGCAGATGTTGATAATGTGTGCTGAAATTACCAACTGTGTCTCTGATGCCTGAAGCTGGAGACTGCCCCCAACCAAGATGAATTCATCTACCTCCTCCTTTTAGATGCTGTTTCCATAGCTGTTCTTGCATCTCAATCAGAGAAGAGCTGCTGAGATGTTCACACCTGATCACACCTTTTCCACATATGTGTCTATGCACCTCTCATGTCTTCATTCTCATCTCATCAGATAAGGAAACCTATAAGCCATGCAAGGAACAGCAGTTAAAAGTAGACATTATAGAATTTAATGCACAGATGTATAGAATACATATTTTGCTCTTATGTATGGTATCAGTTTGTGTGCCAGGTAATGAGGTGAACCCAATTAATGACCACAGATCATAGCCTGTCCTTCATTCAACAGTCCTGTCATTCTAAGAAAAACAATGCTGTTTTATTTATATCCATCACTCTATTTAGACACCTTACTTCAGTTAGAAGTAGATTAATGAATAAATTATCCTGGGTCAAATATGGAAAACCGATATTATTTCACTAAAATACATACAAAAGATTACCCACAGAATATTTCCATGGTATTCACTCACTGATTATTGGATATTAGCCCAGAACCTTGAAACACCCAAGAATCAACTCACAGGCCACATGAAGCTCATGAAGAAGGAAGATCAAGTGGGGATGCATCAGTCCTTCTTAGAAGGAGTAACAAAATACTCAAGGGAGCAAACATGGAGACAAAGTGAAGGACAGAAACTGAAGGAGGGGCCATCTGGAGACCATTCCACCTGGGTATCCAGGTGAAACAAAAATTTAAAGGAAAAGACTAAAGTTAATATCTGATAAGGATCAGATATTATATTACTACCTTACCAAAATGCCTTTTGTGGCTCTGGACTTCCACTATCAAAATGTCTATGATGGCTGCATATATTAAGGCTTTAAATGATGTATAGCTGATAAAATTAGCTCTATAGGTATACATAGACAGACAGACAGTGACAGACAGACAGATAGATGGATAAATAGATGATAGATTGATAGATTAATAGATATATAGATAGATGATTGAAGATAGATGATAGATTGATAGATTTAGATAGATATAGAATAGATAAATAGATGTATATGATAGAAGATATATGAATGATACAAAGAAAAATGATAGATAGATAGATAGATAGATAGATAGATAGATAGATAGATAGAATAGATAGAGAGATAATTAAACACTCATTTCACCATTCTTATTACCCTAGCTTGGTGTTTAAAGAGTAGATATAAGAGTAAGAGGAAATAAGAGGGGAAAAGTGCTTCATAGTAACCACACATCTTCAACTGATTTCCTATTCAAAGATGATACATAGAAATTATGGCATCTGGAGAGACTTGGTACTCAGCCACTGTAAAGTAAGAGCAGGTGCTGGTGCTTAAGAAGTCCTCTGATTACTGTCTTGATGTAGATTGCACCTCCTCTCTCTCTCTCTCTCTCTCTCTCTCTCTCTCTCTCTCTCTCTCTCTGTGTGTGTGTGTGTGTGTGTGTGTGTGTGTGTGTGTGTGTGTGTGTAAAACTTAATTGTCTATACTTTATGAGTCAGGATTTATAGCTTGGTTGGCCAAGAATCACTATGTAGTCTAGGATAGCCTCAAATTTCGTGGCAGCAGCTCCAGTCTCAGCCTTCCAAAGGCTAAGATTAGAGGTGTGAGATACCACATTTAGGTCGTTGAGTTTTTCTCTCCACTAGATCTAATTCACTTATAAAGTGTTTCAAATATCTTTATTAAAATTTTGAATTAAATTAAATTATATTTTCCCATCTTCTGTTACTTGTTTACATTAATACTGCATGGATCAGATTTCTAATTGAAGTACAGAAAAATTTCCACACACTTGGACCCACTTTAGAGTATGTACACTTACATAGAGGGTTTGGGAGAAAGTGGAAATAGAACCCAGGGCTGTGTAGATACTACCAAGTGCCCTGGAACTTGGGTATGGGTACAGAAAATTTCCAGAAACTTCAAAAATAGTCATGTACCAATGTTTCTAGAAGAAAAAAAGTAGCCTTTACTGGAATTAAAGAATAATAGGATAGAGCAGACAATTAAACCGTAGTTTCTTTCACAAATACAACCTTACCACTTACATGTGAGACAACAAATAAAAGCGTGGAATGATGTATGTACTTTGTGATCATAAAATGGTCATTTATCTTCTGGAAATTAAAAAATAATACATATGTAAAATAAATAATTAATGAAATCAATGAGTTCAAATCTAAACTATCCTTATATAAGATATATACAGCCACTGAATTGACAACATAAACAACATTAAAAAATATGAACTTTCTGTATGACTTATCCTAAATTAGTGAAACAATATACAAAGACCTCACTCCTACAGAATATTGAAACTCAAATACTAAAAGCAGAAAAATATTTTTCTAATTTGTATTGTACCACAGAGTGTATTTATAAATACTTAACAAGTTAAATATAGAATGAGGTGGGTTTGAAAATAGAATGAGAATTTCACATTGAAGCTCTATAATTTGACTTTGGGAGTCTGATTGGAGCATAATAATCTCAGTTATGTAGCCTAGTCTTTCCAGTAAACCATGAAACTCATCATGTACTCTGAAGCATAGTGCTGATATGTGTCACACTTCAATACCTGTGGTTTCCAACAACAACCCAGGTGTATAAAAGGCCCTTGACAGATGGTGACATCCAGGCTCACAGAACCTACTGGTAGTCTATAACTGAACTCCTGACATCATGTGTTACTGTGGCAGTTACTATGGAGGCCTGGGCTATGGTTGTGGCTATGGTGGCCTAGGCTGGGGCTATGGTTGTGGCTATGGTGGCCTAGGCTGTGGCTATGGCTGTGGCTATGGTGGCTATGGTTATGGCTGCTGCCGCCCACTCTGCTGTAGAAGATACTGGTCTTATGGTTTCTACTGAGGAATTTCTTCAGCTGCTCACACCAACTTTCTTCACATCAGAAGTTCTTAAATATTTTCATAAATTCCAACCTTACATGAAACTATTTGAAGAAAAAGTACCACATACCCACCTGGCTCCCTATCTTCAGTTATACTGCATGACTATCTGCAGAGAAGCTATTTTTTGCTATCATGATGCCATAAAAAAATGAGATCCATTTTCATTCTCAATCTTTCTATAAATATATGCTTTTAAATAAACTTTTTTCTTAAAACATTTTTCCTATAGTTTTCCTAAATGTGGGATGGATATTTATGTATTTATACCTGTTTGGTGCATATGCGTGATTGTGTGTAAAATATGGAAGAGGATTTAAGGAGAGAGAGGGGGAGAGATTTAAGAAGAGAGAGAGGAGTGAGAGAGAGGGAGACAAAGACAGAGACAGAGAGAAACCAAATATATCTCTTCAAATATTCCTCCAAAGGTAGACATTTTTATTGTCTTCATATTGCTACTATTCTTATGTCACAATAAATTTGGGAGTGCAGACATTTCTCTGAGATCAAATCCTTTCACCTGCTAGGAAAATGCTAAGAGCTATTATAAGTTAATTCTCTAAATATCTGGGGAAGAATGTCCAAGGACCTTCTATAGTGGGTGTCACTGTACACTTGTCTCTATGAACTGGGTTCTCTTAACTTTACATGTCTCCTAACACTCATCTTCTTTCTAATATCCATTTTAATGACAACTGTAGAGAACAACCTCATTGAGACTTTCAGTTAGGATTTGAAAATTCAGTCTTGGTGATCTACAGATTTTCCTTTAAAATGTTTATAACAATTCTCTCACATTTATAACATCAATTTATTTTCTTTATCCTTTTTATTTTTACATATTCCACATATGTTTTGGTTACTGAATTTCTACTATTTGTATAGAATAGTATGTAGACTGTCCTGCTATGCAGAACATTTTAGATGGGCACAAGCAGTCTCTACTGTGTTTTGTTTTATTGCTTGTGATTTTGAACTTGCATTCAATCATTTATGAGAATTAGCAAAGAATCTTTTGCATTATGTATTCATTTTTGTTTTTTTAAGTACTTCGTGTACTTTGTACACTGTATTTTGATAATTTAATCAATTTAGATGGTTTTTGCCTTTCTCTTCTCACACCAACCACCTTTATTCCTGGCCAAATATGTGTATGCTTTTTGTTTTACTGGGTTTTTTCCTCAAACTTGTCAAGTCCAATTTATACCAGCTAAATCCTCTAGGATGGATAGTTAGCACTTGGAGTGTGGTGGACCTACCCAGGATCACACCACTAAAGAAAGTAGCTCTATATATACCAGCATCTATCAAAGACAAACAGCTCTTTAGTTAAAAGTAGAAATGTATGACCAACTTCCCACTTCATGTTGGGATTTTTGTCTTGCTTCACCTTGCTGTTCTAACTTTTGTGAATTCATACATTAAACTACCCTGTTGTATCTGAAAAAACATAACCCATTTCCTTTCCTGTGTGTATGTGTGTGTGAGCATGTGTGTGTGTGTGTGTATGTGTGTGTGTACACTATTAGAGGCAGAGGATTCCATTGTCAATTCTGCACATTTAACCAGATTTAGATCTCTTGATAAGCATCCTATATTGCAAATACACATAACTCTGATCAAAATTGAGAGGTACACCAATATATGTGCATAACAATAACATTTAGTATCACAACCATTTAAAGAACACTGGAAGTAGATTCTACACATAGGGCCTATGACCTATCTCCCCACTGGTTCTTGATCCAGTAATGATAGTACTTATGGGTTGCATCTTTTGAAATGGAACTCAAATTCAATCAGAATGGAATTGATGACACCCAAGTTATTCATGTCCCTAGTGTAGCTGGGCACATGTATTGACAGAATACCCACTTTTGTAGAACACAGAGTCTGCAGATAATTAAAATTAATAAAGTTTTTATCTTACAGCAATGTGCCTAACAATTTGCAACACTAAGAAAACTAGTTAATAGAAATGGATTGAGCTTCCAGGTCAGTGAGGTCTCCAGGAACAGTGACTCCAATGTTTCTACAGCAACAGGGTCTTGCTGTCAGGTTCTAGAAGTAACCAATACCATTGACAATAGCCTGTAGTACTTAGAGATCTGTGGGACCACACTGGTCAAGATTTCCAAAAGAGAAAATCTATTATTGGCACTGGGACTTTGTTAACACAAACAAAAACATATATCAGATTCCATTGATCAATGCATCCATTTTAATGTCAGTACCGTGATGTTTGTAATATAACATTTTATAGATCAAGATATTATGAAAGAGCCATATGCATGTATACAGAATAAGGATGTATACAGAATGAAGGCTTCTACAATGAAAAGTAGATTTCTATACAACTTTCTTGTAATGTCCTTAGCATTAATTATCTGTCCTTTCCTGCATTCCCAATCACAAATTTACTTAACTTTACTCATTCAATTATAATTTTTATCCCTTGATACTACTGTATTCCATCTCAACTCTTGGGAGAACACCACCCTAACAGGCATATACACATGGCCCCTACAGCATCAGGGTCTTTCTGTCAGGTTCTGGAAATCTACAAAGTTATAGTAGTAAACAGAATGGTACTGACTAAAAATATATGCATTGTTTTATATGAACTACCCACCACAGGAAAGTACTTTAGGAAAATAACTCAGGACTTAAAACAGTAACATAACATGTGATCTTATGAAACTAAAAATCTCTGTATAATAAAACACACCATCATTCAAGGAAAGAGGGGCCACAAATTACAGGATTGAAGTTTAGCTTCTATAAATCAAAGAGTTTGGTATCTATTATACCCAAAGAAACCATAAAACTAACATCAAGAAAACAAACTAGCCAGTTCATGAATAAAGGATAGAATGAAGCAGGCTTCTCTCAAATGATGAAAATACAAATAATAGGAAAATATTTTAAAATATTCAATATGGTTAGTCATCAGAGTAATACAAATCAAAGCTACTCTGTAATTTCTTCTTCCCTCAGTCAGAATGGCTAAAATGAAAAATGAAACTGGTTGAAAATGCTGGGGTAGATGTGAAGAAGGGGTAACATTTATGTGCAGTTGGTAGGAGGGTAAACCAATGCTACCACTGTGGAAATTGGTGTGAAGGCTCCTGAAAAATTAAAAGAAAGCAAGCAAACAAACAAACAAAAAATAACTGCAAAATCTAGAAATAGATCTACTACATGATCCCACTATACAGGCTTACCCATATACAAAAAGTTCTCTCTATCCTAATACAACTGCTTATCTGTGATTGTTGCTGCTATGCTCAGTATACCAAGGAAACAGAGACAGCCCTGATGTCCACTACAAGGAAATGTACATTAAAACACGTGTGAAACTTACACAATTGAACATAACACAACTGTCAGGGAAAGTGACATTGTAAACATTGCAGCTGAATGAATGAGTACATGAGACCTAAAACTCAAATATCACAGATGTTATGGATATGAGCGTGGAATCTTCACATATGTGTTCCCTTTACATCACCCTACACAATGTTATACAAGTGTTGTGGATTGATATTTATGTTTACTTTACTTAATAATTTTTCATATAGTTTCAGATACAGGCAGTTTCCTCATATCTCTATGCATACAACTGTTTTGTTATATAATGATCACAATGATGGCACTGACAATATTTGTGGTACGAAAAACTCTTAGCATGCACACTGTAAAATTAGAAGAAAATCACTTCATAAAATTGTCCAATAGATATGCTTACAATTTTGTCACCTAATTTACAAAGATTATTCCTTGTGTCAAACTCCCTGACTAAAAACTAAACTACATGTATTTTATTTCATACTATATGTATGTAAATTTATGAAATTTTCAAAGTTTCCTTCTTTCAATGATGTTTTCTCACTGTTCATACTAATACTTCCTCCATCAGCTACTAAATGAAACACAGTGCACATGGCTTCTTTGGACTCCCTTAATGAATCTATACAACTGTGCTTGTTTCCTTGTTGGTTTATGTTTTTATAGGACTATACTAGGCGTCTCATCTGATCATTTGAGAGTGCTATGTATGCATATTCTGAAGCATATTCTGGACATTTTTCCATAGAATTTCTGTAAGTAGGGATGTGTATGTGAAGGTCTGTCTGTCAAGATGTATGTATGTATTCATGTATTGTGCAATTTTGTGTCATATCTGTGTGTAGTGTAAGAACAAATGTGTTTCAGTAGATGCTAGATGTGTGGAGATGCAAAATGAGCGCATTGTGCTGTGTTCTTTGCTCTACCTACCAATGTTATTCCCATTAATTGGCTGTCTCATGGAACATGAAGCTAGAATGATAATTAGGTTAATGCTCTTGTATCCTCTTACCGCTGACATCAGGATCAATTAAGTATTTTATTGGGTACTACTACAAGAAGGTGAGCAGGAGGAAGGGCAGGGATTGAGATATAAAGTGAATAAATAAAAAGAAATAATATAAAATTTCAGAAAGAAGGAAAAAAAGACCTTCTATTGTGAGGTAATGAAAATCAACATATGTAAAAGGAAGAAAACTATGAAATGATCTGTATCACCTGAGGGAATTGTGTACTGTACTCTATAAACTACATGAAGAATAACCTGGAGACCTGAAAATTGTATCATCCATTATTTGACCATGAGATCCTGAGGTAGGAGCACAAATATCTCAGCTATGCAGCATTGTCTGTCCAGTAAATCAAAACATTCATGATGTTTTCTGCAGCACAGTGCAGAGACATGTGACACTATAATGCCTGTGGTTTCCAAATAACACCCCAGGTGTATAAAAGTCCCTTGGCAGATGGTGACACCCAGACTCAAGTAACCTACTGCTTGTCTTTCTCTGACAACTCCTGATACTCCTGACAACATGTGCTGCTATGGTGGATATTATGGAGGCTTGGGCTATGGCTACGGTGGCTTAGGTTGTGGATATGGCTGTGGCTATGGCTGTGGCTATGGCTGTGGCTATGGCTGTGGCTATGGCTGTGGCTATGGCTGTGGCTATGGCTGTGGCTATGGCTGTGGCTATGGTGGCTATGGAAGCTATGGTTATGGCTGTTGCCGCCCACTGTGCTGTAGAAGGTACTGGTCCTGTGGCTTCTACTGAGAAGATTCAGCAGCTGTTCACTACAACTTTCTTCCCTTCACATATTCTTAAATCTCTTCAGAAATTCCAGACTTAATATAAACTCTCAAAGGAATAATATATGAAATGCAACAGGCCCACCCAATTCCTCTTCTTTAATTTGGCTGCATGATATTTGCAGCAAAGCTCTTTATTGTCATCATAATGAGTTGTAAAATGTGATCTGCTTGCATTTGTTCCCATTCTGTGAAAATATGCATATGCTTTAAATAAAGTATTTTTTGAATATACATTTTTCTTATTGTTTTTCTAAATTTGAGATGCATGTTTGTTAATTTATAGCTGGCTGTAAATGTGTGGTGGTTTGAGGACAGATGTGATAGTATGAAATGGATTGAGAGCAAAAGAGAAGCACACATTCTCTGTCAACATTCCCTTATTGGTAGAGATTTTTATTGTCTTTGTATTTCTACCATCGTGATGTCACTATGAATTTGGGAGTGTAGATATTTACCTGAGGTCACATCCTTTTGTCTACAACTCTAAATTGGAGAACTAACACAAGTGGTTCTCTGTGTACCTTCTGATATCACAGTACCTTCTATAAAGAGAGTCACCATACACATTATCACTGTGTGCAGGCTTCCCGTTATTTCACGTGTTCTCTAACACTAATTCCTTCTAATGACCATTTTATTATTATTTTAGTATCTATCTGGAGCAATCTCGTTGTGGTTTTGAATTATAATCTTGAAAAGTAACTTTTGGTAACCTGTAGATTTCATTCTTTTTCATTAATTATTTTATTTATTTACATACAAAATGTTCCCCACCCCAGGCCCCTCTCCCCTTCACCTCCGAGAAGATGCTCCCACTGGCATCCCCCTTCTCTATGGCATCAAGTTGCTACAGGACTAGGCACATCCTCTCCCACTGGGTCCAGACAAGGCAGTCAGTCTTCTGCTACAAATGTGTCAGGGGCCATGGACCAGTCCATATACGTCCTTTGACTTGTAGCTTAGTCTGTTCACTCCCAGGGGTCCAGGTTAGTTCAGACTGTTGGTCTCTCTATGGGGTTGGCATCCCATTCAGTTCTTTCAATCCTTTCCAAACTCTTCTAAAGGGGTCTCTGACCTCAGTCCAATGGTTAACTGTAAGTACTGGTAGAGCCTCTCAGAGGACAGCCATGCTAGGCTCCTGTCTGCAAGCACAACACAACATGAGTAGTGTCAGGGTTTGGTGCCAAATCATGGGATGAATCTCAAGTTGGACCAGTCACTGGTCGGCCATTCTTTTAGTTTCTGCTCCATTTTCATCTCTATATTTCTTCTCGACTGGAACAACTCTGGGTCAAAAGTTTTGAATGTGGGTTGGTAGTCCCATCCCTCCACTGGGGACACTGTCCAGCTACTGGAGTTAAACTGTTCAGGTTCCATCTCCCCATTGTTGAGCATTTCAGCTAAGGTCATCTACATTGAGACCTGGGCATATCTCACATCCCAGGTCTCTGGGACTTGCTAGGGGTGCTGCACACCCATCCTTCTCCCATCCCCCAACACTGGCAGCAGGATATTTCCATTCATTCTTCTGTCCCTCTGGGCTTCTCTCCCATCTTCCCCTATACCCAGTCCAGACCCCTTTTCCCTTCATCATCCCCTCTTCCACCCAAGTCCTTCCTTCCCTCCGTCTTCTGTAATGATTTTATTCTCCCTTCTGTGTGAGACTGATGTATCCTCACTTGGGCCTTAATTTTTGTTAAACTTCTTACAGTCTGGAGTTTGTATTATATGCATTCTATAATTTTTGACTAATATCCACTTAGCAGTGAGTACACACCATGCATGCCTTTTGGGTCTGGGTTACCTTGTTCAGAATGCTATTTTCTAGTTCCATCCATTTGTCTGCAAAATTAATGATGTCCTCGTTTTTAATAGCTAAATAGTATTCGATCGTGTAAATGAACCACATTTTCTATATCCATTCTTCAGTTGAGGACATTTGGGTAGCTTCCTGTTTCAGGCTATTACAAATAATGCTCCTATGAATGTAGCAGAGCATGTGTCCTTGTGGTATGGTGGAGCATCTTTTGGGTACATGCCCAGGAGCAGTATAGCTGAGTCTTCAGATAGAACTATTTCCGGTTTTCTGAGGAACCATTAGATTGATTTCCAGAGTGGTTGAAACCAGCTTGCAATACCACCAGTAGTAGAAGGGTATTCTTCTTTCTCCACATCCTGGCCAGCTTGTGCCATCTCCTGGGTTTTTGATCTTAGCCACTCTGCTGATGTAAGGAGGGATCTCAGTGCCATTTAATTTGCATTTCTCTGATGACTAAGGAAGCCGTACATTTCTTTAGGTGCTTCTCTTCTGTGCCTCTGTTGAGAATTCTCTGATTAGCTCTATACCCCATTTTTAATGGGTTATTTGTTTTTTCAGAGTCAAACTTCTTGAGTTCTTTATAGATTTTGATGTAAACCCTTTAATTATTTTAATAACAATTAATTTTCTTTGTGGTGTATAGTTGGAGATATTTTGCATACATTTTGAATTTGGTTTGGTTTGGTTTGGTTTGGTTTGGTTTGGTTTGGTTTGGTTTGGTTTGGTTTAGTTTGGTTTGGTTTAGTTTGGTTTTTCGAGGCAGGGTTTCTCTGTGTAGCACTGGCTGCTCTGGAACTCACGCTGTAGACCAGGCTGGCCTAGAACTCAGAAGTCCACCTGCCTCCACCTCCCAAATGCTGGGATTAAAGTGTGCACCACCACTGCCTAGCACAGTTTGGGTTTTATATTGGATAATTTATTTATATTTCAGATGTTATCCCCTTTCCTCATTCCCCCCACACACCCAGGAACCCTCATCCCATCCCCTCTCCTCCTCCTTCTATGAGGATGTGCCCCACCCACTTTCCACTCTTACCTCCCTGCTCATATTTTGGTTTTTGACTTTGTATTCCTTTGTATATTTTGGTAAATTTATGAAAAATTCAAAGTGTAACTCTTTTTTCTTACTTTTTTACTTGACACTAATTTTATTTTTAATTTTCATTAATAATTTATTTATTCACTTTATATTCCAATAGCAGCTCCTACCTCTCTTCCAGATCCCCCTACATTACATGCCCACTCCCTTCTCCCATACCCCTCTTGCCTTCTCTGAGAAGCAGAGGCTTCCATGGATATCAGCCTACCCTGGCACATTAAGTCAATGCTAGACTAGGTACATCTTCTCCCACTGAGGCCACAAAAGGTGGTCCAGTTTGAAGAACAAGGTCCTCATGCAGGCCACAAAGTCAGGGACAGTCCTCACTCCAGGACTGTTGTTGGGTGACCCATATGAAGATCAAGCTGCACATCTGCTACATATGTTTTGGGATATCTAGATCTAGCCCGTGCTTGGTCTTTGGTTGGTGGATCATTCTGGTAGACCCCAAGGGTCCAGGTTAGTTGACTGTGTTGGTCTTCCTGTAGAGTCCCATGCCCCTTTGCGTCCCTCAGTTCTTCCCCTATCTCTTCCACAAGACTCCCTGAGATCCTGAATGTTTGCTGTGGCTACCAAGTGGATCTTCTCAGAGGACAGTTATGCTTAGGCCTCTGTCTGCAAGCATAACAAAGAATCAAGAATGTCAGGGATTGGTTCTTGCCCATAGGATAGGTCTCAAGTTGGGCCAGTCATTGGTTGGCCATTCCCTCAATAATCTCTGTTCCATCTTTTTCCCTGAACATCTTGTAGCAGGACACATTTTGTATCAAAGGCTGTGGACATCCTTATCCCTCTACTGGAAGTCCTACCTGGCTACAAGAGGTGAGTAGTTCAGGGTCTATATGTCTCACTGCTATGAGTGTCAGCTGGAGACACCAAAAGACTTCCTAAAGAACCTCCCACATCACAGGTCTCTGACACATCCTGGAAATGTCACCCCTTCTTCCTGCCTCTGATTTCTTTCTCTCACACTCTCCCTATACCTGATCCCCCTGGCAAGTTCCCTTCCCCATACCCCCTCCTACCCAGTCTTCTCCCTACCTCAACCTATGATGCCTATTTCCCCTTCAGAGTGAGATTCAAGCACCCTCCTTTGGGCACTCCTTGTTTTGTTTGTTTGTTGTTTGTTGTTTGTTTTGTTTTAATTAATTTTTTATTGACTATTTTATTTACATTTCAGATGTTATCCCCTTTCCCCATTCCCCCTCCCACCCAGAAATCCCCTATCCAACCCCACTCCTCTTACTTCTATGAGGATGTGCTCCCATCCACCCACTCCCACCTCTTTGTCCACGAATTCCCCCACACTGGAGCATCCAGTCTTCATAGGACCAAGGACTTCCTCTCCCACCTATTCCCAACAAAGCCATCCTCCCCTACATAAACAGCTGGAGCCATGAGTCCCTCCCTGTGTGCTCCCAGGCTGGTGGTTTAGACCCTGGGAGCTCTGTTTGATTGGTATTGTTGTTCTCCCCATGAGACCTCAAACCCCTTAAGCTCCTTCAGTTTTCTCTCTAACTTCTCCATTGGGAAACCCATGATCAATCCTTGTTATTTAGTATCTTTGAGTCTGTGTTCAGCTCAAAGTTTAAATCTTTCAAATATGTTTTTTCCTCTTTAATACCAATACTCATTCAATCAGCTACAAGCTGAGACAAAGTACACATGACTTCTGGACTCTCTTAAGGAGTCTACACATTTATCTGTATAAGTGTAGGTAGGTATACATTTTTGTGTCATGTCTGTGTGTGGTATAAACACAAATGTATTTCAGTGTATGATGGATGTGTGTAGATGCCAAATGAGTACATTTTATCATGTTCCTCCTTCTATGAATCAATTTTGTTCCTATGAAATTGACTCTCTCACAGAATATGGAGCTGAACTGACAATCAGTAAGTTATCAGTAAGTAATCTTTTTCTATCCTACTCTTATATCATTGGGGTAAAGGAATATGAATATATGCATATTTTACATGGGATCTGGGGATTTTTAAACTAATCCTCGTGCTTGCACAGCAGATAGTCATCTATACAGCTATTAGTGAAACTCATAAATTTATGTGTCTATGGCTTCTCTGAAGAGCTAATTTGACCATGATTAAATAGGAAGTATACAAACCCTTAACTTGATTTTCCCACTCAAGCATAATGCCCTTCAAAGTTTCACATATAAGCCATTGACATGGAACTCAAAGGGAAACACATAGCATATATAATTTAGGTCTATTAATGGTTTCATATTTTCTGATCATTTTAAAATGAAGATGTAATACAACAAAGTACTTAGGAACAAATCCAATCACAACAACATAAAATGACAATTACCCAACAAGAAAATTAAAAAAAAATACATAACCAACAATTAGCTTATTGTTCATGAGAAAGACTCAAGAAGCTTAATGCATCCTTACTTTAAGATGCATTTAAAATAACATAAAAAGAAAAAAGCTAACCTTGTTTTGTTTGGTAATGAAATCCAACATTTGTCAAAAGAAGAACACTGCATAATGATCTATATCGCCTGAGGGAACCATGTGCTGTATTCTATAGACTCCATGAAGAATGACCTGGAAATCAGAAAATTGTACCAGATCTTCTATTTGACCATGAGATCCTGAGGTAGGAGCAGAAGTATCTCAGCTATGCAGCATTGTCTCTCCAGTAACTCAAAACACTTCAGATGTTTTCTAAAGCACAGCAAAGAGATGTGTGACACTATAATGCCTGTGGTTTCCAAACAACAACTCATGTGTATAAAAGGCCTTTGGCAAATGGCGACACTCAGACTCAAGTAACCTACTCTGAACACTCAACTCCTGACAACATGTGTTACTATGGCAGCTACAATGGAGGCCTGGGCTATGGCTGTGGTGGCCTAGGCTACGGCTATGGCTACGGCTATGGCTGTGGCTATGGCTGTGGCTATGGCTGTGGCTATGGTGGTTATGGTTATGGCTGTTGCCACCCACTGTGCTGTAGAAGATACTGGTCTTATGGCTTCTACTGAGGAAAATATGCAGCTGCTCACTCCAACTTTCTTCACTTCAGGTGTCATTAAATATCTTCATAAGTCCCAACTTTAATTTATACTCTTTGAGGAAGAATACATAAAACACAACATGCCGACTCAATTTCTCTTCTTAAATTTGACTGCAGAAATATTTTCTGTAATGCTCTTCATTCTTATCAATAATGCCTTGCAAAATATGATCTGGTTGTTTTCTTTCTCAATCTGTGAATATATGCATGTGTTTTGAAATAAAGTATTTACTAGAAAATAACTTTTTCTTGTTGTTTTACTAAATGTAAGAGGTATGTTTCTGCATTTATAGCTGTCTGGTTGAGAATGAGTGATGGTTTTAGGGCAACCATGACATTATTAAATGGAGAAGGAAAGGGAGCAAGAAAGTCAAGAGAAGGAGACATTCTATTTAAATTTCTTTCTTTGGCAGACATTTATATGGTCTTCATATTTTTGCTACTGTGACATCACAATGAATTTAGCAGTGTGAATCTTTCTCAAAGATCAAATCTTTTTGTCTGCAACTTAAACTTGGAGAACTAATACAAGTAAGTTCTCTAGATACTTTGCAATCTCCACAGTACCTCCTATGTATGTTACTATACACGATCTCCTCTGTAAGGACTTTACATGTTCTCTAACACCCTTTTCCCTTCTAATATCCATTTTATTAATAGCTATAAGGAACAATATCATTGTAACTTTAACTTACAATTTTGAAATTTCATCTTTGGCCATCTGTAGATTTTTTTTAGGAAAATGATTACTCAATAAATATTTTAATATCAATTAATTTTCTTCATGCTTTGTTTTATATATATTTCATATGAACTGTGGATTATTATATTCTTTTGATAGAATAGTTTGTGTATTATGTGGCTAGGCAGAACCATATAGATGGGTACAATCAGAATGTTCTATATTCTTACTGTAGTTTGAGTTCTGAATTTACATCCAATTATTTATAAGAATATGAATACTTTGTGTATTATGTGGCTAGGCAGAACCATATAGATGGGTACAATCAGAATGTTCTATATTCTTACTGTTGTATGAGTTCTGAATTTACATCCAATTATTTATAAGAATATGAAAAAATATTTTGTGCTATGTATTCTTTTATTTTCGATGTATGTAATAATACCAAATTATTTTTTCTTTTTTTATTTATTTTTTAAAATCAAATCATAAGTTTTACTTATTCACACAGTGCTTATAAACACAAAAAGGAAGGATGTGGGGAAGGGGATGACACCAGAGTATGGGTGTTCAGGGGAAATACAGATATCTATCAGAACATTGTATCTGCTGGGTGAAAGTTCACGGGACAGGTCCCTATGACTCTGTCTACGTTTCATTTGTTTTTATCTAAGTTGGTATTATCCACCAAGGCTACCTATTTACAAGGTCTATGACTACTCAGGCTGGTAAATTTCCACAAAAGCTGCCTGTTTATACTAGCTTATAGCCCTCTGTTTTAATGTTTTTCCACAGAGATCCAAGACTTGGTGTTAGTATACATTTATGACAGGCCTATTGCTGATTTTAGTCCTATGGCTGATTTTAGGGCTTCAGTGTATAAGCAGAGCTTCCCCTGACATCTCCTCCCTTCTCTAAGTATAGAAGAGCTGTGACGATTCTAATCTTGTGAAGGCAGAGATAGAGGCCTGACCTCCAGTAATTGAATGGGGACTTTGTAATGGCTCCGGTCCCCCTGTCGTTGTCCAGTGAGGTATGAGGGCCATACCCATCCTGATGTCTTTTTTCTGGAGAGGGGATACTTTTGACATCAACCCCTATGCAGTCAGGCTTGTCCCTCAGGGAACCCAGAGAGATATTTTTAACTTTTATTTATATTCCCTTGCAGTGCTTAGCCTCGCAGCCTAAGCAAGAGTTCCGATCACCAGTCAGAGGAGGTTCTGGGTGGCCCTTCTCTGCTTGGTCTAGGGACAGAAGTCCCCTCTGTTAGGTTGTGTGGAGATGGGTTTTGGGAACACCCTGGATAGAGTAACAACCCCATCTTGAGTCTCGTGGTCCTCCATAGCTAACTTATGATAATGTATCTGGATAGGTTTTGCTACCAAGTTATTTATCTGTTGTTTCACAAAGTTAGTCAGCCTATTTAAGGCCCAGGGACCAAAAGAAATAAGCAAAAATAACCCAATTAATGGTCCCAAGATGGGAGGAAATAGGGTTGACAACCATGGAGAGGTTGAAATCCAATTCTTGTACCAGCTCTCATCTTTCTCTTTCTCTCTCTGCCTTTTCTCAGACCTTTTTCATGCTCTCTTTAACCATCCTTGTCGGCAGGTCACAGGCGGTAGCTCTGTACCCAACCCCAGAAACCCGAGAGAAAGAGGGACTCCTAGGAGCTTGAACGCAGGCAGCATCCCAGGTAAGGAAAAAGCAGCACTTGCCCCAAACAGGGAGCAACCGGGACCCACTGGGACCCAGGAATTCACTCCTGACCCGGAGCTCGGGCTCCATCCAGTCTCGGCCCAAGCACTTAGCAGATCCTGGGAGTCAGCTCTGCACCCAATCTCACAGAAACCAGAAGAAGCGGGGATCTCAGGAGCTCTAACCCAAGTAGTATCTTAGGCTAGGAGGTGGCAATACTTGCTCCCAAACAGGGAGCAACTGGGACCCACTGGGACCCAGGAATTCACTCCTGGCCCAGAGCACAGGTTCCTTCCAGTCTGGGCCCTAGCAGATCCTGGGAGTCAGCTCTGCACTCAATCTCTCAGAACCCAGAGGAAGCGGTACTCCCAGGAGCTCTAACCCAAGCAGTATCTTAGGCTAGGAAGCAGGAATACTTCCCCGAAACATGGAGAAACCAGGATCCACTGGGACCCAGGAATCCACTCCTGACCCGGAGCCCGGACCCCTTCCGGTTTCCACCTGAGCACAGAGCAGATCTTGGGCCTCAGCTCTAACCCCAGCAGCAAAACCCATCCCAAACAGTTCTAACACAACCTAGATAATAGGAAAGACAGGTCCAAGTCTGAGACAGCACAGATAGCACAAAGGTGATCCAGATGGCAAAAGGCAAGCACAAGAACACAAGCACCAGCAACCCAAGGTACTTGCCATCATCAGAACCTAGTTCTCCCACATTAGAAAGTCCTGAACTCCCCATATCACCAGGAAAGCAAGAACCAGATCTAAAATCACTTCTAATGATGATGATAGAGGACTTTAAGAAGGAAATAAATAACACTATCAAAAAACTTGAGGAGAACACAGGTAAACAGGATGAAGTCCTTAAAGAAACACAAAAATCCTTTAAAGAATTACAAGAAAACACAAACAAATAGATGAAGGAATTGAACAAAACCATCCAGGACATAAAAATGGAAGTAGAAACAATAAAGAAATCACAAAGGGAGGCTACCGTGGAGATAGAAAACCTAAGAAAGAAATCAGGAGTCATAGACACAAGCATCACCAACAGAATATAAGAGATAGAAGAAAGAATCTCAGGTGCAGAAGGTACCTTAGAAAATATTGACACAACTGTCAAAGAAAACACAAAATGTAAAAAGTTCTTAACACAAAACATCCAGGAAGTCCAGGACGCAATGAGAAGACCAAACCTAAGGATAATAGGTATAGATGAGAGTGAACATTCCCAACTTAAAGGGCCAGTAAATATCTTCAACAAAATTATTGAGGAAAACTTCCCTAACCTAAGGAATGAGATGCCCATAATCACACAAGAAGCCTACAGAACGCCAAACAGACTAGATCAAAAAAGAAATACCTCCTGTTACATAATAATCAAGGCACAAAATGCACAAAACAAAGAAAGAATTTTAAAAGCAGTAAGGGAAAAAGGCCAAGTAACACATAAAGGCAAACCTATCAGAATTACACCTGACTTTTCACCAGATACTATAAAAGCCAGAAGATCCTGGACAAATATACAGACCCTAAGAGAACATAATTGCCAGTCTAGGCTACTTTACCCAGCAAAACTCTCAATTACCATAGACGTAGAAACCAAGATATTCCATGACAAACCGAATTCACACAGTATCTTCCCACAAATCCAGCACTACAAAGGATAATAGCAGGAAAGCTCCAATACAAGGAAGGCAATCATACCCTAGAAAGAGCAAGAAAATAATCCTTTTCCATCAAACCCAAAAGAAGATAACCACACAAATGATGTCTCCACTATTAGCAAAAATGACAGGAAGCAACAACACCCTCTCCTTAATATCTCTTAACATCAATGGACTCAATTCCCCAATAAAAAGGCATAGGCTAACGGACTGGATACACAAACAGGCCTCAGATTTTTGCTGCTTACAGGAAACCCACCTCAGTGACAAAGACAGACACTACCTTAGAGTAAAAGGTTGGAAAACAATTTTTCAAGCAAATGGCCCTAAGAAACAAGCGGGAGTAGCCATTCTAATATCAAATAAAATCGACTTTCAACTTAAAACTATCAAAAAGGATAAGGAAGGACATTTCATACTTGTCAAAGGAAAAGTCAACCAACATGAACTCTCAATTCTGAATATCTATGCACCAAATACAAGAGCACCCACTTTCATAAAAGAAAGCTTACTAAAGCTCAAAACACACATTGTACCTCACACAATAATAGTGGGAGACTTCAACACCCCACTCTCAGCAATGGA
Organism: Grammomys surdaster; assembly: GCF_004785775.1. Lineage (NCBI taxonomy): Eukaryota > Metazoa > Chordata > Mammalia > Rodentia > Muridae > Grammomys > Grammomys surdaster. The sequence continues at coordinate 3,432,501 of NW_021620926.1, forward strand.
TAGATCATGGAAACAGAAACTAAATAGAGATACAGTGAAACTAACAGAAGTTATGAACCAAATGGACTTAACAGATATCTATAGAACATTTCACCCTGAAGCAAAAGAATATACCTTTTTCTCAGCACCTCATGGTACTTTCTCCAAAATAGACCATATAATTGGGCACAAGACAGGCCTCAGCAGATATCAAATAATTGAAATAATCCCCTGCATCCTATCAGATCACCGTGGTCTAAGGCTGGTCTTCAAAAATGACAAAGACAATGGAAAGCCCACATTCACATGGAAACTAAACAACTCTCTACTCAATGATGACTTGGTCAAGGAAGAAATGAAGAAAGAAATTAAAGACTTTTTAGAATTTAATGAAAATGATGACACATCATACCAAAATCTGTGGGATACAATGAAAGCAGTGCTAAGAGGAAAATTCATAGCTCTAAGTGCCTACAAAAAGAAACTGGAGGGAACATACACTAGCAGCTTGACAACGCACCTGAAAGCCCTAGAACAAAAAGAAGCTAATACACTCAAGAGGAGTAGACGGCAGGAAATAATCAAACTCAGGGCTGAAATCAACCAAATAGAAACAAAAAGAACTATCCAAAGAATCAATAAAACCAAGAGCTGGTTCTTTGAGAAAATCAACAAGATAGATAAACCCTTAGCTAGACAAATCAGAGGGCAGAGAGACAGTATCCAAATTAATAAAATCAGAACTGAAAAGGGTGACATAACAACAGAAACTGAGGAAATTTAAAAAATCATCAGATCCTACTACAAAAGCCTATACTCAACAAAATTGGAAAATTTGGAAGAAATCAACTATTTTCTAGACAAATACCAGTTACCAATGTTAAATCAGGACCAGATAAACCATCTAAACTCTCCCATAATCCCAAAAGAAATAGAAGCAGTCATTAAAAGTCTCCCTACAAAGAAAAGTCTGGGACCAGACAGTTTTAGTGCAGAATTCTATGAGACCTTCAAGGAAGACCTAATTCCAACTCTCTTCAAACTATTCCACAAAATAGAAACAGAAGGTACACTACCCAATTCATTCTATGAAGCCACAATTACGCTCATACCTAAACCACACATCATGCCTTGTTCACTTTTATCTCTCTAAAGATGAAAGCTCATGGCAAATCTGCTGCTGACTGCCTCTGGCACCATGGAGACCAACAAAACTTTCCCACAGACATGGGGAAGGACCCTGTTACCCTTAAAGGGAATGGCCCAGACCCAGTTCCCTTACAGGGCTGAGGATTGATATGCCTGTCTGATACCACAGAAGGCACAGCTAACTAGCTACCAAAAAGATTAATGAAAAAAATAGATACCCCCACAAAGCCAGGCCCAACCATAAATACGATGAATAACAATTTACATCCAGGGAAGAGAAACCTCCCTGAGAATACCCTTCTTTTTCCTTTCCAGGTAAAAATGAATCACCCGTGATGTCTGTGGTTAGAAGTTCTAATCCAGATGCTGGCCTCCGAACTTATACTACTCAGACCTTTGAAGAGCCACTGACAAGAACATCAAACAGCTAGAGATTGACATCACTAATCTGAAGAAATCCCTCATTTCGCTGTCTGAAGAGACCTCTTAAAATCGCAAAGATCCTTATTGGACTTCATTTACTCTTTTACAATAGAAAAGGCTATATACACCTTTTGACTGTGTACAGCCCTTAAAGAACAAGATTGCCTTTACATAGACATGACAAGGCCTCTTGACTGTGTACAGCCCTTAAAGAACAAGGTTGCCTTTACATAGACATGACAAGGCGGGTTAAAGAGAGCATGAAATAGGTAGTGAAGGCCCTAAGAAAAATCAGAGAGAGAAAAAGACAGATGAATGCTGGTACAAGAATTGGTTTTCACCCTCTCCAAGATTGTCAACCCTATTTCCTCCCATCTTGGGACCATTATTTGGGTTATTTTTGCTTTTTTCTGCTGGTCCCTGGCCCTCAAATAGGCAGACTAACTCTGTGATACAACAGATAAATAATTTGGTACCAAAACCTACTCAGATACATTATCATAAGTTAGCTATGGAGGACCACGAGACTCAAGATGAGGTTGTTATTTTATACAGGGTGTTTCCAAAACCCATCTCCACCCAACCTAAAAGGAAAAACACATCAGGATGGGTATGACCCTCATGCCTCACTGGACAACGACAGGGGGACTAGAGCCATTGCAAGGTCCCCTTCAAATACTGGAGATCAGGCCTCTATCCCCGCCTTCGCTAGTTTAGAATTGCCACAGCCCTTCTATACTTAGAGAAGGGCAGAGATGTCAGGGACAGCCCTGCTTACACACTGAAGGCCTAAAATCAGCCATAGGCTTAAAATTAGCAATAGGCTTGTCATACATGTATACTAACACCAAGTATTGGGTCTCAGTAGAAAAACATAGAAACAGATGGCTATAAACTAATATAAACAGGCAGCTTTTGTAGAAATTTACCAGCCTGAGTAGTCATAGACCTTGTAAATAGGTAGCCTTGGCAGACAATACCAACTTAGATAAGGACAATCGAGTCATAGGCAGAGTCATAGAGTCACTTGTCCCCTGAACCTTCACCCAGCCGATACCCAGTTCTGAAGATATCTGTATTCCCCCTGAACACCCACACTCCATTGTCATTCCCTTCCCCACATCCTGCCTTTCTGTGTTTATAACCCCTGTGTGAATGAATTACGATATGAGAAAAAATAAATTATTAAAAAAAAAGCCTTGTCTTGTCTATGTAAAGGCAACATTCCTCTTTAAGGTCCATACACAGTCAAGAGCTGTATACAGTCTTTTCTATTGTAAAAGAATAAATCAAGTCCAATAAATCCTTTGAAATTTTTGGAGGTCTCTTCAGACAGCAAAACAATGGATTTTGTCAGATTAGAGATGTCAATCTCTAGCTGTTTGATATTCTTGTCAATGGCCCGTCGAAGTTCTGAGTAGTATAAGTTCAGAGGCCAGCATCTGGATTAGAACTTCTAACAGCAGACATCATGGGTGATTCATTTTTACCTGGAAAGGAAAAAGAAGGGAATTCTCAGGGAGATTTCTCTTCCCTGGATGTCAATTGTTATTCATTTTATTTATGGTTGGGCCTGGCTTTGTGGGGGTATCTATTTATTTCATTAGTCTTTTTGGTTGCAATTTAGCTGTGCCTTCTGTGGTATCAAACAGGCATATCAAACCTCAGCCCCATAAGAGAACTGGGTCCAGGCCATTCCCTCTAAGAGTAAGAGGGTCCTTCCACATTGCACTTTGTATTCTTTTTTAGTTCTTAGAAAATCTCATGCAATGCATTTGGGTAGAATTCATATATTTTCCCTTCTCTTCTCAGAATCACCCACTAATGTGCCCTGTGTTCTCTATGTCTTTTTTTTGTCCCTGAAACTCATCTTGTCTAATTTACAATACATATGTTCTCTACAAGGAGTAGCCAGTACCTAAAAGTATACTTGACCTACCCAGAGCCACACCCCTAAAGAAACTGACTCTCTACCTACTAACAGCTACCAAATGTCAACAGTTCCTTAGCTAAGAGAAAGAATGCATGCCCAGCTCTTGACACCATGAAGAATAATTTCTGGCTTAAGCTTGCACAGGCTTTGTGTGTGCTATCATCACTCTGATATCATACATGCAGCTGTCTGCTGTGTCTGGACAACACTGTGTTCTATACTCATCAGTCCTTCCCTTAAGTAGAACTGAGACTATCATACCGTTAGTCTGTGCACTTTGACCATATATAATATAAACGCACCCTATATTTTACTTGAGTTCCAGTGATTTAAAACTATGTCTACCTGCTTCTACAGCAAGTACTCTTATCCACTGACTCATTTCCTATGCTGTTGGAGAAACTCATACAGTTTTATGTTCATCCTTTCTCTACAAAGCTAACTTGGCCACAATCTAAACAGACAGTTACATATACTTACTTTGGTTCAACCACTCAACCATAATGCTTTTAACAGTGTAACTTACAAGACTTTCACATGGTCTTTCAAAGGGAATTACCTAGCATAGCACATATAGTTTATGCATATAAATGATCTTATACTTACTGTTGACTTTAAAATAAAGATGCAATAAAACAAAGTGCTCAGGGATAAATCCAAATACATAAACATAAAATGACAACTACTCACCAAGTAACAAAAAAGGTAACCAATAACCAGCATATTGTTCATGAGAAAGACAGAAGAGAAATAATCCTCAAGATATGATTCACTTAAAATAACAAAATAATTGGACTCAGGTCTTGTACCATTTCAATCATTACACATCCTACCACTGAAGTTATATTCAGTAAATCAGCTTTTGTCAACTCAGCTTCTTTCCAAAAGTTCTTTGTTCACAATGTATATATCCAAAGTTAAGGCAGGTTATCAGTTTGGGTCATAGATACCACCTTTAATCTTGAGAAAGTATACTGTAAGAGTAACTTTTATTCACCTGATATAAATGTTGTCTTGGAAGCTTCCTACTAAATGGGCACAGCATTTTTAGTTCTTTCTGAACACAGGCTGGCTGGTTCAATGCAGCTCTTCTGGATCAAACTCCTCTCCATAATCACTGATTCAAACTGGTTTCGCTCTGCTTCTCACTGAATTGCTCTGCTTGTCTTCAAACTAATTCTGGCAATTTCTTCTAATCTTCTGGATCCTTCTTATTCTCTGACATCAACTGCCTCTGTTGACCTTCACTGAACTGCCTGAAGTCACAAATGAACTCAACTACATTGTGCTGTACTTGCCGCACTGACTCCCAACTGACCACATGGACCACAATTCCACCCAACTAAATTGACTGAAATGATTCCCAGCTGACTGACTGCTCCCTCTGTACATGATCTGACATTTTCTATGGTCACAAGATAAAATGCTTGGGAATTTGCTAATATGCCCATAGTTTCCACTAACTCAATAATAATGGTGTCAGAAAATATCTAATGCCTATAGTAGAGTTTATATCACTTTGCTGTAAACTGTCAACTTGATGTAACCAGCAATGTGTTTTAAACATATGTTGTTTTATTACTTTGTTCTATTACTCCAAAATTGTTACCTTATTGGAGCATGGTATTTAAGAAAACTCAGTCTGTGTTCTTGAGCCATGCTCTTTCAGGTTTACTTTAGAATAAACCATCATTTATTCATTTGAAAAAAATAAAATAAGAAGGGAAAAAACCAAGCTTGTTTCATTGAGTAAAAACACAGCATATGTAAAAGAGAAAATAATTATATAATGATTAAAATCATCTGATATAATAATGAGCTGTACTCTATAAACTACATGAAGAATCATCTAGATACTTGAAATTGTATCAGACCCATTATTTGACCATGCGATCCAGAGGTAGGAGCACAAGAATCTCAGCTATGCAGCATTGTGTGTCTAGTAACTTATGACATTCATGATGTTTCCTGCAGCACAGTGAAGAGATGTCTGACACTATAATGCCTGTGGTTTCCCCAACAACCCAGGTGCATAAAAGGTCTTTGGCAGATGGTGACACCCAGACTCAAGGAATCTACTGTCTGTTATCCTCTGGACAGTCCACCCCTGACAACATGTGTTACTATGGAAGATACTATGGAGGCCTGGGCTATGGCTATGGAGGCCTAGGCTGTGGCTATGGCTGTGGCTATGGCTGTGGCTATGGCTGTGACTATGGCTGTGGCTATAGCAGCTATGGTTATGGCTGTTGCCGCCCACTGTGCTGTAGAAGGTACTGGTCCTGTGGCTTCTACTAAGGAGATTCAGCAGCTGCTCTCTCCAGATTTCTTCATTTCAGATGTTCTTACATATCATCATAAATTACCACCTTAGTTGAAAATCTCTGAGGAAGAGTAGGGGCAGCATAACATGTCTACCCCATTCTTCCTCTTTTATCAGATTACAAAAATATTTGTAGCAAACTCTTTATTCTCATCATAATGACCTGTAAAATGTGATATGCTTATATTTTTCCCATTCCTCATATATGTGCTTTAAATAAATTAATTTGTAGAAAATAATTGTTTCTCATTGTTTTTCTAAATGTGCGATGTATGTTTCCGAATCCATTTTGCTTTGATTATACATGTGAGATTTTTTTGTGCACAGACGTAAAGGTATAAAAGGGAGAAGGAGACCGCATGAAGGCTGGATGCCCCAGGGGGTGGGAATTTTGAGGGTGGGGAGGTGGGAGTGGGGGGGGTAGATAGAGGTTACATCCACAGAGAAGAAGGAGGAGGGGTGAGGGGATTGGGGGTTCCTGGGTAGGTGGGGGATGGGGTAAGGAGACAACATAGGAAATGTAAATAAAACATCCAATAAAAATTAAAAAAAATAAAATAAAATAAAAAAAGGGAGAAGGAAACAGAACCAAAGTTCAGTTAGGATACCTATTTTCTCAAGAATGAGTAGTTGTCACATGAAGTTTAGTTTAACTACCCAGTGCCACTTTCCTAAAGAAACTGACTCTCCACCTACTAACAGCTATCAAATGACAACAGACCCTTGTCTAAAAGTACGAATGTGGGCCCACATCCTGATATCATGTTGGAATTTTCATGCTAGAACTTGCACAGATTTTGTGCATTTTCCCCACAATTTCTGGGAGTTCACAGGAGTAGCTCCCTTCTGTGTCAGAAAACACAGTTTCCTTGAAGTCATCTGTTGCTTCCTCAAGTAGAGGTAAGAATACCACACCCTTAGTCTGTGCATTTTGCCCAGTTTGATATCTCTATGATAATCACAATACAGTGCAAATTGGGATGCCTCTGCTCAAAGTTGAGAGGTTCTCCAATCTAAAGATATAAAAATATTAAGAGGTGTTTTGTTTTTTTTATAAACTCTGAGTCTATTTATCTGAACACTAGTAGTAGGGTCTCCTTTAGGGTCTATTTTCAGGATGTTTTCCAAATGATGGTGCCAGGTTGGGTTACATCTGTCTTATAAACTTAAATTCAATCCGAAAGGGGTAGATAACTCCCGAATCTTCATGGTCCCATTACCTGTGCATGTGTATTTACAGTCTAGTCATAGTTTTTTTAGCACACTGAGCTCACAGGTTGTTAAAAAATAATCATGTATTTTATCTTCCATTTATATGCATACTTCTATTCACCATGATAAAAGTTATATGATAAGGGAGAAGCTATGAGGTCAGGAAAAGTTTGAGTTCTCCATGTTCTGTGACTAAACTAAGTCTTCATTACCAGGGTTTTTGATCAGCTTATGGAAGTAAACAATAGTATTGACCATAGCCTGTAATATTTATAGGTCTATGGGACCCCACTGGTCAAGAATTCCTAAAGAGGTAACCATATTCCTGGAACATGGCTTTTATTTCTTACCCTGTGGTGTCTTCTATAGGTATTGTTAGCCCAATATTGGGTAAGCCCATTTTTAATACATATATTCAGTATGTACAGGAATATGAACATATTTATATCAAACTCCATTAAACAGTGCATCTATTTTTAATGTCAGTGCCATGGTGTTTACTAATATAGTTTCATAAAAATCAATATATTAGTAAGAGGCCATGTGTATGTGTACAGAATATGTATATAGAAGCTTCTACAATAGCAAGGACATTTCCAGGCAACCTTCATGTAAAGATCTTAGTGTTAATTATCCCTCCTTTCCTCCAATCACATCAAGCAACCTAGTGATAGGTTCTTGTCCCATTATAACTTTTACCTCAAGATGCCACTGTATTCTTTCTCAAATCTACTAAGAGCCCATTCCACTTAGGCACATGCATATGGGTCCTTACTAATATGTTGACAACTACAAAGCTATAATAATAAAGAACAGGGTACTGACATTAAAAATAGATACATTGACCAATGGAATCTGCTGAAATATTTGAATTACCAGTCACAGGAAAGTACTGTAGGGAAATAACTGAGGACTTAAGAGCAACAACATATAATTGTGACCTCATGTGACAAAAAAACCTCTCCATAGGAAAGCATACCTTTGAAGGAAAGAAGGCCATAAATTACAGAGTAAAGTTTAACCTTCTATACATCAAATAAAAGTTTAGTATCTAGAATATACAATGAACTCAAAAGTCTAGAATCAAGAAAACAAACTACTCAAATATTAAATAGAATGTGAAACAAAACAGGTTTTTCTCAAATGATGAAGTATAAATGATAGAGGAACTTATTAAAATTATTCAGTATGACTGGTCATTAGAGAAATACAAATCAAACTATTTGAAATTTCTTCTTAACTCAGTCAGAATGGTTAAAATGAAAATCACAGTTGACTAGAACTTGAAGAAGGGGGGAAATACACACACACACACACACACACACACACACACATTTGTTGGGTGTATAAAGTGGCACACAACTGTAGAAATGGCCTTGAAGCTTCCTCTGGGTAAACCCTACCAATAAAGTTCTCAGTCTAATCGAGTCCAGATAGCTTCTCTGAGCATGGTGCAAAATGAATGGAAGACTCCATTTAGCAGCAGGGGTTCCCCTTCTCTGAGCTTGTTTAGGTAACCTGACCACCCATATCTAATACTTGGGGAAGGTTGAGTGTTCCTTGGTGGCAAACCTACAAGCTCAAATACCTTTTTCTGATGAGAACACACCCAACAAATACCTGGAATTCCTGGAATGGGTCTTCCTACAAATGAGACATTTGCAGTACTTTAAATTCTAGCCAATAATTTTTAATCCACCCTGAGTCCTCCTTCTTACTCTTGGTAAGAAGGAAGATCCTAAAGAAAAGAGCAGACAAACAAGACAACTACAACAACAAAAATCCTAAAAATACATCTACTAAATGATCCAGCTATTCCATACTTGCATATACACATAGTTATCCATGATAATTTCTGCTCTATTCAATAGATCCAGGAAACAGTGACAGTCTTGATTCCCACTACAAATAAATGTATATTAAAACAATGTTCCATTTACACAATTGAACATAACTGATAAGAAAATTGAAATTGTGAAAATTGCAGCTGAATGGATGAGCTGCAACAGTGAATTAGTGGACCTAAGTCAACTGTCACAGATTTTGTGAATGTGGGCTTGGAAACTTCAAATATGTATTCTTTTAAGAATCCTCGATGTAATGTTATGGAAGGTTTCTGGACTGACATGTGCATTTAGTCTTTTCACTTAAAATTTGATGTATGGTATTAGATACAGCCACTTTCCTTGTACTTCCATACATACCATTGTTTTTGTTAAAAAATGATCATACACTGGAAGTATTTGTGGTTTCAAAATAATTTCAGATTGAACACTATAAAATTAAAGGAAAATCCTATAAAGTCATTCAATTGCTGTTTACCATGATATCACCTCATTCACATAGATTAGTCTCTGTGTCAGTCTAGCTGACTAAATGCTTAACTATATGTATTTTATTTGATAGAACATATATTTTGTTAAATTTATGAAAAGTGAAAAGTTCAAATCTTTCAAGCATTTTTTTTTCACTTTTCAAAACAGTAATTCCTCCATCAGCTACAAACTGAGACAAAGTATTTATGGCTTCTATTCTTTCTCTTAAGGAATCCATACAGTCTATTTTGTGTGATTCTTCATTTTTGCTTTTGGCTTTTTATAGGACTACACAGGGTAGCTAATGTTTGCAATTGCTATGCATGCGTATTATGAAGCACATTCTGGCAATTGTCCAAAATAATTCCCTGAGTAGGTATGTGTATGTGAATGTTGTGTATGTATGCATGTATGAATGTATGTGAACATGTATGTATGTGTCATATATGTATGCAGTGTATGGACAAATATGTTTCAGTAGATGGTTGATGTTTGTAGATTAAAACATCTGATTTTTCATGTTCTTTGCTCTATCTACCAATTGTATTCCCATAAGGTTGTGTCTCTCATGGAACATGGAGTTAGGCTGACAGTAAATCATACTAATGCTCTGTATTCTACTTAGCTCTGTATTAAGAAATGTGAATACATCCATATTTTTTCATGGATTCTGGGGATTTTTAACTAACCCCCATGCTTACACAGCAAGAATTCTTCCATCAAAATATAGGTTAAATTCATAGTTATATGTCTATGGTTTCTCTGAAGAGCTAATTTGACCATGATTTAAAACGAAGTGCAGAAGGCTCTACCTTGCTTCACCCACCAAATCAGAATGCCCTTCATAGTTTCACCCATAAGGTATTCACACAGGCTCCTAAAGGAAAATACATAACACATATCATTTATGAATATAAATGGTGTTAACTTTTCTGTTGATTTTAAAAGCAAGTAGTAATTACAAGTTATTAGGAATAAATCCAAACATATTAACATAGGACAGCAACTACTCACAAAGTATCAAATAACATAACCATAATTAGCTTATTGTTGATGAGAAAGACTAAAAAAGCATAATCCTCAAGATAAAATTCATTCAAAGTAACAAAAAGAGGGTTAAAAAGACTTTCTTTCATAGGGTAATAAAATCAACATATGTAAAAAGAAGAAAACTATGTGATAATTTATGTGAGAGAATCATGTGTATTCTATAAACTACATGAAGAATGACCTGGAGACCTGAAAATTGTACCAGATCCTTTATTTGATCATGAGATCCTGAGGTAGGAGCACAAGTATGCAGCATTGTCAGTCCAGTAAATCACAATACTCGTGATGTTTTCTGCAGCACAGTGCAGAGATGTATGACATAATGCCTGTGGTTTCTCCAACAACAACCCAGGTGTATAAAAGGCTTTTGGCAGATGGTGACACTCAGACTCAAGTAACCTACTGCTTGTCTATCTCTGGACACTCTACTCCATTCCTGACAATATGTGTTACTATAGTGGATACTATGGAGGCCTAGGCTGTGGCTATGGCTGTGGCTATGGAGGCCTAGGCTGTGGCTATGGCTTTGGCTATGGATGTGGCTATGGCTCTGGCTATGGCTCTGGCTATGGCTCTGGCTATGGTGGCTATGGTTATGGCTGTTGCCGCCCACTGTGCTGTAGAAGGTACTGGTCCTGTGGTTTCTACTGAGGAGATTCAGCAGCTGCTCACTTTCATTTTCTTCACTTCAGATGTCCCTAAATATCTTCATAAATTTAAATTCTCTGAGGAATAATATATGCAACACAACACATTCACTCTGCTCTTCTTCTCTAATGTGATTTCATAAATATTTGCATCAAAGTTCTTTATTCTCATTATAATGCCTTGCAAAATGTGATCTGCTGGCATTCTTTCCCATGTGTATGTGCTTTAAATAAAGAAATTTGTAGAAAATGATTTATTCTCATTGTTTTACTAAATGTAAGATGTATGTTTCTAAACTTATGTGTTTGATTAGATGTGTAATTTTTGTGGGCATTTGTGATGGCATTAAAGAGACAAGGAATTGGGAACAATGAGTAGAAGGGAAGGAAATTTTCTCTTCAAACTTTCTTCTATTAGACAATTTTAAGATCTTCATATTTCTTCTATGATGATATCACAGTGAATTTTGGAGGGTGGATATTTTTTTGAAATCACATTCTTTAGTTCCCAACTTACATTGGGAGAACTAACACAAATGGATTCTCTAAATTTTTCTCAATCTCTTCAGAAACTTCTACAATGAGTGTCACCATAAACAACCTTGCCCTTCATAGGCTTTCCTTTCCTTCATGTATTCTGTAACACCCATTTCTGTATAATATCCATTTTATTAATAACTATATTGAACAATACATTGTAACTTTGTCTTAAATTTTTTAAAACTCACCTTTAGTCATCTGTAGGTTTCCTTTAAGAATGTTTTTATGAGTATTCTATATCATTCTTTATTTATTTTTTTTCAAATCATAATTTTTACTTATTCACACAGGGGTTATAAACACAAAAAGGCAGGACATGGGGAAGGGGATGACACTGGAGCGTGGGTGTTCAGGGGGAATACAGATATCTTTCAGAAAAGGGTAACGGCTGGGTGAAGGTTCAGGGGATAGGTCACTATGACTCTGCCCATGATTCACTTGTCCTTATCTAAGTTGGTATTATCTGCAAAGGCTACCTATTTACAAGGTCTATGACTACTCAGGCTGGTAAATTTCTACAGAAGCTGCCTGTTTACAATAGCTTATAGCCCTCTGTTTCAATGTTTTTCCACAGAGACCCAAGACTTGGTATTAGTATACATGTATGACAGGCCTATTGCTGATTTTAGGCCTATGGCTGATTTTAGGCCTTCAGTGTATAAGCAGGGATGCCCCTGACATCTCTTCCCTTCTCTAAGTATAGAAGGGTTGTGGCGATTCTAATCTTGTGAAGGTGGGGATAGAGGCCTGACCTCCAGTAATTGAAGGGGACCATGTAATGGCTCTGGTCCCCCTGTTGTTGTCCAGTGAGGGATGAGAGCCATACCCATTCAGCTGTCTTTTTCCTGGAGAGGGGATACTTTTGACATCAACCCCTATGCAGTCAGGCTTGTCCCTCGGGGAACCCAGAGATATTTTTAACTTTTATTTATATTCCCTTGCAGTGCTTAGGCTGCGAGGCCTAAGAATTCAGATTGCCAGTCAGAAGGGGTTCTGGGTGGCCCCTCTCTGCTTGGTCTAGGGGCAGAAGTCCCCTCTTTTAGGTTGAGTGGAGATGGGGTTTGGGAACACCCTGGATAGAGAAACAACCTCATCTTGAGTCTCGTGGTCCTCCATAGCTAACTTATGATAATGTATCTGAATAAGTTTTTCTACCAAGTTATTTATCTGTTGTTACACAAAGTTAGTCAGCCTATTTAAGGCCCAGGGACAAAAAGAAATAAGCAAAAATAACCGAATTAATGGTCGCAAGATGGGAGGAAGTAGGGTTGACAACCATGGAAAGGCTGAAAACCAATTCTTGTACCAGCACTCATCTTTCTCTTTCTCTCTCCGTCTTTTCTCAGGGCCTTCTCTGATCTTTTTCATGTTCTCTTTAACCATCCCTGTCTTGTCTATGTAAAGGCAACATTCTTCTTTAAGACTCACAGGCCACATGAAGCCCATAAAGAAGGAAGACCAAGTGGGGGTGATTCGGTCCTTCTTAGAAGGAGCAACAAAATACTCAAGGGAGCAAATATGGAGACAAAGTGAGGGACAGAAACTGAAGGAGGGGCCGTCTCAAGACCACTCCACCTGAGTATCTATCCCATGTGCAATCACCAAAGGTAGATGCTGATGTGGAAGTCAGGAAGTGCATGCTGATAAGAGCCTGATATGGATATCTCCTCAGAGGTCTTCAAGAGTCTGACATACTCAGAGGCAGATGCTCACAACTAGCCATTGAACTGATCATGGGGTTCTCAATAGAGGAGTTAGAGTGAAGACTGAAGGAGAGCTGAAAGGATTTGTGGCACCATGAGGAGAGCAACAATACCAACCAACCACAGCTCCCAGGGTCTAAATCACCAGCCTGGGAGCACTTAGGGAGGGATCCAGGGCTTCAGTTGAATATGTAAGAGTGGAGGGCCCTGCTGGGCATAGGTGGAAGAAGAGAACCTTGACCTCATGAAGGCTGGATGCCCCAGGGGGTGGGAATTTTGAGGGTGGGGAGGTGGGAGTGTGGGGGGGGTATATAGAGGTTACATCCACAGAGAAGAAGGAGGAGGGGTGAGGGGATTGAGGGTTCCTGGGTGGGTGGGGGATGGGGTAAGGGGACAACATAGGAAATGTAAATAAAACATCCAATAAAAATTTAAAAAAGAAAAAAAAAAGAGTCATACACAGTCAAGAGCTGTACACAGCCTTTTCTATTGTAAAAGAGTAAATCAAGTCCAATAAAGTCCTTTGCTATTTTTGGAGGTCTGAGTATTCTATATCTTAACATCAATTGATTTTCTTTATGTTGTTTATGTTTTAGGTATTTCACATGAATTTTTGTTGTTGACTTCTATTTCTTTGTAAAAAGAGTGTGCATATTACAGAACCTAGTAGATGAGTACATTCAGAGTTTCCTATTTCCTTTCTGATGCTTGAGTTTTTGAAATCGTATTCAATCATTTGTGAGAATAAGCAAAGTATCTTTTAATTGTGTATTCTGTTTCTTATTAGTTCTTAGATAATCCAAGACAATGCATTTGAATACATTTCATATGTTTTTCCCTTCTCCTTCAGACTCACCTGCTTTACCCAAATATACTTTATGTCTTCTTAATTTTTCTTTAAAATTGTCAAGTCCAATTAAGATACCTATATACTCTAGGATAGGGAGCCATTATCTGATGCTTAGCTGCCTTAAACAGGGCCACACCCACAAACAAACTGACTCTCTATCTTTTAAAAGCTATCAAATGGCAACAGCCACTTATCTAAAAGTAGGAATATGGGCCCACCTCCTGATATCATGTTGGGATTTTTCTGCCTTGAGCTTGCACAGATTTTGTGCATTTTTCCCACAGTCTCTGTGAGTTCATAGAAGGAGCTCCCTGCTGTGTCTGGAAAACACGATTTTCTTGTAGTTATCTGTTGTTTCCTCAAGTAAAGCTGAAAATAACCAGTCTTTTTCTGTGCATTTTGTCTAGTTTGCGATCTCTGCGATAATCAATACATTCCAAAAAGGCATGCCTCTGCTCAAAGATGAGAGGTTCTCTAATCTAAGAGCATAACAATGTCCTTAAAAGTTTTTAAAAACCTGGTCTATTCATCAGAATACTAGTAGTATGACCTCCCTTAAGGACTATTTGCAGTTTTTGTCCAAATAATGGCTCAATGCTTAATCGTAACTGTCTTGTGATCTTAAATCCAATCAGAAAGGGTAGATTGCTCCTAAACTGCCTGTGTTCCTAATAGAGTTCTGTACATATATTAACACTTCCAACATCTCTTTAGCTCACAGAGTTCATAGGAAGGATATTGCATTTTATCTTCCATTAATGTGCATACTACCATTCAGCACAATGAAAAGTTTCACAAGTGGGGGGAAACATTGAGATCAGGACAAGCTTAAGTTTTCCATGTTCCATGGCTCAACTGAGTCTTCATCAACAGTGCTTTGTGGTCATGTACTTGAGCACACAATAACACTGGCAACACTCTGTAATATTTGAGGTCTCTGGACTAAAAAGATGACTGGAGTGTTAATAGATGTGCACAGCTGTGTACGTATACACCTATGTGTGTGTGTGTGTGTGTGTGTATGTATGTATGTATGTATGTATGTATGCATGTATATGTTTATGTGTGTGTGCATTTTGTGTCATGTAGGTATGTTGTGTATGTATAAATATATTTCAGTAGATGAAGGATTTGTGTAGATGCCAAATGAACATGACACGTCATGTAATGTTTTCTGTGAACAGATTTGGTTCCTATTAGGTTGGCAACCTCATGGAACATGGAGCCAGACTGACAATCAGTAAGTCATTCTATTCCCCTTGTATTTGAATCAAATAACACTGGGGTATAAGAGTTTGAATATATTCACTCTTTTTGATAGACTCTGAAATTTTTTAATTAATTCTCATAACTGTACAGCAAGTAGTCATCAACCCCACTATTAGTTAAACTCATAAATTTATGTGTCTATCATTTTTCTGCAGAGCTAATTTGATCACACTTTAAAAGGAAGTGTATAAATACTTTCCTTGGTTTGGCCACTCAACCATAATGTCATTCAGAGTTATACCTACAAGACCTTCACATAGGCTTTCAAAGGGAAACACATAACACATATAGTTTATGCATATAAATGGCCTTTTCTACTGATTTTATTTTTTAAGTTTCAATTGATTATTTTATTTATTTACATTCCAAATATTTTCCACCTTCCCAGTTTCCCCTCCACAAGTCCCCTATCCTCTCCTACCACTTCCCCACCTCCATGAGGGTGCTCCCCTGACCGCCCACCCACTCTTGCCTCAGCGGTCTAGCGTTCCCATATCCTGGGTCATCAAGCCTCCACAAGACCAAGGGGCTCCCCTCCCAGTGATGCTAGATAAGGCCATCATCTGCTACATATTGAACTGGAGCCATGGATACACCATGTGTACTCTTTGATTGGTGGTTTAGTTCATGGAAGCTTTAGGGGATCTGGTTGGTTGATAATAGTGGTTCTTCCCATGAGGTTACAAACCCCTTCAGCTCCTACAGTCCTTGCCCTAACTGCCACATTGTGGTTCTCATGCTCAGTCCAATGTTTGGCTGTGTAAATCTGCATCTCTATTGGACTGTCTCTGACAGAGCCTCTCAGGGGACAGCAATACCATATACAGCTGTCAGTAAGCACTTCTTGGCATCAGCAATGGTGTCTAGGTTTACAGTAGTCACAAATAATATGAAATATCTTGGTGTGAATTTAACCAAGCAAGTAAAAGATCTGTATGACAAGAACATCAAGTCTCTGAAGAAGAAATTGAAGAAGACCTCAGAAGATGGAAAGATTTCCTATGCTCATAGATCAGCAGGATTAACATAGTAAAAATGGTCATCTTACCTAAAGTAATCTAAAGATTCAATGGAATCCCCATCAAAATTCCAACTTAATTCTACACAAAGATAGAAAGAACAATTCTGAAGTTTATCTGGAATAACAAAAAAAATCTCACAATATCTACTGATTTTAAAAGCCAGATGTACTACAAAAAGTGCTTAGGAACAAACACACCAAAGAACAAATAGTATAACCAATAATTATAATACTCAAGATTTATTGAAAAAAAAACAAAAATAAAAAGACAAAAAAATGACCTTATTTCATAAAGGTAATCAAAACAGAACATATGTAAACAGAAAAAAAAAATCTATGTAATGATTTGTATCATCCAACAAAAGTATGTGATTTAGTCAATAAACTACATGAAGAATGACCTAGAGACCTTAAAATTGTATTAGACCCATTATTTCACCATGAGATCCTGAGATAGGAGCACAAGTATCTCAGCTATGCAGTGTTGTGAGTCCAGTAAATCACAACAATCATGAGGTTTTCTGCAGCACAGTGCAGAGACATGTGACACTATAATGCCTGTGGTTTCCCCAACAACAACCCAGGTATATAAAAGGTCTGCAGATGGTGACACCCAAACTCAAGGAACGTATTGCTTGTCTTTCTCTGACAACTCTTGATACTCCTGACAACATGTGCTACCACAGAGGATACTATGGAGGCCTGGGCTATGGCTATGGTAGCCTAGGCTGTGGCTATGGCTGTGGCTATGGCTGTGGCTATGGCTGTGGCTATGGCTGTGGCTATGGCTGTGGCTATGGTGGCTATGGCTATGGTTGCTGTCACCCACTGTGCTGTAGAAGATACTGGTCCTATGGCTTCTATTGAGGAGATTCAGCAGCTGCTCACTCCAACTTTATCCATTTCAGATGTTCTTAAATATTTTCATAAATTCCAGCCTTAATTTAAATTCTCTGAGGAATAATACATGAAATATAACATGCTCACCCAATTTCCTTTCTTCAATTTGTTTACATAAATATTTGCTCCAAAGCTCTTTATTATCATAATGACTTGTAAAATATAATCTACTTGCATTCATTCCTGTATTGTCAATATATACATATGCTTTAAAATAAAGTACTTCCTTGAAGATACTTTTTCTTATTGTTATACTACATGTGAGATGCATGTTTGTGACCTTATATATGTTTGGGTACAAATGTGTGCTTGTGAACAAATGTAACAGTATTAAAGAGAGGAGGATTGAGAGCAAGAATGGTAGAGAGAAGGAAAGTTTCTGTTTAAATTTTTCCATTGGTACACATTTTTATTATCTTCATATTGTTGCTATTGTGATGCCACAATGAATTTATAAGTGCAGATTTTTTTCTGAGATCAAATCATTATTACTGCTACTTAAATTGGGAGGAATAATATGTTATTTCTCTAAATATCTTGCAGTCTCCACAGTACCTCCTAAAATGAGTGTTACCATACACAATCTCACTGTGTACAGACTTTTCTTTACTTTGTGTGTTCTCTAACATCCATTTTCTTTCTAATATCCATTTTATTAATAAATATATGGAACAGTCTCATTGACTTACAATTTTAGAAATTCACCATTGGTCTTCTGTAGATTTTCTTTAGGGTAATATTTAAGATGATTCCCTAATTTATTATCAGTTAATTTTTTCATGCTGTTCATTTGTAGCTATTTCACATAAACTTTGGTTTTTAACTTCTTATTTTTATAAAATATTGTGTGTGTTGTCCTCTATGTAGAACCCAGACTTTCCTATTTTCTTTCTGTTACTTGAGCTTTGGAATTCATATCTAATTATTTATGAGAATATGTAAAACACAGTTGCACTAGGAATTCTTTTTTCTTATTAGTTATTAGAGAATCTCATGCAATGTATTCAAATAAAATTCATATATTTTACCTCCTTTAGTCAGACTCACCCACAATATGCCAAATGTTCTTTATATCCTTTGTTTCTCCTAAAACTCATAACATGCAATCTACAATGCCTATTTTCTCTACAGTGATTAATTTCATTTGAAAGTATAGTTGACCTACCCATGGCTAATCCCCTAAAGAAATCCCCTTCACTACACATCTGAAGAGCTGTCAAATGGCAGTGGCTATTTAGCTAAAAGTAGGAATGCATGCCTACCTCTGGACACCATACAGGAAAATTTCTGACATGAGCTTGCACAGGTCTTGTATGTGCTGTCACAACCTCTGTGACATCCATTGTTTCCTTGTAGTCATCCATTCTTTCCTAAAATAGAACTGAGAATACCACACTCATATTCTCTGTATTTTAAGTAGTATTGGATCTCTATGATAATCACCATCTACTACAATAAGGAATGCATCTGCCCAAACTTGAAAGGTTCACTAATCTAAAAATATAACAATATCTTTAAGAGTTTATCTAAAATGGGTCCATTTAGCAGAATGCTAGTAGTATGATCTAGCTTAGGGTCTATTTGCATATTCTTGTCCAAACTTGGCTCCAGCTTGAGTTACATCTGTCTTGTGAATTGAAATTCAATAAGAAATGAGTAGACAACTACCAGTGTGTTCATGGGCCTATTATAGCTGTGCACACATATTAACAGTCCAGTCCATTTTTTTATCTCACAGAGTTCACAGGTATTTAAAAATGATCATGCATTGTATCTTCCAGTATTGTCCATACTACCATTCATTACTATAAAAGCTATGCAATGGGGTGAAGCTCTAAGGTCAGAACAAGCTTGAGTTCCCCATGTTCTGTGACTCAACTATGTCTTCATCAACAGGGTATTATATACTTGTTCTGGAAGTAAATAATAGCATGACAATGGCCTGTAATATTAAGAAGTTTATGGACTGATGTTCAAGAACTCTAAATGAGGAAACCTATTCCTGACAGCAGCCTTGGTCTTGGTGTCTCTTCACATAAATGGAAACCCTAAGACAGCTAATATCCAAAATTTATAAAGAACACAAGAAGTTAGACAGCAACAACCCAAATAACTCAATTTAAAAAATGGGACACAGAGCTAACAGAATTCTCAGCAGATGATTCTCAAATAGCTGAGAAGCACTCAAAGAAATGTTGAACGTCCTTAGTCATCAGGGGAATGCAAATCAAAACAACTCTGAGATCCCATCTTACACTGGTCAGAATGACTAAGATTAAAAACTCAAGTGATAACACATGCTGGCAAGGATGTGGAGTAAGGAGAACACTCCTCCATTGCTGCTCAGAGTGAAAATTTGTATAACCACTTTGGAAGTCAATTGTGTGTTTTCTCAGAAAATTTTGAATAGTTCTACTGCAAGACTCAGTTATATTATTTCTGTGTATATTACCAAAATATGTCCAACTATACCACAGAAACACTTGCTCAACTATGTTCATAGAAGCTCTATTTGTAATAGACAGAAACTGGAAAGAATCTAGATGTCCCTCATTTGAAGAATGGATAAAGAAAATGTGGTACAACAATACAATGGAATACTAAACAGCTAAAGGATATTAGCCATAAAATACAGGATACCCAAGCTACAGTCCACAGATCCATAGAAGCTAAACAAGAAGGAAGGCACAAGCAACCATGCTTGAATCTTATTTAGAAAGAAAAATAAAATAGTCAGAGGATGCAGATGGAATGAGCTAACTGAATATGAGGAGGTATGGGTAGGGGGCTGGGAGTTTCAGGATCAGATGTAGGGAGATCAAGGAAGATGGCCAGAGAGTCATGAGAATGAATGGAAATCTGAAGCTGTTGGGGCTGAAGGTTGGGGGCATCTTGAGAACATGGAAGAGACCTGGGATGTGGGAGGCTCACAAGAATCAGTTGGTATGACCTTAGCTGAGACTCATAGCACTGGGGATATACAACCTGAAGAAGCCACTTCCGGTAGCTAGGTAGGAACCCCTTTGGACCAATAGGGACATTAACCAACCCACAGAATTTTTTACCTAAAGTTTATCATGCCTACAAAAAATGCAGGAACAGGAGATGGAGCCGAGGTTGTAGGAATGGCTAACCAATAACCCGCCCAACTTGAGATTTATCCCATGGGCAAGCACCAATCCCTGACACTGTTAATGATACTCTGCTATATTTGCAGACAGGAGCCTAGTGTGGCTGTCCTCTGAGAGACTCTATCCAGCAGGTGACTCAGACAAATGCAGAGATCCATGGCCAAACATTGGATGGAGCTTGGGGACACTTATGGGAGAGTTGGGGGAAGAATTGAGAGCCCGAAAGAGGAAAGGAACTTCTTGGGAAGATTAACAGAGTCAAGTAACCTAGACCCTTGAGGGCTCTTAGAAACTTAACCACCAACTCAAAAGCATATACAAGCTGTACTTAGGACCCCCACATATATATAGCAGAGGTACAGCTCATTCTTCATATGGGTCCTGAACAACTGAAGAAGGGGCTGTCCCTAAAGCGGTTGCCTGAATGTGGAATCTGTTCCCCTAGTTTGTCTGTCTTATATGGCCTAAGACATAGAGAAGAATGTGTGTGTGTGTGTGTGTGTGTGTGTGTGTGTGTGTGTGTGTGTGT
>NW_021620926.1:3453484-3477332 GCF_004785775.1 Grammomys surdaster
TGTGTGTGTGTGTGTGTGTGTGTGTGTGTGTGTGTGTGTGTGTGTGTGTGTGTAATGCAAGCTTCTACAGTGGCAAGCAGATTTCCAAACCACCTTGAAACTGCCTGATCTCTTCTTCATCTTTATACATTCAAAACTGGTTTATGTGCTAGATAAACCTTTAATTCCATCTCTAAGGAGGTAGAAGCAGGTAAAGCTCTGTGAATTTGAGACCAGCCTGACCTACAAAGCTAGTTACAACACAGCTAGGACTCTGTTACACACAGAAATCCTGTTTCCAAAATCTAAGAGAGACAGACAGTCAACAGACAGAAGACAGACAGACAGACAGACAGACAGACAGACAGACAGGAGAAATGACTGGTTTTGTTAGCTAATAATCACAATTATACCACTGATAGTACTTGAGGGCCTAAAAAATTTCAGATTGGACATTGCAAAATCAGAAGGAAGTCTTTTGGACAATGTATTTACCATGATGTCACCTCATTTATATACACTTGTTGCTTTGTAAAACTCTAAACTAAATGTGAAACTATGAATGTTTTATGTTATTCAACAAATATTTTGATTAATTTGTGAAAAGTTTGAAGTTTGTTTGTCAGTGATGCTTTTCACCTTTCATAGCAATACTCTCTCTGTCAGCTACAAACAGAGAAACAGTTTACATGCCTGACTTGGTATTTTTTAAAGAGGCTATACAATTGGTTTTGTTTATATTTTGTTTTTGCTTTTGTTTTTGAGGGGAATAGACTGGTAATTCTATCTAAGTTTTGTGCATGCCATGCATGAATATACTGAAGCATATTCTGGCAATTGTCCATAGAATTTCTGTGAGTAGGTATGTGCATTTATTTCATATGACTATGTGTATGCATGTATGTATGTATGTATTTCTGTGTAATATGTGTGTGTGGTATAAGTACACATGTGTTTGAATAAATGAATGGATGAATACAGTTGCTGAGTGAGCATATTGTGTCACGTTCTTTGAATGATCTGCTTACTTTATCCCCATGAGATTGGCTGTATCAGGGAACAATTTGCTAGGTTAACAACAAGTAAGTCATAGTGATCCTCTTGTATTCTACCATGTAGCACTAGAATGTATAATGTAAATACATCCAAATTTTCACTTGTATTCTAGTGATTTTGAACTATGTCCTCATGTATATACAGCAAGTAATCTTATACACTGACCTATTTCCCCTGCTGTTGCACAAACTCATAAAATTTCATGTTTATCATTTCTCTCCAAAGCTAACTTGACCACAATTTTAACAGGTTATAAATACTTGCCTTGGTCCAACCAAACAACGATAATGCTTTTAAAAGTTACACCTACAAGACCTTCATGTGGTCTTTCAAAAGGAAACACATAACACATATAGTTTATGCATATAAATGGTCTTATATTTTCAGTTGATTTTTAAAATCAAGATATAATAAAATAAAGTTCTTAAAAACAAATACAAACACATTAATATAGGATGACAATTATCCACCACGAACAAATAACATGATGCTTATTGTTCATGAGAAAGACACAATGAATAAGGTAAGATTCATTCAAAATAACAAAAAAGAATGAAGAACACTGAATTTCTTTTATTGGGGTAATGAAAACACAGCATATGTAAAAAAGAAGAAAACTATGTAATGCTTTATATTATCCGAGAGAATCATGAGCTGTATTCAATAAACTACATGAAGAATTTCCTAGAGACCTGAAAATTATGTTGGACTCTTTATTTCACCATGAGGTCCTGAGATAGGAGCACAAGTATCTCAGCTATGCAGCATTGTCTGTCCAGTAAATCACAACATTCATGATGTTTTCTGCAGCACAATGCAGAGATGTGTGACACTATAATTCCTGTGGTTTCCAAACAACAACCCAGGTGTATAAAAGGCACTTGGTAGATGGTGACTCCCAGACTCAAGTAACCTACTGCTTGTCTTCCTCTGAACACTCCACTCCTGACAACATGTGTTACTGTGGTAGATACTATGGAGGCCTGGGCTTTGGCTATGGTGGCCTAGGCTATGGCTATGGCTGTGGCTATGGCTGTGGCTATGGCTGTGGCTATGGCTGTGGCTATGGCTGTGGCTATGGCTGTGGCTATGGCTGTGGCTATGGCTGTGGCTATGGTGGCTATGGCTGCTGTCGCCCACTGTGCTGTAGAAGGTACTGGTCCTGTGGCTTCTACTAAGGAGATTAAGCAGCTGCTCACTCCAACTTTCTTCACTTCAGGTGATCTTAAATATCTTCATAAATTCCAACCTTAATTTCAACTCTGTGAAGAATAATAAGTGAAATACAACATATCCATCCTACTCCTGTTCTCCAACTTGGTTGCATAAATATTTGCAGCAAAGCTCTTCATTGTCATTATAATGCCCTGGAGAACGTGATCTGTTTTTATTTTTTCCATTACATATATATGCTTCAAATAAATTAATTTGTAGAAAATACTCTTTTCTCATTTTTTTCTAAATATGAGATGTGCATTTTTCAATTTATGCCAGTTTGATTGTAAATGTGTTATTTTTTTTTTATTTTTGTGGACAAATGTGGCAATACTAAAGGGAGAAGGCAAGAGAGAGAATGGGGGTCAGAAGGAGACATTCTAGTAAACATCCTTCTATTGGTAGACATTTTTGATATTTTCATATTTTTGCTATTGTGGTGTTACTATGAATTTGTGAGTGAAGATATTTCTTTGCTGGATGCCAACTCCTGTGGTTCTTCTTTCAGGTTTTCTCTTTAAGGTAGCCACCGAGGGTTGAGTGTTGGATGGGCAAGATTTGGTCTTACAAGTTATTTAAGCTATTTAGAGTTGACTTTTCTATGATAAAATGTTTACCTGCCTTAACTCTAAGTTACTTTGCAGTGGTATCTGACCTGCCTGAGTTCCTCTGAGGGCAGAGACTATAGACTCTCATGTTTAGCACCTCATAGTAAAACAGCAGGGGACCAAGTAGAAGGATTTATTGCTAGTGCTCTTTTCTATAATTAGTCAGCCAGAAGCCTATATGGCTAAGTTGGTTAGCTCTTGTTGAACCAGAGCAGAAGAAAAAAATTAGAAGTAAGATGCTTTATACAGGTAGACATGCACAGATACATACACCCACACTTTAGCCAAGCCTGACCAACTCCACAATCAACTCCACAAGTATTCATGCATGCTTACATAGATACATATACATACACACATACATATAGGCAAACGACATATTCATTTGGATGGATGGATGGATGGATGGATGGATGGATGGATGGATGGAAGAATGGATGAGGCAGAGCTCTCAATGCCAAACCATCCAACCAATAACTTTATTTCTTTACTCTGGTCTTTTTATGACTTCTTAGACAAAAAGTTCTTTAGAAAATTACACCAGAAATAAAATGTTACACAAAATGGGAGTTGATATTAAGTTCAAAGCAGTGTTTCATTCTATATGCTCATTATAAGTTCAAAGAAACAGTTTTTGCATGACCTTGCCTCACCATGATGTATATCTATGACTTTATCCTTGAACTTAAATGTCTTTCCTTGGACACAAATTTGTCCTAAATCTATTTCTCTTTTAGTGTGATTATGAAATCTTACTGTATTTCTTATTATTCAGCCTTTACTTACTATTATGAGGAGTGGGCACATTCTATTCCTGAGTCTAACTTTATTAATCTTCCTAGCAACTAAGACCATCTCTAAAAACTTTCTTTCTAAAATTATCTGAATCAAATCAGAAATTCTATAAAATCATTATCTACTTGTCTCTATAGCATTACTACAAGACAGTACATCTTCATAGGTCTTCAGTAATCTGTTCAAAAGGGTGGGTCAATACCTAGTGATTGTTATATATTTAGTAACAACATGAAAAGCATATAGGAATCTTTCTTCAAATACAATATCCCCAGACTTGCCAAAAGGAGCAATTCCATCATATTTTTAGTCTATGGCATAACAATCTCAGGGAGATTGCTTACTAGTTTTTAGCTTCTCTTAGATGGCTTTTGCCATTTCAAATCCTTTTGTCTGCAACTTACATTTAGAGCACTCATACAAGTTTGCTCTCAAAACATTTTGCAGTCTCTACAAAACCTATAATGAGTGTCATCATACACAATATCACAGTGTAGAAGTTTTCTTGACTTCATGTGTTCTCTAACACCCATTTTCTTTCTAATATCCATTTTATTAATAACTATATGGAACAATATCATTGTGACTTTAACTTATAATTTTGAAAATTCACCTTTGGTCATCTGTAGATTTTCTTTAGGAAAATATTTATGACGATTCTTTATTCTAATATCAATTAATTTTCTTCATTCTGTTTATTTGTAGATACTTCACGTGAATTTTGGAGTGTTGGGCTTCCATTTCTTTTTTTTTTTTTTTTAAAGGCTGTGTTTTGTTCTGCTATGAAGAACCTGATGGATGGGTACAATCAGACTTTTCTATTTCCTTTCTGATGCTTGAGCTTTCGAATTCACATCCAATTATTTGTGAGAATGAGCAAAGAATCTTTTAAATGTACATTCTTTTCCTTATTAATTCTTATAGAATTCCATACAATATATTTGAATAGATTTCATAGGTTTTTCCCCTTCTCTTCTCTGACTCAAACATTTTATGCCCAGCATGCTTTATGTACTATTTTTCCTTAATCTCATCATGACCAATTAAGATACTTACATTCTCTAGGATAAGTAGTCATCACCTGAAGTTTAGCTGAACTACCTAAGGCCACACCCTAAAAAAAAACTGAGTTTCCACATCCTAACAGCTATCAAATGGCAACAGCACTTTACCTAACATTAGAAATGTGGGTTTACCTACTGCCATGTTGAATTGTTCTGGCTTGAGCTTGTACAGGTCTTGTGCATTCTTCAACAATCTCTGTGATTCCATAAGAGCAGTTTTGTAGTCATCTGTTATTTTCTCAAGTAGTGTTAAAAACAAGTCTTATTCTATGCAGTTTGTCATTTAGTATCTCTGTAATAACCACAATACACTCCAAATTGGCATAGTGCTGGTCAAAGTAGAGAGGTTCTCCAATCTAAAGATAAACAATATCCATTCCACAATATTTATCATAATAACCATAGCCAATGCATCTATTTCCAATATATGGAGTATCGTGGTATTTGTTAATATAAACTCATAGAAATCAAGATAGTAGTAATAGGTCATGTGCATATGTACAGAATATACATATATATGGAAGCTTCTACAATGGCAAGCAGATTTTCATGCAACATTATTGTAAGGTCCTTAGTATTAATTATAGTTTCTTTCTTTCATTTCTATCCAATAACCCACTTAACCCTTCCTGTTCCATTATCACATTTACCCCTTAAGGCCACTGCATTCTACCTCAACTCCTCCAAGAACACCCACTCAGACACACACACACATAGTCCTTTAATAATAAATTGACATCTAGAACGATATAGTAGTAAACAGCATGCTACTAACAGTAAAATAGATGCACTAGTCAATGAAATCTGAAGAAATATATTAACTACCTGCCACAGAAAGTGCTTTAGAAAAATAACTAACGACTTAAGAGCAACAACTTATAAATGTGACTTCATAAAACTTAATAGCTCTGTAAAGAACACCATCATACAAGTAAAGAAAACCATAAAGTACATGGTAAAACTTTAACTTCTGTACATCAAAGAGTACCTAGAATATACAAAGTATCTAGTATCTAGAATATGCCAAGAACTCAAAAACCAAAGATCAAGAAAAAAACTACTCAAATATAAATATTGTATAGAACTGAACAGTATTCTCTCAAATGATGAAATACAAAGTATAAAGAAACATATTAAAATTGTTTAGTATGATTGGTTATCTGAGAAATTTATGAATCAAATGCCCTTGAAGCTTCTTACTTTAGTCATAATGGATAAAATGAGAAACACAATTGACTGAAATATTGCTTTTGACTTGCAGAAGAGGAAATATTTATTTATAGTAGGTTGGATTATAAACTAGTATGCCACTGTGGAAACTGGTGTGAAGGTTCCTGTTGGAAAACCCTGCTAATTTAAGTCTCAATCTATCATTTTGGATAGCTCCTCTGAGCTTAGCGCAAAATGAAGAAAGGAATCCTTTTACCAGCAGGATTTCCTCTTCTCTGACTTTGCCTAGGGACCCAACCCCCAACACCCTCTACCTGGAAATGGTTGAGTAGTTGAGTAGTCCTTGGCAAACCTATGAGTTCAACCTCCTCTCTCCTCATAAGAACCCTTTGAACCTAGGATTCCAAGAATGTCTCTCCACACAAATGACAGACTCACAGTACTTGAAAGTCTAGCCAATGATTCTTACATCTACTCCTGAAAATTCCATCACACTCTCCAATGTTTATATATAGCCCTGGTTTGCCCCAAATAAAGGTATGCACACAAACTAAGATCCTATAAGAGATTTAGTTCTTGAAAATTTTCAGAGAATACTGTAGCAGTGAATTAGTTAATCTACTTTGGCTCCCAGAAGGTCATATGGGCTACACCTGCCCAAGAGCACTGGATTTAAGAATGAAAGACATACACCAGCTAATTCTGATATGCTTGACTAGCTCAATGGTTGGGACATTTAAACTTCCCCAAAGCTAGCAAATACTCCCCACTCCTTAGTTAACATCTTTTAAAATCTATCTTTCATCTCTGCTACCACAAACACAATCTGGGAAGTGGCCCCTAGAGCCACTTTCCCAATTCTTATACTGGTGGGCCTTTAAGTTTCATTTTTCTGCTTTACCATCAGGAGGACTTTAGTCTCTTGCCCAATGAATCTAAAAGTCCAGACTCTGTCCCCCTGCCCAGCCATTGGCTATATGGCAGTTTTTTATTACCAATCAAAGCCAAAATGGAGCAAGGACCATCAGGTCTGGAAGCACAGCTTTTGGGAGATGAATTAAGACATAGCATTAGAACCAATACCCACCAGAAGACTACTAGCTTCTGCACTCATTACCAGCTGGACTGGAATTTTCCTGACCCCACCCATTCTGGATTCCACTTCATCCTTCCAGTCTGATGTGCAGAGGTGCTTGGACACCAAGAGGAAAGGAATGGAGAACAAAGAACAACAGCTGATCCCAAGCACAAATACCAACGCTGAGAGACATACCACAGATTCCTAAATAATAAAAAAGAAAGAAAGAAACTAAAAAGCAAACAAAAATATGGCCAGCTATGCTATGCAGACAGCCTTGATGTGCAGCTACAGATAAGTATATATCAAGTCATCTTATATTTACACAATTGAATGTAACATAACTGATAGGAAAAGTGAAATTGTGAAATTGTGGCTAAATGGATGAGCTGGAACAATGAGTTATTGAACAAAAAGTAAAATGTCACAGATTATGTGGATATGAACTTGAAATCTTCAAATATATATATGTGTGTGTGTGTGTGTGTGTGTTCCCTTTAGAATACCCTATATAATGTTGTAGAAGTTTATGAATTGACATATATGTTTGTCTCTCCTAAGGATGTCTTAAATTGTGTTTTATTAACCTGAATTATTTATGTGTTCTATGTATATGTGGCCTCTATCTTCATGTGCATCAGAAGGGGGAATCAGATCCCATTACAGCTGGATGTAAGCCCCACCACGTGGTTGCTGGGAATGTAACTCAAGACCTCTGGAAGAGCAGCCAATGCTATTATCCACAGAGCTATCTCTCCAGGCCCTGTTGTTTCTTTTCTTATAAGACTTTAGTCAGACTCTCATGTAAACATTTGTGATTGCTTTATATGCATATCCTGAAGCATATCCTGGGAATTTTCCATGGAATTTGTGTTTGTGTGCGAAACAAAATATATATGTGTATATATAAATGTATGTCAATGTTTGTGTGTGAATTCATGTATTTAGTGTCTTGTATGTGTGTGGTGTAAGCACAAATGTATTCTAGTAGATGATGGATGTGTGTAGAAGCCAAATGAATATATTGTGTCTTGTTCTTTGTTCTATGAACCAATTTTGCTATCATGAGATAGCTCTTTTTCATCGAATATGGAGCTACTGACAATTAGTAAGTCATTGCAATCCTCCAGTATCTGATGCAAATAACACTGCTGTGTAGGAATTTGAATATACCCAGGTTTTTTAAATGGATTCTTGAGGTTTTTAACTAATTCTTATGCTTGCATAGCAAGCAATCATCCACCTGGCTATTAAACTCAAAAGTTGTATGACCATGATTTTCTGCAGAGCTAACTTGATCATGATTTAAAAGGAAGTGTACAAGTTCTTACTTTGGTTCACTCAATCAACCATAATGCCCTTCACAGTTTCATCTACAAGACTTCAGATGGGTTTATAAGGAAACATTGCACATATAGTTGATGAACACAAATTGTCTTATATTTTCTGCTGGTTTTAAAAGCAAGCTGTAATAAAACAAAGTACCTACTAATAAATACAGATTGATATATAAGGCCAACTATACAAAAGAAACAAATAACACAACTAATAATTAGATTATTGATCATAAGAAAGACTTAAAAATGTATAAACCTCAAGATAAAATTCAGTTAAAATAAAATAAATAAATAAATGAAGGAAAATAACCTGACCTTCTTTTGTTGGTATAGTGAAAACCAAACACATGTAAAAAGAAGATAACTAGGTAATTATTTATGTCCTGTACTCTGTAAACTACATGAAAAAGACCTAGAAACTTGAAAATTGTATCAGATCCATTATTTGACCATGAGACCCTGAGGTAAGAGCACAAGTATCTCAACTATGCAGCATTGTTTGTCCAGTAACTCACAGTATTTGTGGTGTTTTCTGCAGCACAGTGCAGAGCTGTATGACACTATAATGTCTGTGGTTTCCAAAACAACAACCCAGGTGTATAAAAGGCCTTTGGTATATGGTGACAGCAGACACAATTAACCTACTGCTTGTCTTCTTCTGAACACTCCACTTCTGACAACATGTGTTACTATGGCAGATACTATGGAGGACTGGGCTATGGCTATGGTGGCCTAGGCTGTGGCTATGGCTGTGGCTATGGCTGTGGCTATGGCTGTGGCTATGGCTGTGGCTATGGCTGTGGCTATGGCTGTGGCTATGGTGGCTATGGTTATGGCTGTTGCCGCCCACTGTGCTGTAGAAGATACTTGTCCTGTGGCTTCTATTGAGGAGATTCAGCAGCTGCTCACTCCAAATTTCTTCACTCCAAATATTCTTAAACATTTTCATGAATTTCAAACTTTATTTGAATATTCTGAGGAATAATACATGAAATACAACATGCTCACCCAATCCCCCTTCTTTAATTGGATTGCATGTTATTTGCAGCAAAGTTCTTTAATGTCATCATAATGCCTTGTAAAGTGTTATTTGCTCATATACTTTTCCCATATTGTAAATATATGCATATGCTTTAAAATAAACTATTTCCTTGAAAATACTTTGCTCTTATTGTTTCACTAAACGTGAAATGTATGTTTGTGAATTTATATCTGTTAATAAATGTGTGATTCTTTGTGAACAAATGTGATATTTTAAATGGAGAATGAAACAGAAAGATGGAACAGAGACTGAAACTTACACTCTAAACATTTTTCTATTGATAGACACCCTTATTATCTTCATATATCCACTACTGTGATGTCATTATAAATTTAGGAGTACAGATATTTCTCTGAGAGCAAATCCTTTTGTCTGCAACTTAAATGCTGGCATCTAACAGAAGTTAGTTTTCTAAATATCTTACCATCTCCACAGTTCTGTTTACAATTAGTGTCGCCATACTCAATCTCACCTTGTACAGGCTTTCCTTACCTTACCATGTTCTCTAACACCCATTTTTTATTATCCATTTTATTAATAACTACATGAAACAATATCGTTGCGACTTTAACTTACAGTTTTGAAAATTCACCATTGGTCATCTGGTGATTTTTTTTTTAGCGAAAATTAATATGATGACTCTCTATTCATTTTAATATCAATGAATATCAATGAATTTTCTTCATGCTGTTTTTCTGTAGATATTTCATCTGAATTCTGGCTTTTGAATTGTTACTGTTTGTATTGAATATTCTGTGTTGTCCTACTATACAGAACCTTTGACATGAATACAATCAGACTTTTCTATATTTTTTCAGTTGCCTGAGCATTTGACTCCACATCACTATTATCTGAGAACAAGCAAAATACCTTTTACACTATATATTTTTTCTTATTACTTCTTAGAGAATGTCATTCAATGTATTTGGATAAAATTCATGTTTTCCCTTCTCTTCTCAGACTTACTCATTATATGCCAAACAAACATTATGCCTGTATTTTATTTTTACCTTAAATACACCATGTCCAATTTATGATGCTCACACTATCGAAGATGGGTAGAGATCACCTGAACTAGAGTTGACCTATCCAGAACCATACCCCTAAAGGAACTGTATCTCAGTCTTCTAATCGATATCAAATGACTTCAGCTCCTTCACTAAAGTAGGAATGCTTGAACACCTCCCATATCGTGTTGGAATTGATCTGACTCAAGTTTGAATAGGTCTTTTGTGTGCTGTCACATTTTCTGTCAGTTCTCAAGAGCAGCTCCCTGCTGTTTTGGAAAAACATGTTTCCTTATAGTCATCTGTTGTTTCCTCCAGTAGAATTTAAGAATACCCCACTTTCACTTTGTGCATTTTGTCCAGTTTGGGTCTCTGTAATAAGCACCATTTATAACAATATCCTTAGGAGTTTCTCTAAAACTGAGTCTATTGATCAGAATACTAGTAGGAGTCCAATCACTTTATTTAAGCTTACAGAGTTTAGAGGTAGCTAAAAATTATCATGTAACTTTTCTTCCAGTAGTGTGCATACTACCATTCAGCACTATGAGAGCTACACAATGGGGGTGAAGGTTTGAGGTCAGGGCAAGCTTGAGTTCTCCATGTTCTGTGACTCAACTATGTCTTCATCCACAAGGTCTTGTGATCAGATTCTCAAGGATCTATAGCCTGTAACTTTTAGAGGTATATGGGGCTACGCTGGTCAAGAATTCCTAAAGAGATAGCATATTTTTAGTAGTGGCATTTTTATTTGTTATCCTGTTTTATCTAGTGTGACTGTTGTTGTCCCATTATAGTGTGCTCCATTTTAAATATATTTGGAATGCAAGCTTCCACCATGAGAAGCAGATATCTGTACAACTTTCTTATAAGGTCCTTCTATGTTATGATGTCTTTCCTGCATTTCCCCATTCAGCCTACTTAATCCTCTTGTTCCATGATAACTTTTACCCCTTGATAACATTGCATTCTATCTCACCTCCATGGAGAGCACTTACCACATATACATGTACATTGACCCATTGATATCGTGACCTCTAAAGAGATATAGTAATTTAAACTGCATGGTGCTGACATTAAAATAGATATACTGAAAATGGAGTATGACAAAGTATAGCACATGACCTCAGTGACACAGACAATGATTTCAGGTAAAGAACAACAGTAACTCAAGACTTAAGCCAACAGTGTATAAACATGACCTCATTAAACTAAAAATCTCTGTACAGTGAAGAACACCATCAGTCATATAAAAAACGCTATAAAAACACTCTAAACTACTTTAAGATTTCTCATTACCTCAGTCACAATGGCTAAGATGAAAAACACAACAGTTGGAATGTAAATAAATAAAACAGTAAAAATAAATAGAAGAAAAACACGAAGGACTAAAAATGATGGTGTAGATTAGAGAAAGGGAAACATTTATTTGCAGTTGTTGGAAATACAAATTTGTACAGACACTGTGAACATCTGTATGAACATTTCTCAGGAAAAAATGATCTTAGAAATATATCTACTGCATGATCTAGGTTTACCAAGATTGGAAATATACACAAAGGTCTTTATATCTTACTATACCTGCTTATCAGTGACCATTGCTGATCTATTGACTATATTCAGGAAACAGACTGCCTCAATGTCCATCTACAGATAAATGTATAGTAAAACTATGCTACATTTATGCAGTGAAACATAATCTAACTGTTAGGATAAATGAAATTGTGAAAATTGTAGCAGTTGAATGGAGCTGAAACAATGAGCTAAAAAGAGACCTAAAATCAAAAGACCACATGTTTTGCAGATGTTAGATTTTAATCCTCAAATATGCATTCTTCTCACAATATCTCATGTAATGTTTTAATAGTTTTGTAGATTCAATTTTATGTATTGTCCTTTTTCTTTAAGATTTTATATATGACTTTTAGATATAGGCATATATATATATATATATATATATATATATATATATATATATATATATCTTGCATGACCATGGCCTTTTACAGTTACACCTACTATATCTTCACATTTGTTTTCTGTTTGTGCACGTAAAATGGTATTATCTGCTGATTTTATATTCTGCTTATTTTAAAGCAATGTATAATCAAAAAAGGCTTTAAAAAAGCCAACTGTATTAATATAAGACGGCAAATGCCTACCAAGTCAATAAACAGCTTTTAACTAATAGTTCATGAGAAAGACACAATAAACTTACTCCTCAATACAAAATTCATTCCAAAACAACTAAACAAAAGGGAGAAAAATTCAATCTTTCTTTCTCTAGGGTAATGGAAAAAATTTTTAAAGTATGTAAAATGGAGAAAACTATGTAATGACTTATATCATCTGACAGAATCATGTCATGTATTCACTAATCCACTGTAAAGAATGGTATGAAGAGTTGAAAAATAAATCAGATTCCATGATTTGACGGTGGAATCACATAGGAGCACAATTATCTCAGTTATACAGCCTTGTGTGTCTAGTACATCACAGCACTCAAAGATGTTTTATGAAGCATAGCAGTGAGCTATGTGATGCTCCAATGCCTGTGGTTTCCCCAACCATAACCGTGGCATATAAAAGGCCCATGGCTGATGGTGACATCCAAACTAAAAAAACATACTACTAATCTTCACCTGAACTGTCTACTCCTGACATCATGTGCTACTATGGCAGCTACTATGGAGGTCTGGGCTATGGCTATGGTGGCTATGGCTGTGGCTATGGCTGTGGCAATGGCAGCTATGGTTATGGCTGCTGCCGCCCACTGTGCTGTAGAAGGTACTGGTCCTACGGCTTCTACTGAGAAGTTTCTGCAGCTGTCCAGAATGTTGCCTATAAACTGCTGTCTTATTGAAGTGATTACAAGCTTCTTCACATCAAGAACTCTTAAACTATTTTAAATATTCTAACTTTATAACAAAATATATGATAAAAAATTATATGAAACTTCCCATCTTCAACTTATGCCCTCACTTTCAACTGGACTATGTGAGCACTTGTAGTATGGCACCGTCTTTGAAACACTTTTTAACATGATCATCAAATATGACTCTCAACTTCGATATAGAAATATGAGTATTATCAAATAGACTTTCCAAAAAATAAACTTTCCACTGAGAATATTGTTTTCGTGTACTCTATTAAACATATTTCATCAGTTTCCCTATGTTTTTCCCTTTATATCTGTTTGGTCACATTGTGTATTCACATAGAAAAGAACTGTGGAAGATGAGAGGATGAGTACAATGGACTTGGATCTGGATAAAAAGAGAGAAACGGGGAGGGAAGCAAAGTGGGTAGAAGGAGGGAGGAGAATGAAAGGAGAGAGAAAGAAAAATGCATCTACTCATACACATTTGCTCCATACCTTTGCTATTGTGAACAGCGTGACTGTGGACTTGATAGTGTGGGTAGAACCTTGAGACAGATTAGATTTATTTTAGTTAAAATGCAGCAATGTGACCTCTATTTCTTATGACATACACAGATACACACACATACACATGTATATATATGTATGTATACATATATATACATATATATGACAGATATTAATATGTATGTTTTTATTATAAGTATACATTACATACTTAGTATATATAATATGTATATAAGTATATATACTTTTATATAATTCCTATATACTTATTATATTTGTTGCAGGGTATGATACATGATACGCTATTTTCTGTCATGACTGTATCAAATCACATTGCCTCTGACAGTGGAGAAGAGTGCCCTATTCTCCACAAGGTCTGTATCATTAATCTTTCTTCATTCTAATATTAATTGTCTAATAGTTGTAGATTGCAACCTTATCTTGTTCTTGATTTGCTTCTCAGAAATATTAGCGGAATTGAGCTTTATTGTATCTTTTTGGCCATTTGCAGTTTGTCTTTTGATAATTCTAATTATCTGCTCTTTTTACCATCCGTTTATTTCTTTTTGGCTATTTATCTGTGTGTCCCATATCAATTTTTGTTTATTAACACTCTGTATGAAGCACATGTTCTCTTTTCTTATGTACAGGCAATTATTCTGTTGTAAAGAACATCCTTATTTTTATACAGATGATTATTCTGATGTCCTAAGTTGGCTACATAAAAAAGTTGTCTATTTTTATGGACTTTTTTCTCTTGGGTGTTTGGCATACCCTTTAATAACCACGCCATCTGTCATCTCCTCTGAAGCAGTGTTGTAATACAAATATTGGCTAAACCCAAACACACAGCACTTAGCTGTATGAAAAGAAAAAATATTCCCTGCAGTTGAATTTGGGCATTACTTAATTAACTTTGTTATTTCTCTGCCTCTGACCACTATTCTTAGTCTCAAGTGTGTGGTTTAATAAAATTTCATGTATCAAAGATACTAATCACTGACTTGATGACTAGATGTCAAAGAGTTCCCCCATGTTTCATTACTCAGACACCAGCTGTGCAAGAGGCTTTTTGTTGTCTTGCTTTGCTTTCATGCTGTCCTGTATTATCACTTTATCATGCTGATGCCATTGGAGTTCTTTCATGAAAATTCATCTTGAAAATTTTACTTTTGTTTTTCACTAAATTTCTCAAATTTTTCGGAAGAAAATTAAGATTTTTATGTCCCTTTTGAGATCATATTCTAATTTCTTTTTTATACACATACATATTGTGTTTTCACACCACTATTTGCCCAAGAGACTTTTTGAAATGTAGCTTTTTTTTAATACCCTTGTCAAAAACTAACCACAGTGTTATGGATTTCCCTCTTTGTCTTCCTCTTTTTTTCCACTGAACCATGTGTCTGTTTTTATGGTAGTGGAATTTAGTGTCATTAACTATAATTCTGAAGAATAATTCTAGATCAGATATCACAATGCCTTCAACATCGTTCTCTCTCCATGGCATTGTTTCGAGTATTAGAGAGCTCTTGGTTTTCATGATTTTAGAGTTGTGTTGTCTCATTCTGCTAACAATGTAAGTAGGACTATGATAGAGATTACATTGAATCTGTAAATTAATTTAGTACATATATTTCTTCTTAAATCATTAATTCTGACAACCCATGATCATGGGATGTCATTCAATTATTTAGTGTCTTCTTCAGTTTTTCTTCAGTTCTTTAAAGTTTTAATTATAGGGTTATTTACTTTGGTTTAGAAAAAGATAATTTATAAACTTCATGAGTATAGTTATTCTTTGTTCTCTTTATTTTTTGAAGCTTTATTTTCATGTTTTATGATTTAAAACAATTTTTAAAATTTAAATAGTTTGATTGTACCCTCCAAGTCCTCTCCCCCTTCCTACTCACACCCCCCAAAAAAACAAAGGAAACAAAACTACACCAAAAAGAAAATATTAGCACCAAACTCTAACCAAATAAACACATATACCCCAAAATACTGTAGAATCCAATTATATGTTGGTTAACAACTCCTGAACATATGGCCTGTCCTAGAGTGGTGAACATACCCAGTGTCACTCTATTGGAGAAAAAAAAAAAACAATTGTGCCTCTCCTTACAGGTATAAGTGACATTTCAATTGTTAAACTAATCAAAATGATTAAGTTTGCATTCATTAATTAATTCAATTTTAAAACTATAACAAAATAAATTATAATGAAAATAAAAAATATCATATATAAGTAGAACAAGGCAAACCAAAAGAAGAAAAAAGGGCCAAGAGAAGACTGTCTACACACTGAGAGAGGGACCCATTACTAATGAGAACACCTACAGAACTCACTGAAGATGCAGATGTCAAGCTGGTACTCATGTAGAATCTTCACTCCTAAATCTCAGCATCTTTGAGACAGAAACATATTCTGTATGCTTTCAAAAGAAAACTTGAATATCAGTCTAGACACAAACTCTTTATGTACAGTGGTGTATTGTCTGCAAGGTATGTTTAGGGCAATGGTGGGACAAAGATTGTGGGATTAATCAACAAGAACTGCTTGACTGAAGGCCCATTCCACAAGATGGAACTCATATCTTTCACTACTTACATGATCAAGGACTGGAGACAAGACAGCACAGGGACTTAGATTAAAACAAAATACTACTGGTCTAAAAATACATGTAGTGATAAAAATGACTCCCAAAGACATTCTGCTGGACTCCAACATCAGTGTCTTATTGAGGTGAGGTGTCTTCAGAAATGATTCCTCTTGCAGCAGATGGGAACAAATACAAATTCCCACTGCCTAACATTTTTCAGAATGAGAAACCTTGGATAACTCATCTCTAAATGGAATGTCTCCATCAAGTTTCCCCTTCAGAGACCAGAGAACCCTATGAAAGAGAAGGCAGAAAATACATAAGAACCAGAAAGGATGGAGGATATTGGGAGAAAAAGTCCCTCTAACTCAACTTAGCAAAGGTCACATGAACTCAGGGACTAAAGAAGCAAGCTTACAGTCTGCACAGGAATGCGCAAGGTCCTCTGAGTATATTTTATGGCTTCCAGCTTAATATTTTTGTGGGACTCTTGAGTACGCCCACAATTGGGGCTCTGATTCTTGTTCCCTCTTTGGTTTCTTGACAGGCTCAGTAGTGATATGTAACTATGCTGTTGATTTTTTTGTATGCTGATTTCATAGCCTGTTTCTTGTTTTTTAAATAGTTATCTCTGTTTATTTATGGTGAGACCACATATAGGAAAAGAAGACACAGCTAATCCTTCTACCCGTATATATGTTAGTTCATTAATAATATCATAATAGAAGTTATACTTGTGTTTACTATACAACTAATTTTTTTACTAGATATATTATTTACTTCTTTATTACATCTTTTTTCTTTTTCTTTTTTTATATATAATTTATTCATTTTTTCAAATTGTAATTTATACTCATTCACACAGGGGTTATAAACGCAAAAAGGCAGGACATGGGGAAAGGGATGACACTGGAGCGTGGGTGTTCAGGGAGAATACAGATATTTTTCGGAACAGGGTATCGGTTGGGTGAGGGTTCAGGGGATAGGTCACTATGACTCTGCCCATGATTCACTTGTCCTTATCTAAGTTGGTAATATCTGCCAAGGCTACCTATTTACAAGGTCTATGACTACTCAGGCTGGTAAATTGTCACAAAAACTGTCTATTTACAATAGCTTATAGTCATCTGTTTCAGTGTTTATCCACAGAGATCCAAGACTTGGTGTTAGTATACATGTATGATAGGCCTATTGCTGATTTTAGGCCTATGTCATAGCCTGTTTCTTAAGGCTCAAAATGCTTGCCAGTTTTCAGAGTTTCTCACAGAATCTTTGGAGTTCTTTACATATAACATTATGACCTTACAAAGTATGCCTCCTTGAGCTCTTCTTTTCCTACTTAATATGGGATTATTTATGGGACCAGGCTCTGTAAAATAAAAGTGGAAGTCTCTCCTGAAATTATTCAGTTCCTATGTTTGAGTACTGGTACCTCACCTATAGATGTGTCTCTTTGGCGGTCAAAGTCACTGACTGGTTTTATTTTTCAATAGCTTAGTTTTCTTTTGTTTCTTTCATTCTAAGAATATAATATGATTACACCATTTTTGCCTTCATTTTCATCTCTACAAAATTTCTCATATATCCATCCTTGTTCTCCTCCAAATTTATAGCCTTTCTTTCTCAATTGTTGTTATATGCATATACCTATATGCATGTACATACATATGCTTTAATACATTTAACTTGCTCAGACTGCATAAGGATACATGGACATATCTTACCTAGATTATTGTGTTTTATTTAAATATATGGTAATAAATAGGTTTTACATGCTTTTTTCATGATTTGGTTTCATTGTTTGTACCAAATCTTTGTCCATGAGCTACAAACTGACAGACAAAGAAAGAGTACATATATTTTTTTTATTCCCTTTTTAGGAATTCAGGCATATTTTAAGGGGAACTATACTGCTTGTGTCATCTCACATTTTATTCATACTGGACAAAGTATTTACAGCTAAAGTGTAATTTGAGAACTCCAAAAGTTATTAAAGAGACAAGTTACTGCAGTAGGTAGCTGCACAGCGAATTAAAAAAAGGATCTGTACCTAAAAGCTGATGTTGGAGCACCCAACCCAACTGAGATATATTTCACAGTTACATCTAAAACATTACCATGTGAGACATGGGCAAAAGGGAAGCACATATTCAATTGTCTGATGATTACATGGTCATTGATATGTTTCTTTAAAAAATTAAATCAACATATATGAAATTATATCCATAATATCTGAAAATATGTTTATATAAGATGGAGGTCACCACAAGTCACCAGTTATATAACCAATAACCAGATCATGCTTTATTAGCAAGACCCTGTAAAAGTATTCACAGAGATAAGATATATTCTACAATGACAAAACAAGCAAAAAGAGAGAAAACACAAAGAATTTTACCTCTGAAGTTTTGTAAAGGAAACAGATATTAAAAATAGACAACTGATTTATTTGTATTGTGTAACATGGTTAGATCATATATACACAGTAAACTAAATTTAGAATGAGATAGAATCTTGAAAATAATATTGGACCCTGATTTTGACACCCATGATTTGAACATGATCCTGACATGTATTGTCAGTTATGCAACCTTGTTAGCTTATCCAGTCAAACACAGTACTTACTATGTTTTCAGAAGCATAGTGCATAAATATGTGACAATACAATTCCTGTGGTTTTCCCTGTCAAACAACCAGGTATATAAAAGGCACTTGGCAGATAGTGGCATCTAGACTCCAGGAACCTACATCCTGTCCACCTCTGAACAGCCCACTCCTGACAACATGTGTTACTATGGCAGCTACTATGGAGGTCAAGGCTATGGCTATGGTGGCCTAGGCTATGGCTATGGCTGTGGCTATGGCTATGGTGGCTATGGCTGTGGCTATGGCTGTGGCTATGGCTGTGGCTATGGTGGCTATGGTTATGGCTGCTGCCGCCCACTCTGTTGTAGAAGATACTGGCCCTATGGCTTCTATTGAAGAATTTCTGTATCTACCCCATCTTGCTGACTAGAAGTGCTTCCAATAATTTTCAAAAGATGCACTTGAAAATGTTTTCAAAAATACTCACTTTATATCAAAATATCTGAAAAAATAATTGAAACATAACATGGTCAAAAAATTGTTTCACCTTAGGTAAGATAGTCATCATCAACAAAAGTTTTTATAAAAACATTTATCTTCATAATGCTTTTTAACACATTTTCAACAATAACTCTCAACATTTGTATAAAATATTTGAATCATCAAGTAAATAAATACATAAATAGGACAAACAATTTCTGTATGTTTTGTGTATTTGTATTTGCCTGATCACATGGAAGGGAGGGAGATTGGGAGGGGAATAAAAAAGAGGAAAATATTTCAGAAGATGGACATGGAGAATGAACACGGAAAGAAAGAAGAATGGAAGATAGGTGGTTTTGAAGAGAAAGAGAAACAAGCACATCCTCTCAGCATACATCTGTGGATGGACAGATACCTTTGCTCTCAAAGATGTTATAGTTAACATATAATTTCATGTTGTTTTAACTCAACCATTATAAACAATGGGACAATAAACTTTGTAGTAGAAATTTTCCTTTTAGCCAAGAAATGTGTTTAATTTAAAATTTTTGTATTAAGTGAAAATTAATTACAATGACTTTTGAACACATTCATCTAAACACTTCCCTTACCATGCATCTTAGTCAATACTCTATTGCTGTTGAGGAATTATCATGACCACATCAATTCCTAAAAAAGAAAGAATTTAACTGGGACTTGTGTGCAGTTTCAGAGGTGTAGTCTTATATGATCATAAGGGGAAGCATGATGGCACACAGACAGACATAGTGATGGAGAAGTAGCTGAGAGTTCTAAATCTTGATCTGCAGGCATCAGGAGAAGGGAGACTCTGGGTTTTGCACAGGCTATTGAAACTTCAAAGCCCATCCTAAGTGATTCACTTCCTCCAAATAGGCCACATGTCCTATTCCTTTAAAATAAATGGCAGACCCTACTGACCAAGTATTCAACTCTATGAGCCTATGTGGCCATTGTCATTGAAACCATTACATTCCACTCTCTAGACCCCATAAGCTTATATCCAAATAATAGTGTAAAATACATTAGGTACAACTTCAAAAGTTCTTATAGTCTATCACAATCTCAACACTGTCCAAAGTTCAAAGTCTCTTTTGACCCAAGGCAATCTCTTAACTATATCACCTTTGAGAGCAAAATAAAAATCAGATCACATATTTTCAACATATAATGGCACAGAATATACCTTACCATTCTAAAAGGGAGGTAAGTGAGTATGTGAGGAAATGCTGTACCAAAGGAAGTCAAACACCAGATCGGCAAATTCTAAACTCTGCATACCCATGTCTGAGGTCAAAGAAATCTCCAGATCTCCATCTCCTTTCAGCTTTTGGTTGTTTTGTTGTTGTTGTTATTGTTGTTGTTGTTGTTGTTGCTTTACTTAAACACAGTTCTTTCTCTTGGGCAGGTTCTATGCCCAGTCTGGAGCTCTCCTTGGTAGGAATCTCAAAACTGTG
This sequence comes from Grammomys surdaster, assembly GCF_004785775.1. Classification (NCBI taxonomy): domain Eukaryota; kingdom Metazoa; phylum Chordata; class Mammalia; order Rodentia; family Muridae; genus Grammomys; species Grammomys surdaster. The sequence continues at coordinate 3,474,371 of NW_021620926.1, forward strand.
GCATCACCAACACTGTGGGATCTCCCATACAATTCATATTCACAGCTTCCCACAAAGGACTTCCTATGCTTCAATTCAGGGGCACCTCTATTACATATCTGGCCTTAGCATCATTTCTTAGCTGAGAAGAAAATATCCAAAATACCTTTCATGCATCCTTGACTCTAAAGCCAGAAATACATAGCCAAAACTGCCAAGCTATACTGCTTGATGGATTTGGAACTTGACCCCCTTATTCATTTATATTTCAACAAGTTTCTGTTTCTGATTATCTTCCTTTACTACTCAAGATTTTCTTCAATTTCATTTCACAAGTTAAAAGCTTGGCTGGTGGCCTCTTTCTCCGGGGTTACCACTCGTTTCTTGCATTTAGCATCAGATTTGATTAAAACATTTTATCACCTTCAGCACTCACATTCATTTTTGTAAATCTGCATAAAAGTTAAAATAATAACCATGTGACAGTAAAGATTAGACTGTCTTGAAATCTCTTCTGCCAACACCATTTACCCAAAAGTCTCATTTTTAGCCTCAGGTAGGTTTTCAGACAAAGGCAAAAAGTAATCACATTCTTTATCAAACTATCACAAGAATGGCCTCTAGGTCATTTATGAATATTCTTCTTCTGGGAAATCTCTTGAGCCTGGCAGTCACAATCCATATTGCTCTTAGTACCACTATCGTCCATACCCATATTAAGAAGGCCTATTTAGTGTCTCTTAAAGCATTCACCTGCTTTGTGAATCCAAGGACTACATTCTGTGAACAAGCACCATGGTTAGGCCTGTCACATCAATACCCCAATTCTGATACCAACTTTTTTTGGAGGTTGGGGAATTCCATTATCATGTGACACCCACCAAGAACAGCAGAAGCAGTATAGTGGAGCCTACCCAATCATAAAACACAAGCTGTGTGTGATGCAAAGAGCAGAGTAAGAAGTTATCCAGGACCTTAGAGGAGCTAAGAAGTTTGAAAATAGATTCCAGATATTGCACAATGTGCTCTTTACAGTTTCAATACATTATTTTACTTTTATCTTATTGTGACTATGCCCTAGTTCTTTCATCTTCAAGTAAGTATTTATTCAATTTAATTTTATTTTTACAAAAGCTCAGAAATGACAGATTTTAACACTTCAAAAAGATTCAGGAAAAATACAAACGTTGCATATTTTAAAGGACTGAACTTTTCATGAGTTTGAATCTGTAAAAATGTTAAAAATTTTAAAGTTATTTGTGGATTTTTGTGAGATCTTGGGGAAAATATGTAAGAAGAGTTTGTGGTTTAACAGGCATGTGTTTGTTTGTCAAGCTGACATGGGTCAATTATACTGGAGGGTTTGTATCAACTTGACACTAACTGAAGCCATTTGGTAAGAGTGAGTCACTTCAGCACAATTTGAAAAATGACTCCACAAAATAGGGAAGTAGGTTAGCCTATAGGACATTTCATTAATGAATGTTGATGAGGGAAGGACATGGCCCATTCAGAGTAATGCCAACTCTGGACTTGTGATCCTAGGTGGTATAAGAAATCAGGCTGAGTAATCCATTATGAGCAAGCCTGTAAGCAGTACCCCACCATGGCCTCTGAATCAATATCTGCCTCCAGAATCCTGCTCTGTTTGAATTCCTGTCCTGACTTCTTTTGACGATGAACAGTGATGGGGATGTTTAAGCTAAATAAACCTTGTCTTCCTCAACTTACTTTTGATTATGGTGTTTTACATACCAATGAGGACTCTAAGACATTATCTCTTTTCTCAATTAAATTTGAGATTATTATTGTTGTCTAATTTCCTCCCTCAGTCCAATTTGTATTGTCCACCTTACCTGCTAACTGAAGCCTGTTCTATATGTGATCAGCCTAACAAAAGAGACATCAATAAGAAAGAATAATTTACACACGTAAAAAATGCTAAAGATCCATTAGCTACAAGTGATCCATCTTCTTCTGTTTGCCTTGTTTAGCTTAACATAATGATCTGTAGCATCCATTCTCTGTGAAGAAAATACTTTGAAGAAGAAACTAAGATAAAGAATCAGACATCCTGTTCATGGATTAAAGAATTACTAAAAGGAAAATAGTATATTTGCTAAAGCAATGTAAAGATTTCATAAAATCTCCATTAAAATTCCAATTGTATTCTGAACAGAACTAGACAGTATAATCATAATGATCAAATGAAGGCATAGGACCACTCTAAGAGCCAAAAAAAAAAAAGAGAGAGAGAGAGAGAAATGAAAATACTGGAACTACTATAGAATCTGGTCTCAAAATATTTTACAGAATCATAGTAATAATATAAAAAATAAATAAGAGTGGCACAAGACAGACATACAAATGAGAAATTGAATAAGATTTAAGAAGATGGAAAGATACACTTTGCCCATAGATCAGTAGATTTAACATATCATAGTAAAAATATGTAACAGTATATATCTGAATAGAATAAATTTAGAATAAATTCAAAATAAGCCTATGCATATATTGTCATCAATTTACTAATAGCATAACCAATGACAAAATCATTTTTCACCACAAACTCTTAAGAAATACATACTTATTTTACAATACAAAGTAAAGCAAGGAAAATAAAAAGATAACTTCAGTACAGGATACTGAAAAACAGACCTAAATAGGAGAGAGACATTTTAAAGATTTAGATTGTAGCATAGTAAATTTTTATAGATATTCAATAAACTAGATATTGAAAGAGGCATTGTCTTGAAACTAGATCCAGATTTTCATGTTAAAGCCTCATGATCTGACCATGGGATCCAAACATACAAGCACAATTACCTCCGTTATGTAGCGTTGTTTGGCCAGTAACCTATGGCACCCTGATTTTTTTTTTTTGAAGCATAGGTGAGATCCGTGTGATGTCATAATGCCTGTAGTTTTTTGCCACCAAACATCCAGGTGTATAAAAGGCCCTTGGCACATGTTGAAACCCAAC
>NW_021620926.1:3477342-3489449 GCF_004785775.1 Grammomys surdaster
TTTAGGATAAAATATCTAAAATAAAATAGGAGTAGAACACAGTCATCCAATTCCTTATCTGAATTTAGACTGTGATTATACTTTTTTGTATCTTTATCACACACTATAAGGTGATTTTAAGTGTGACTTTCAAGCCATGTTGTAAAAGACATGTATAATCAAATAACTAAATAAATAAACTATACAAAGTAATTTTTCTGTATCATCTGCTTTTGTATATCTTTGGTCACTTATGGGACAGTGTTTGCAGTAAAGTATGAGGGGAGTAAGAGAGGGGAAGGTGTGTAAGAACATGGACAGGAATACGGAAGAGTAAAACGGAAGGGAATAACAAAAAGTAGAGGAAGTTCCTTGGAGAATAAGAAATACTTCTTTTCAGCATTCAGATAAGCATGGATATTTCATTATATTTATAACTTGACTATTACAAACTTAACTTTTGGGGGGCTAGGGGTGGATTCCATTACCATGGGACAACAGTGGAACCTGCCCATGCTTGCAAGACAAGCTCCATGCACTTCAGAGGGCAGAGGGAGAGAAAGGACCTAGCTTATTAGAAGAGCTGAGAAAATTGAGAGTTGATTCTAAATGGACCCCCAGACAGAGTTAATAAATTAATAGTCTGGCAAGCCTAGGATGGGTAAGATTCTGCAATGAGCCTTACCAACCTAAGACAGAAGTGCATTGCTTTTGATAATGTATATTCCTTGATGGATAAGTAAATCATTCTTGTGAGAACAACCTAAGACAAGCTCATTCTTGTTATTGAAACAAAAAAGGGGGCAAGGCAGAGAGTATTTGTGGCTGCTTGGCAGGAATATGACATTGAACAAGGACAAGGAATCAGGCAGGAATCTGATATTAGGCTAGAACAAAGAAATAATATCAGGTAGGAATCTAAATCTTAAGCTAGAACACTGAAGTAATCTCAAGCAGGAACCTAATTATTAGGCTAGCACAAAGAAGTAATTTCAGAGAGAAATCTAAATTTTAGGCTAGAACAAGGAAGTAGGTTTCAGACAAGAAAATGTCTTTATGCTAGGACAGGGAATAGATTCAGATACTTTGGTCATCCTGATAAGACCTTAGAAACAGTGATCATGGGAGTGTTCACATAACTGGGTTTAATGCCTTGCCTTTTCTCTCACTATTTGTGTTTATTGTATTGCTTTTTCCTTGACTATTTGCATTTATTGTATAGCTAGACCCTCAACCTAGGTCTGACCTTAATACATGCATGTAATCAAAAGGGTATAAAATCATAAAGGAGGATGGGGGATGGGATAGGGGGTCCTAAGGAGGGAAAATGGTGAAAAGGGATAACATCTGTATTGTAAATAAATAAAATATACAATAAAAAAAAAGAAAGTGGATTCTAGACATTGTTCAGTGTGTTATTTACACTATTGGTAGATTATTTTGCTTTTTCTTATTGTGACTATGCCCTGGTTCCTTCCAATTCAAGTAAGAATATATTCAGTTGAATTTAATTCTTACAGTAACCCACAGTAGACATATTTTAAACTTTCAAAGAGATTCTGGATTAAAAAAAAAGATTGTATTTATTAGTGATACTGAACTTTTAATGTGTTTGAGTCTGTTAAGCACTGAAAAATTTAAATTATTTGTGATTTTGTGAGGTCTTGGGGATAAATATGAAAGGAGAGTTTGTGATTTGTCAGTCATGTGTTTGTCAGGTTGACAGGAGTCAATTATACTGGACAGTTTATTTCAATTTAACACAAACTAAAGTCCTATAATAAGAATGAACCACTTCATCACAGTTAACAAAGTAACTTCCATAGGGAATTAAGCAAGCCTGTAGGGCATTTTATTAATTCCTTATTAATGTGGGAGAACCCAGCCCTTTCAGAGTAGTGCCAGCTTGGATTGTGGTTCTGGATGCTACAAGAAATCAGATTGAATAATTCATGATTAACAAGCCTTTAAAGAGTACATCACCATGGCTTTGCCTCAGCTCCTGCCTCCAGGGACCTGTCCAGTTTGAATTCTTGTCTTGACATCCTTCAGTGAAAAACAGTGATGGGGAAATGTGAGCCAAACAAATCCTTTCCTCCTCGATGTGCTTTTGCTCAGGGTGTTTTGCCATAGCTATGTGGACCTTTAAGATATCATCTCTCTTCCCAACCAACTTTTAGATTATTATTTGTTGTCTAATTTCCCTCAATCCAATTGGTGTTTTCCAGCTTTCCTGCTAATTGGTGCATACTCTAGTATGTGGTCAGCCTATCAGAGGTAACATAAACAATGCTTGATTTTTCAACAATTATAAAATACTAAACTTACCTTAGACACTAATGCTCCAGCTTCTTCAGTTTGCCTCACGTTGCTTAACATAATGATCAGTAACATCCATTTTCTGTGAAGTTATTAATTTGAAGAATGATCTAGGATATAGAATGACACATCCTGTTTATGGATTGGTAGAATTACTAAAACAAAAAGGAGTGCCTTTGATTAACCAATGTATCAATTTCATGAAATTTCCATAAAAATTCCAATTTTGTTCTGAACAGAACTAGACAGCACAAACCTAATGATCATATAAACACACAAGATGACTCTAAGGGCAAAAACAACACAAGGAACAAAAAAGAAGATGCTAGATCTACCACAGAATCTGATCTCAAAATATATCACAGAATCAAAGATGGCAAAAGCAGGCATACATATAAGAAATTGAAGAACATATCACAAAATGGAATGATCTACTATTCTCAGTAGAATTAATCTACCATAGGAAAAAATATATGACAGAATATGCTTTTGCATGTATTAAGTCATCAACTCACCAATAACATAACCAATGACCAGATCATTTTTCTGTTCATTTTCTGAAATACTTACGGAATGGACATTTATTTTACAAAACAAACCAGAGCAAGAAAAACGGGAAGACATTTTCAGTTTGGAGCACTACAGAACAAACAGACATAAAGAGGAGAGAGAGATTTCAATCATTTGTATTGTGGCACAGTGGAGATTCATGAGTATTAAATAAACTAAATATAAAATGAGGAATTGTCTTCATACTAGATACATATTTTCATGTTAAAGCCTCATGATCTGACCATGGGATCCTAACATATGAACACAATTATCTCAGTTATGTAACATCGTTTGGCCAATAAACTATTGTTTGGCACCCTGATGTTTTCTGAACCATAGGAGAGACTTTTGTGATGTCATAGTGCCTGTGGTTTTTGCCACCAAACATCCAGGTATATAAAAAACACTTAGTAGTTGGTGAAACACAGACTCCAGAAACATACTGCTGGTCTCCCTCTTAACAATCCTCTCCTGACATCATGTGTTACTACAGCAGCTACTATGGAGACCTAGGCTATGGCTATGGCTATGGCTATGGCTATGGCTTTGGCTGTGCCTATGGCTGTGCCTATGGCTGTGCCTATGGCTTTGACTATGGCTGTGCCTATCGTTGTGGCTATGGCTGTGGCTATGATGGCTATGGTTATGGTTGCTGCTGCCCACAGTGCTATAGAAGACACTGGTCTTATGGCTTCTATTGAGAAGATTATGCAGATACCCCACCTTTCTAACCAGAATGGCTTCCAAGTGTTTCCATACCAGGGACTCAAAAATGTCTTCAAAAATTGTAACTTTAGGACAAATCATCGTGGTTTATTTTATCTTCATCATACTCTGCAAGTGATATCTAGTTTAACCCTCAATGTTTATAAAAAGAAAAAAGAATAAAGAAAAATTTAAAAACCGGTATAGCATCAAATAACTAAGTGAATAAAGTTTACAAAATAAATTCTGTATGTTCTGTGCTTTTGTATCTAATTGGTCACATGTATAGAGGTGGTTGTGGGAATGTGTGAGGGGAGTAAAAGAGAGGAAGATATTTTAGGAGACAGACATGGAGAAAAAAAGGGAGGGAAATAAGTGGGAGGAAGTTAGAGAGAGAAAGATACAATTTTTATCAGCATTCAACTACAGACAGTCATTTTCTATTATAAAGAATATGACAATAGACTTTGAAGTGTACCTATTTCTTTAAGATTCAGTGATTTACATCTAATTATATAAGAATCAGTATGAATTCCACATCCCCTGTCACTTCCCTGTGCATTAGCAATCAAGCCACATGCTATTTTTCTCATAGCTAAACTAAGTTATTTTCCCATCATCAGTGAAAAAAGGAGCCATTTTCTCTACCTGCTCTGTAACATTCATCCTTTTTCTCTCTAATATTAAATATCTAATAGTTGTGGGAACTAATCTCACCTTGATGTTGATTTGCATCTCTGAGATATTGTTGTGTCCATTTGTCCATCTGCATCTATTCCTTTGAAAAATACTTGTTATAAATCTCAGCTCATTTTAGTGTCCATTAATATTCTTTTTACTTTTTCTTGGCTGTGTATATCCCACACACACATTTTTCTGTATTAATTCCCTTCCTGATATATTCATTTTCTTCATTGATTTGGAGAACTATTTTATGCAGTGGTTTTGGATTTCTGAAAAGTTTTCTATTCTCTATTTGTTTCATTCTTTTTTGTGTGACATAGTATTTTGTGTTTTTCATGTATTGATGTGTATGTGTAATGGATAGTGTGTATCAGTGTGTCTTTGTGGGAGGGTGTCAATTTGGGCACTTCTATCTTTTTCATTTGCTCTCTACCTTACATACTGAGGTAGAGCCATATAAGCTGGTATCTGATATTCTTATTAGTCTGGCTATCCGTCTGATTCTACTTAATCTGCCAGGTTGAATGGTGGGATGACACAATCAACTAGCTTTTAAGAAATATGCTTTGAATCTCATGGTATTATTTCATAGACACTGGTCATTTTATTTAATTCTCCTTCATCCCTCTCCATACTCCTTTCCCTTACTCCTCCTCTAATGTTCTCTTGCATGCATGACATTATTTTTTTGTTTACCCATTCCATTTATATCTTCTCTTTTCCTAGTGTCTTAGTTTCGTGTACTATTATGCAAACACACACAGAACACACTCACATACACATGTATATGTAAACTCACACATATACACAGACACAATTCAAGTGTTGATTTTATGTACAACCTAAGCCTCGAATAGTTGCCTTTCTTCACATTTCATTCTAAAAATATATTTTAAAATCTTAAAATTCTGTATTCAGTAATAATTATTTATAAGGAATTTTAAATATATCCATCTCAATTCTATCCTTTTCTATACATCTTAGTCAAATTTCTATTCCTGTGAAGGTGTTTTCATGATACATCGATTCCTAAAAAATGAAAACATTTAATTGGGACTTGTGTGTAGTTTCAGAGGTGTAGTCCTATTTCATAAGGGGTAGCATGATGGCACACAGACAGACATAGTGATGGAGAAGTAGCTGAGAGTTCTAAATCTTGATCTGAAGGCAGCAGGAAGAGGGAAACTCTGGGTTTTGCATAAGCTATTGAAATTTCAAAGCTCATCCTAAGTGATTCACTTCCTCCAACTAGCCCACACCTCCTATTCCTTTCAAATAATGCCAGACCCTACTGACCAAGTATTCAACTCCATGACCTATGTAGCCACTATCATTAGAACCATAACACTGTATTCCCTTGCCTCATGGGATTATAGCAAAATACTAATATAAAATTCAATTAGCCCAACTTCAAAAGTACCCAAAGTTCATCACAGTCTCAACACTGTTTAAAAGTTTGACTCTCAACTTTTGTAAAAGAAAAAAACTGTGTAGTATCAAATAACTAAATGATTGAACTATACAAAACAATTTCTTTCTGTTCTGTGCTTTTGTATCTGCTTAGTCACATATGTGGAGATGGTTGTGGGAAAGTCAAAAGGTACTGAAGGAGAGGAATTTGAAGAAGGAATAGAAAACAGGAGAGAAATAAAGAAGAATAGAGGAAGCTGCATAAGCTGCAGAGGTTTCAGCATTCATCTACAGATGGACATTTGGTTGTTTATAAAACAACTATTATAAACAATGTGACAATAAGCATGATAGTGTGCCTATTTCTTTAAGATCCAGTAATTTTCGTCAAATTGTATAAGAAGCACTATGACTTCTAGATCATCTGTCCCTTCCCTTTATAATTGCAAACATGCCACATGCTCTCTTCTGTCACGGCTGCACCAAGTTATAGTCCCATTAAGGATGGAGAAGAGTGTACTTTTTTTCTACATGCTCAGTAACACTCACCTTTCTTATTTCTAATATTACTTATCTAACAGTTGTGGTCTGAAATGTCATCTTTTTATTTGCATCTTTGAGATATTAGTGACAGAAAACATTATTCTGTCCATTTGTCAATCTGGCTCTTTGAAAAACACTTGTTCTAAAAATCAGCTCATGTTAGCATTCATTTATACTGTTTTAACTGTTTAATTTAGCTGTGCACATCACTCCAAAATGTTTATTAGTCCTCTGCCTGATATACTTGTTTTCTCTTTTTGTGTGCAACATCTTTCTACCCAACTTTGAGATTTCTATTTTTCTTATAATCCCTGCCCATGGAACAACCCCATGCTTGTCTTGGGATTGGCCTGGCCAGACTACCAGAAGTCATATCATTAACAAAAGCTGATCTTTCAGCAGCTATCAAATGCTAAATTTTTCTCAGCTAATAATGGCTGAACTCTCTCCTCCATCCATGCTAAGATTTTTTTTTTCATTGGGAGCTTTCTCAGATCTTATGCTTACTGTCACAATCACTGTAGGTTGAAATGTCTATTTGCCATGTTGTGTCTTGAAAACAACTCCACTGAAGTCATCCTCCACCTCTGATTTTTACAATCCTCCTGTCCCTGTTCTACAAAGAGCTGTGAGTCTGTGGCAGGTAGCAATATGTGCATTCCAATTTAGAATTGAGAACATCACCTACTTCTAAATGCTCATGAACCAGTTTGGATAGCAGGTCTCTTTGTTGGCTACCATTTACTGCAAACGCTTTCTTGATTGGGTTTAAGGTATATATTGATCTATTGGCATAAGTCAATAGCAATCATTTAAATGGTATGTCCATTTCACAAGATAATTAGTATTTGGTTCACTCTTGGACCTGTGAACCTGTGGTTTTTAATTTTTTTATTTCATTTTGTCTTGTATTATTTCTTCAAGTGCTGGGATAGGAGATATGCATATGCTATATGGTGCACCTGGAAGTCAGAAGAAAAGATGTGAAACTGAATTTTCTCCGTCCACTATATGAGATGCGCTAATGAAACTTAGGTTCTCAGGTGTAATGATGGTATGTGGCTTTACCCACTGAATTATCTCATAAGCCCAACATTTGACTTTCTCAGTATGGCTTATTTTGCTTAACATAATTACCAGTAGTACCTACTTGGGGGCAGGGGGATAATTTTTATGAGAAACTAGGATATGGAATGACAATAATACCTTGTTTGTGGATTGGCAGACTGAATAACATGGAAATGGCTGTTTGCTGAAACAATACACAGATTTGTTTGCAATTTCCATCAAAATTCCAATTATATTCTTAACAAAATTAGACAACACAATACTAAAGGTCATATGCAGGCACAAAATACCTTACTAACCAAGATAATAAAAAGCAGAAAGGAAAAGGCTGCCACACAACCTGATCTCAAATTAGACCACAGAGCCATAGTAATAAAAACTAAATGACAAAATCACAGAAAAAGGCATACAGAAAATTTAAAGAATATGAATGAATAAAATACTTTCAGATTAAACCCAAAATATGATCATGTAGATATTAACTATCATCAACTTACCAATAACTTAACCATATAACCATTTCATTCTTCATGAGAAAGGCTTGATGAATGCATTCCTCCTGATAGAATTACTCTACAATAACAAAGCAAACAAAAAAAGCAAACACAAAGACCCTTTATCTATGGAGTATTACAAAACAGACATAAAAAATAAGAGAGAAATCTATTTCAATGGTGTGTATTGTGGCACAAAGGAGTTTTATAAGTATTAAATAAAATAGAGACAGAATTGGACAGTCTTAAATGCAATATCAGAATTCCATGTTAAAGTCTTGTGATTTGACCATGAGGTCCTGACATATGAGCACAGTTATTTCCATTTATGCAACTTTGTTTGGCCAGGATCTATGATATCCCGATGTTTTCTGAGGCACGGTGGAGACAGGTGACATTTTAATGCCTGTAGTTTTGTCCTCCAAATTCCCAGGTGTATAAAAGGTCTTTGTCAGTTGTTAACAACCAGACACAAAGATCCTACTACTGGTCTTTTGTTAACTCATCTAGTCCTGGCACTATGTGGTACTATGGCAGCTAAAATGGAGTCCTGAGCTATGGCTATGGAGGCATAGGCTGTAGCTATGGCTGTGACTATGGCTATGGTGGCTATAGCTGTGGCTATGGTTATGGCTGCTGCCGCCCACTGTGCTGTAGAAGGTACTGGTCCTATGGCTTCTATTGAGGAGTTTCTACAACTGCCCAGCTTGTATTCTGTCATCTGCTGTCTTACTGACATATCTTCAAGTTTCCTTACATGAGGAACTCTTCCATATCTTCATAATTTCAAACTTTATGCTAAACTTATCTCAGAAAAATCAACAATGCCTAACTATCTTTATCATTTTCATCTGGACTTCGTGACAGCTTGCAGATAATTTTTTCAGTGACTTTGTAAAGATCTGTAAAATGCAATCAGCTGTGAACCCTCCACGTTTTATCAAACTGTATGCATTATTATTTATGTATTTCATTGTAGATTTTACTTTATTGGAGTTTTATTAAATAATCTCTCAATTTGTCACATATATTTATGTATCTGTGTTTGATTTTTCACATATGCATAAGGTTTTTATGAAGTGAGAGATGGAAGGAAGGAGGGAAGCCAAGAGATATGAAAGGAGAAAGATTTTATTATATTCAGTTGCCTAAAATGAATAGGGAAATATATTATTATTTATTAAAAGCTCATTAAAAGTATTTCACTCTCAGCATTCCTGAGTTCTCTATAAATCTTTATATAGGATTGATGCCTCGTGAGCTCTGGCCTCCCACATTGGCTTGTCCATTGTCCTTGTTCAACTTAATTTAGAAAGTCATGTTGCTGAGAGTTTATGAGTGTAGATTCTGACATCCCTGGGCAACACAATTTCACAGTGAAGTCCCTCTTCCTCTGGATTTAATAATCTTCCCACTCCTTCTTTTGCCATGATCCCAGAGCCTTGGGTGCAAGAGTTGTTTTATATATACAAACAGACATAGGTAGAGATATAGATAGATACATAGACATACAGATGTGTTTGTGTGCATCTCTGTAAGCATCAATCTTGCCTGAATGAAAAATTATATCTATCTTTATTTTGTCTGTACTCCACAATTAAGACAGTAAGACTAAGGGTAATGACATGCTGATGTAAAATATGTGAAACTGAGAGACCTCTATTCTGGAGAACATTCTGGAAAAGAAAAATGGGTTCTCTTTGAGCTTTGCATTCTAGGTCTAGCAAACCATATTTAGAGACATAAGTACACATGCTTGTGATAACACTTGCTATGCGACTCAGAGCAGAACACAGAGCTTGGTTACTCTAGGGGTGTTATTGATATTTTTATTTTTATTTACTATCCTCTCATATATTATATCCCAACTGCAATTTATCCTCCTTTTTTGCCTCCCAGTCCTTCCCCTACCACCTTCCTCTCCCCTAGATCCACTCTTCCTTCATTTCCCTTCAGAAATAGACAGGTTTCACAGGCATATCAATCAAACAGATGATACCAAGTTACAATAAGACTAGACACATTCCCTCATATTAAGGTTGGACAAGGCAACCCAGTATACAGGAAAAGGGACCTAAAAGCATGCAAAAGCAGCCCTGCTCCCACATTTAGGAGTCCAATAAGAAAACCAAGCTACATTACCATAAAACATATGCAGAGGGCCTAAATTAGACCCATGCATGCTCCCTGACTGTTTGTTCAATCTCTGTGAGTGCCAGTGAGCCAAATTTAGTTGATTCATTGGGATTTCCTGTGGTATCCTTGATCCCTCTGGCTCCTACAATCATTCCTATCACTCTTAACTGGGATTCCTCAAGCTCTGCCTAAAGTTTGGCATTGGGTCTCTGAATCTGCTTCCATCAGTTTCAGTATGAAGCCTCAGTTACTGTATGAAGCCACTCCGCTGACAGTTATGTTAGGATCCAATCTACACATATAGCAGAGTTATTCTTAGGAATCATTTTATTAACTTTTTTTCTGGTTTGGCTCTATCCTAGGTGTCTGGGCTATCTGGCTTCTAGTTTCTGATCCTCCAGTCAGTGTCAGGGTTATATATCTTCTCATGGCATGAGTCCCAAGCTGGACCAGTCACTGGCTGGCCACTCTCCAAAGTTCTGCACCATTTTTATCACGGCACATCTTTTAGGAAGGACAAATCATAGGACTAATGTTTTAAGGTTGTGTTGGTGTCCCAGTCCCTCCATGGGAAAAAAAAAAAGTCCAAGCGTATACAAGTTCTCAACATAAAATCAGATACATTGAACCTGATAGAAGAGAAAGTGGGGAATATTCTTGAATACAATGGCACAGAAGACAACTTTCTGAACAGAGTAACAATAATGTAGGCACTAAGACTGACAGTTAATAGATAGGACTTCATGAAACTGAGAAGTTACTGTAAGGCAAAGCACACAATCAATAGAACAAAATCAGAAAAGATTTTCACCAACTCCACATCTGACAGAGGCCTAGTTTCCAAAATATATAAATAACTCAAGAAAAATAGTAAACAACAAATCAAATAATCCAATTAAAAATGGGGTACAAATCTAAAGAGAATTCTCAACAGAGGAATCTCAAAAGGCCAAAGCACATTTAGAAGTATTCAACATCCTTAGCTATCAAGGAATGCAAATCAAAACAACTCTGAGCTTCTTTCTATCTTACACCTGTCAAAATGGCTAAGATAAAAATACAAGTAATATTTTTGTTTGTTTGTTTGTTTGTTTGTTTGTTCCAGACAGGGTTTCTCTGTATAGCCCTGGCTGTCCTGCAACTCTCTCTGACCAGGCTGGCCTCGAACTCAGAAATCCATCTGCCTCTGCCTCCCAAGTGCTGGGATTAAAGGCGTGTGCCACCACCGCCCGGCACAAGTAATATTTTTAAAGTAGCTCATTATGCTAAGGATTAGGAGTAAAAAGAATCTCTTCCATTAGTGGTGGAAGTGCAAACTTGTACAGCAACTTTGGAAACAGATGTGGTAGTTTCCCAGTAATTAGGAATTGATCTACCTTAAGACACAGCTATAAAACTTCTGAGCACATAATCAAAGGACACTCCATCTAACCTCAAGAATACTCTCAACTATATGCATAATAGCTTTATTCACAATAGCCAGAAACTGGAAATAACTTAGATGTCTCTCAACTAAAGAATGGTTAAAGAGAATGTGCTACATCTACACAATGGAGTATCACTCAGCTGTTAAAAAAAATAACAACATGAAGTTTGCTGGCAAATGATGTAACTATAAAAAATCATTCCGGGTGAGATAACCCTGACCCAGAAAGGCATGGTACATACTCACTTATAAATAGATATTAGCTGTAAAATAAAGGATAACCATGCTACAATTCATAGACCTGGAGAGGCTAAGTAACAAGGAAGACTCAAGTGGAATGCATGAATCTCTGAAGGAAAGGGAAATAGAAAAGATATAGCAGGTAGACTGGGGGTGGGGAGGGATGGAAACAGAGATCAGGTTGAGTGACGATGGATGGAGAGAATACTGTAACCAGGCAGAACTTCCAGTGAGGGTGTTATTTTTTTCAATTCAGAAGTTGCCAGGACTAGTTTTCTATGGGACAAAAGTGAATTACTTAAAATATTAGATAGAAAACATTTCCATATCAATGTAGGGAGAAAATAATAACCAAAGTTCAAAACCTACTAGTGGGCATAATTTTTTAATTAAAAGATACAAGAGAATATCTACCATAGACTTGGAACTGAAGACAAATCCTGGCTGGAATACCAGAAGTTATATTTTATTTCATGCTAGTGTTTGTTGGACTTAAGGTAAAATTCTCTCTCTCTCTCTCTCTCTCTCTCTCTCTCTCTCTCTCTCTCTCT
>NW_021620926.1:3489459-3520435 GCF_004785775.1 Grammomys surdaster
TCTCTCTCTCTCTCTCTCTCTCTCTCTCTCTCTCTCTCTCTCTCTCTCTTTTCCTCCCTCCTTCCCTCCTTCTCCCTCCCTTCCCCTACTGTGTGTGTGCGTGTGCCTGTGCGTGTGCATGTGTGTGTGTATGCGCGCATTCATGCATGTCCACTTGTTTGTAATGTTGTTCCGGACCCTCCATAATTAAAATGCAAAATGTTGAGCTTGTAAAGCCTACAGAAAATGACAAAAGACAAATTTTAAAAACTAATAAGGGTATCAGCCACACATCGGAGTTTTCAGATTAGAAATCCCAAATTATTCTCGCAGAAAATCAAGAAACTTTTTAGTCTATGCAAAGCCTGTGGAAACTCACCATAAAATAAAAGTTAGGTTTGAAACTCACTAAAACAAGGGAAGAGTAGAGTTAGTGCCTAAATAGACTGAGAAAACTTAAACTTGAGGAAATTAATTAAGTTGAACAAAATGATTTCAAAATGGGACATAAAACACTGGAGACAGCATGCAGAAACTCTCAGAGCTCATGGATGGTGGGGCACACATGCAATCATAATTCATCAAGGATGACAATGACATGCAGTGGAACTGTCTTTCAAATACATTATAGTTTCCCGTATTGTTAAAAGGTTGTCTATACACTGCCCAGGGAGAAAAAAAAACACAATGAAAATCTTATGCAAGTATAACAGAATCATTGAAGATTAAATTCAAACTCCAAATCTTACTTTAGTCAGACAAAGCAAACTCGTTATCTGGAAAGAGCAAGGAAAGGGATGATGATAAATATTGCAAGAGACAAAGCGAGCTGGAAGAACGTGATGTGTTAAGGTTGGATTATAAATAAATGCTAGTCTAGAATGTCTGACAGACAAAGTTTCCATATCATAAAAATAAATATGTTGACAAAATGTAAACAAAGGAATAATAAAAAATTTTAAAAGCTTCCAGCATATTGTAAAAAATAAATAAATTTATTGAGGGTGTCTGTAAAAAGGTTATAGTTATTTTAGGTTAAGAAAAGAAATCCAGTGAGGAATATAAAGAGTCACAAAAGAAATTACTTATATGTAAATATTGATTATACATAAATAGTAATGAAAACCTCTTTGAGACAAGTACTTGTCTCATGTATATGGTATACATGACAAGTATACACAAGAAAGAAGAGAGTATACAGTAGCTTGTGTCAAGGTCATAAATCTACTAGCAAAAGTGACATATAATATGTTGACCCAGACCGCAACCAGTCAGTAAGTCTTGAGAAATCAGAAAATACAAACTTTAAAATTCATTGTCAAAGGGAAACTGAACTTTGGAAAACTCACCCTGTCGTTTGCCACCTGGCATTTCTGGTTCTGGGTTTACACTCAACTTCCATGCATATTTTGATAGACTAGTGCAAGAACACTTCCTTTCCATTAGTGACACAGAGGCAGTAAAATTCTGCCTTGGAGTCTGGTGTCTTTAACTACGCCTCCACAGTGTGAACAGCCACGTACGACACAGGAATGAATAGCTGTGGATGTTTTCTCATTTAAAGCTTTCCTGTTTAAATGTTCATTGAAAACAGCCCATTGGTTTTTCAGTTATTTCTGAATAATTACTTACCATAAGAAACAAAAAAAAATATAGCCTTACTTTACTATTCTTTTTTTAATTCCATTAATATAAGTTTGTGAAAATTACCAATTTAAATTTTCCTCTGATTTTAAATTCTTTGACAATTTAATGGCTTTTTTATCACCCTCACCCTCACCTTCCCTCTCCACTTCCCTCTCCTGTCCTTCTCCCCTTCCCCTCCCCCTGATTCCCTTCTTCTCAACACATTCTTCTGCTTCCATGTGTCTTTTTCTTGAATTCACAGAGGTTAATTAGGGTTTCAGGGACCAACTTTAGCAGTTTACTTACCAGGGAACAGGCAGTTTTTCAGTGGCTACACCACGATGGAAAACAACAACTTCTTTCCTATCAAACATTTACTGCCCATAGAACCTAATGGTTGGCTGAGTGCTTCTGAGCTACGGTCTGGATCATGTACAGGTCTTGTGCAAGCAGCCACTGCCACTTTGTATTTGTTAATGCAATGGCTATATCACATGGCCACGTTATAGCTCTCCTCCCCATCTTCTGGGTTGTACTGGCTGGTTTTGTGTGTCAACTTGACACAAGCTGAAGTTATCACAGAGAAAGGAGCCTCCCTTGAAGAAATGCCTCCATGAGATCCAGCTGTAAGGAATTTTCTCATTAGTGATCAAGGGTGTGAGGGCCCACTGTGGGTGGTGCCATCCCTGGGCTGGAAGTCCTGGGTTCTATAAGAAAGCAAGCTGAGCAAGCCAGGGGAAGCAAGCCAGTAAGCAGCACCCCTCCATGGCCGCTGCATCAGCTCCTGCTTCCTGACCTGCTTGAGTTCCTGTCCTGTCTTCCTTTGGTGCTGCAATATGGAAGTGTAAGCTGAATAAATACTTTCCTCCCAATATTGCTTCTTGTTCATGGTGTTTTGTGCAGGAATAGTAACCGTAACTAAGACATGGATCTTACATTATTTTCCAGTCTCTCTTGTAATGTTCCCAGAGCCCTGTAGGTAACATTAGAATTGATCCATAGTATTGATCACTCAACAGTTATTTTCAGCACATTGACCAATAATGAGTCTGCACTGAGTGCTGCTCTTTGTAAGAAAACAGTTTTCCTGAGGAAGGCTGAAGGCGGTGCACAGCATGTCCATTTAGTAAAATAGCAGCAGTATCTGGAGTAGAGGTTTTCAACCTTCCTAATGCTGTAATCTTTTAAAACAGTTCCTCATGTTGTGCTGACCCCAACTATATAATTATGTTTGTAGCTACTTCATAACACTAATTTTGCTACAGTTATGAATCATAACGTAAACATCTGACATGTAGGATATCTGATATGCGACCACTGTGAAAGGATAGTTTCAATGCCAAAGGGTTGTGATCCACAAATAGAGAATCATTGATCTAGGGTCTACTGACTCTCTTTCATTTATGTCAGAGAGCTCTGTGTACATTCTGGAACTATGAAATGTGTGTATTTTACTTAGTCTATGTTTTCTAGACAGTTTCACATGAAAAAAATCTTAATATGGTTTTACTCACCACATTTTTATTTCATTGTTAGCAATCCTTATATTTTTGAGAAATTGTTAACTAGTTTGTGGTTATTCATATAGTTTCTATACTTTGATAAATCTTTTATTATCCTTTTACAGTAATATTTATTGTCCCATTTATTGATTTTTGTGTGATTTCATGTAGAGGTAAATTTTTATACATGTCTAACCAATCAACCCAGAACTATTTGCTGAAAAAGAATCCTGTTAACACAAACGTTAATTTCAATTTCTATTACATTTTTCTTAGTCTCTGAATGCAGTCATATACCCATATCCATTGGGAACTAATTTAAGGACAATCTGCATATATGAAAAAAATCACAAGGCTCCAATACTTTACATAAGACCACATAGCATATAACCTACACACATAACCCTTATACTATGAGCCATTTATAGATAATTGTAACACCTAATACATCTGATCACAGATGTGGTATTCTGTTATTTGGCAAATAATGGCAAGGAAAACATGTGTGCATTCCTAATTACGGGTGTTTTTCCAGAAGGTTTTCATTTCCAACATAGTTGAATCCATCAAGTTAAATGCCTTCCACAGAAGGCAGACTACATATATAAAAATAGTTATATATCCATATAAACATTTCTATTTACCCTGACAATCTTAACACATCATATCTCCAACATCACTTCCTCTACAAACTTTCAGAATCTTCACTGTGATCTTTGTCTTTGATACTAATAAGTCAAATCTCACACTGAATTAGAAACATTCACAGCTATCTTGTTAGTAGTACCTGCAGTATACATTTTTTTTCACCTTGGGGTCAATTTTATAGCAGCTCATATTTTCCTGAAGAGGTTTCTCTCAAGTCAACTTTTTCTGGCTCTATAGTTTGTCCTTTAGTCTTATCCTTTTGTTAAGCTCACTAACTTCATTGTTAGGTTTTCTACATCTTTGTTCACTTTTAATCTCCTTAGCTCATTCTCCCTGTTGTAAGATACATGGTTTATTTTATCCTATTAGAGCAAACATTTTACTCAGTATATTTAATTTATAGCCATTTTTATATTATATGAAACAAAAGTTGATGAGTTTTTCTAAAGTAATGTTCTCCACATGATTATAATATTGTCTTCTTTAATTCTAGCAACTTTTAATTACCTAAAATTCTACAATGTCTGACATTAATGTAACTATATTATTTTTTGTTTTGGGGGGGTTGTTGTTTTTTGGAATTTTGTTTTTCGTTTTTGGGGGTTTGTTTTTGAACTGAAATTGGTAATGTATAATTATCCCATACTTTGGCTTTCAAACATTTTGTTACATGATAATTTCAATTATTTTAACCACTAAGTCATTAAATATTTTATGTTTTTCCAGATTTAAAACTTCTTTGTTTCCATTGACTCATTTAATCTGATTATATTACTGTTCAATTTGATACTTATCCTACTATTTCTATATTACTGTTATATTTACATTTGTGGGTTTTTCTCATTTCTCAGTCTTGTTAACTTTTTAAAGTTAATAAAATACTTTGTTCCACTTTTTCTGCTCTTAGTTTGAGAATTATCCATTTCATTGTTATTCTTGCAGTGGTTCCTTTGTGAACAAAACATATTTGTACCTAGTGTATTCCAACATAAAATACCATTTTTACTACTTATGGAGCAGAACCTTTAACTAAATTGCCTTTGCATATTGTTAGTATAATTTCAAGCATGGTGGTTTTATGTACATTTCATAATGTACCAATATGATGATGATAATGATGATAAAATATGTGTACATGATATCCATTCAGATTTACTCATATGAATAGAAACATTATAAAATATTATGTTGCTCCTTTCCCCTCCAACTTTGTGAGTTCCCAAGTGATACAAGTTTTCTTCTGTCTAAACAATTCCCTTTAATATTCTTCAAGTGCAAATCCTTCAGAGGGACATTCTCTCATTGTGCTTTTTTTCCCAGGGAACTTGTATTACTTTTTCTCATGATGTAAATATTTTTACTGGGAAATAATTATGCTCATTGGAACGCCATTTTCATAAGAAAAAAGGCAAGTTTTGATTTTGTAATATAATTAACATATAGAGATTAAGTTCCACATAATTTTAAAAACTACATCTACTTCATAATAATGTGTAAATAGCAATATTATGCTAAACATTTAAATATGAATTGCAAGGAAAACAGTATACATTCACAATTTTTTAAGACAAGAAAAGACTTTAAAGAATGGTAGTTTCATAATCTATAGGAAGTTCCTGAAGGACAGAGTGAGACATGTTTTTTTCCACTGTTCATAATTATGATTCTACCTCAGGGTGTGGGAGCACATGGGAAAGGTTTGGGAGAGTAGCCAGCAGTTCACAAAGAAATTCATATTTTAGCAATATCAAATATGATACCTCTGGTTTCTTCTGATAATTTGGCTTTCTCTTCTTTTTAACCTATCTTGCTCAATTTTGGTCCAAAGCATACATATCACTGAAATAGTTTCTCTAAAAATACTTCAAAGGAAAGATCCTGTGAACGTCAGTGTCCATCTCTTGTAATAAATGAAATGTATAGAAAGTAGAGAATGAAAAATAGTGACTTTCAGAGAGTTCTATGCCATAGGTCTCTCTATACACTAAATGTATTTTTTTCTTTCTATTTGTTCATATACATATATCATGGTCCATTATGAAGCCCTTTTCAGATTTGTGAGTTTAGACAGAAATACTTGCCTAATTATGACAAATTAAAGTCACATGTAGGTTTAACCTATAATAGGCCTCCATTCTACCTATAGAGACACAAAGAATACTTTTTAAAGGAAATGAATAAATAAGTCAGTTTTGGTATACATGACTGAATCAAAAATCTCACCTAAAAAGTAAAACATTTAAGTAAAAAATTGGAAAAGCAAATTCAACTCTGTTTGAAGATGGCCTATAATAATATTTGCATAAAACCATCTGGAGAAAAATGAACTTATAAACAATTGGGATAATCACGAAAACATACGTAAACCTGTGACATTTGTATACATAAACAACATGGAATACAAAAAGAAAACCCCACTTACTGCAGTGACAAAGTTACATTACTAGGACTAAAAATAACTCAAAAGGTACAAGACTACACAGAGAAAATTGTAACATTAATGAAGGAAATTCATGAAGAAGTAAAAGGAAAAATGGTTACACATTCATCTGTTGGAAACATTAATATTCTATAGTCTTCAAAGTATCCTATGAGATCCTTATCAAAATTCCAAAGACATTCTTTAGAGCAATATGGAAGAAAACAACCCTAAAACTCATCCAGAACTCATAGAAGACCCTGAAAGACAAAACTATTTTGTAAATGATCAAGCAAGCCAGAAGCATCTAATTGAATGTTTTTAAATTGTGCTAGAAAGATGGAGTTTCAAAGCACTACAGAAAAATAATAGGAAAGCAGACTCATAAAGCATAACATAGAGCTCACAAAAATTTCCATCACATATTTTCACCCTTACGTTGGCAAGGATGTCACAAACAAACAATACTGAAAGAACAGTAGCTTTAATATCCGCTGTTGTAAAAACCAAGCTAACCCACACAAAAGAATGACATAGAATCTATGTATGATACCATACATAAAAATCAGCAAAGATATAAAACCTAAACACAGACCTGAAACTATAAAACCACTGTCATAATTACGGATAAAACTTCTTGGCTGTGGCGTTAGTAATGATGCTTTTTATTAAAGCTACAGAATCTCTGGCAACAAAAGCTAAAAATAGACAAATGGATTATAGCCCAATGGAAAGCTTCCAAATATCAAACAAAAGAGCCAATATAGTACAGAGATCATATACAATCTGGAAAAAAAAGACATTTGCAAGGCATTTGGCTGACAGAGGGCTGATATCCACAATTGTTGCTTCACCTCTATTGATTTCCACAAACAGCCGCAAAGGACACTCAGCTGCTGTTCAGTCATGCTACATAAAGCTAGGTGAACGGTCTCCTACTTTCCAAATGGTCCAGACCTCTGTGATACCCTCCATCATGTCTCTGTTCCCTGCATAGAATTATATGTAACTGTGTCTCATCTTTATTTGGCCCCTATAACTTACTGAATTCACATATTTCTTTTGAGACTTTGTTTCTACTGTGAAAACAAAGATTTTTAGTATTTCTTAGTGGAGGTATAATGGGCATTTGTCCCGGAAAAAAAAATTGCCATTAAATTTGGAATGATGCTGTCCAAATAGTGAGTACAGAATTATAGGTTAGTGGGACTTCACCTCCTCAATAATATCATGAAAGGCATTGTTTATTTTAAATCAAGAAAAGGAAACATTGTAACACCAAAGACATGATGTTGCATAATTTGAATAATGTATATACTTCTACTTTATGTTAAAGTGAAAAAATGTTTAAGACAATCTACCAATAAAAAGGAAAGATTGTTTGGGCTTATATTTTTATAAATCTATGATTATGGTACTAACACTTTTTTGACAATTATGGTAGGAGTATTTGATAGCAAAAATGCTCACTTCATAATCAGAAAATTAAGAGTTAGGAACAAAGGTGACCAAGATCTCATAATTCCACTCAAGAAGATGTCTTAAAGACCTGAAAACCCACCCTAAGTTTCCCTTCTTAAAGTATCTGCTACCTACCCATAGAACACCACAGAAAATAAGTTCAAATCTTGGCTAAGTGTCAGGCTTTTGATGTTCATGATGCTCTTAAAGCAGCATTTCATCAGCCTGTGGGTGATAACCCTTTGGAGTTGAGTGACCTTTTCACAGGGGTCACATGTCAGATAGTCTGCATATCAGACATTTACATTACAATTCATAACAGTAGCAAAAGTACAGTTATAAAGTAACAGTAAAAATAATTTTAGGACTGGGGATCACCACAACATAAGGAACTGTATCAAAAAGTAATAGCATTGGGAAGGGTGAGGACTACTGTTCTTAAAGAAGGACACTACAGGCAAGGATTCCAAAGAAGGGAAGAGGGAAAGTCAGGAAGACCTCCTCCCAATCTTGGAAAAAGACACGAATTATCATGTACCCCACTCTTAGACAGCATGCTGACCACACTTTGACCTTCAAATGTACGAAGTCCTCTACCCAGTGCTGAGATTCAACTCACACGTTTTAGGAAGATGTGATAAGTACAGCAGAAAAATCACTATGGATGAAGTGGCAGCATCAAAATACCAAAAGAACAGATAAAAGTCATACTGCAAAAGCCTTGGCAAGCCCTGTCCTGGAATAAACAGTATGAGCATGTTAAAATAAGAAAAGGGATTTGACAATATCATTACTATCTCTAGTCATGAACTTGAAAGTCTATATGAAAGTATTCATAAATTCTAGATACACATCGTACTAGGAGATAAAAACATAGTAACAAAATGATACCAAAGACACGAGAAGACATGCCTCCAGTGAAAATTCATTATGGGCACTAAACTAATAAAAACATAGTGTTTAATGCATGGGCAGTCACAAATAACTAGCGTTCCCTATAGAGATATTTAAAGATATCTCTGCATTATTGGGATCCTGACATAATAACAAAGGATTCTTAGCTCTGAAGACTTCTGTGTCCCTAATAAACTGTACAGCCTAAACCTTGAAAATCTCAATTAAGGTTAGTATGAGAGTAACACCTGCCTGGTGCTTGCCATTCCAACTATGGAAAATGTATAAAAGCTGTGATCAACTGGTGACATTCAAAAAACGAGAAATTGACAATCTGCTCAAATAAACTCTTCCACCCTCAGAACCACAAGCTAATGCAGCAACAACTATGACAAAGGACTGTGGCTATGGCTGCAGCTACAGCTATGGCTACAGCTATAGCTACTATGGCTATTGTAGGTACAAATAGGGATGCTGCTGCCCATATTGCTATGGGGAATATTGGTCTATGTATTCTATGGCAAAACAACCTGGAGCAGCTCAGCCTTCAGAACTCTTCCTCCTCTATTTCTCAATTATCCACCTACTTTCCATTCTATAGGGGACCTTTTGGCCCGATTGAAAAATACATTCTAAATTATGTCAGCTATTAGTTTGACTTCAGCATGCTTCAACTAGATTTTCCCCCCAAGGTCACATGCAATGGCTCACCAACCAAGAACTTGTTTATAGAGTTGATGCTATACTACTTCTTCATTTGCTGAAGCTTAACAGCTTTGATTTGAAAAAAAAAATTGTCTTTTTCCCCCAATTAAATTTGTCCATCATTGGAGTATACTTTTATATTGACTTTTCTCTGTTACTTTATGTGAGTGTTGAGGTGTGCATATGGATGAAATAGGAAACTTAACAGAAATGAATTCACTTATCTAGAGTAGCTGCCAGGTCAGATGACAGTGTGAAGAGATACTGTTGTCAAAGCTAAGAGTGGGAAATCTATTCAATAGTTATATGAAAATCAAGGCAAGCTTGTTCCATCCACCTAGTGTGTAGGTAATACAAAGAAAAGTAAACACACTGATTAAGTGAGTCTCTCTATCAGTAGGAAGTTTCTTTTATTTAAAACTGTATTAATGAATAAAATTACTTTTAAAAACAAATAAATGTGCTAATGTGATTCCCTAGTGTGCATGTGTACAGAGCAGATGGCTTGAGAAATGTTCTGTGCAGCTAGCTTCATGACCAAGCTTAATGCCAATTTCTCACTATGTTCTTCATGAGACCTACCAATGCATCATCTTGCCCCCTGCTGACTCCTTGATGAATAGTCAATAGGACGCACAGTGTTACATTTGAATCCCAAGGAAAAATCTTAAGCCCAGCCACCCCTAACCAATGATTTTGACTTTCCATAAATACAAAACATTATGCACTTGCACAAAGCTCTTCTCTTCCCATCAGAAGGAAACCAAATGATAAAGTATTTCCATGCTTCTGCTGATGCTGTAATATCTGCAGGAACCCTAAGCAGTCACAAAACAAAAGGGTAACTTTCAAAATAGATCAGAATGCTATTTGGAAGGACCCTCTTCCTAGAAGTGTGATCCCAAAGGTCTCACACACATTAAGCAATCCATCAGACGTAAATGTCTCAAAGCAAGATGGTGGAGGTCAAGGAGAAAGATAAGGAGGAGGGAGGTAGACAGGAAGTGGTAAAATTCAAATGTATTGAAATATTAATGGTGACATTCAGTGGCCATATCTGCCTATATGCTACAGCCTGTGTGCCTCCCAGAAGCTCCAGAGTAACCAAAACGCACAGGTGAGAATCTCCTCCAAATACCCAAGCCAGCTGGGACAATCACAGGGCTCAGCTGAGATGAGACCCACCCCTCCATTATACCCCACCCCTCCCACCCACCCCACCCTACCCTCCTGCCCCATCCCCTGTTCCACATTTCTTCCATTCCTCTTCCTATCCAGGCCAGTTGAGCAGCCTGATACCTGCCCACAGGCTACAGCCCCATGCTACCCAGGAGGTCTGAAAAGCAATCTGGCAGTTCCTCAAAAAATTGGAAATGGTTCTACTTGAAGACCCAGCTATACCACTATTGGGCATACACCCAAAAGATGCCGCTCCATACCACAAGGACACATGCTCCACCATGTAAATAACAGCCTTACTTGTAATATCCAGAAGCTGGAAAAAATCAAGATGCCCCTCAACAAAAGAATGGATAGAGCAAATGTGGCTCATTTACACAATGGAATAGTGTTCAACTATTAAAAAAAAAAAAGACATTATGAATTTTCAGGCAAATGGATGGAACAAGAAAATATCATCCTGAGTAAAGTAATTCAGACCCAAAAGGACATGCAATGTATGTACTCACTGATTAGCGTATATTAGCCAAAAAGTACAGAATTGCTCAGAATTACAATCCATAGGCTGTAAGAAGTGTAACAAGCAGAAAGGCCCAAATGAGGAGGCTTCAATTCCATTTAGAAGCAGGAAGGAAATAATCAGGGGAGGCAGAGAGAGGGAGCAACCTGGGTAGGAGAAAGGAGAGGGGGAGAAAGGGGAACAGGATCAGGTATGGGTAGGAAAAGCAGAAAAGAAGCCCAGAAGGCTAGGAAAATGAATGGAAATATGCATCCTCTGGGATCGGAGTTAGAATGACCCTCTAGAAAGTACCAGAGACCTGGAAGGTGAGAGACTCTAAGGATTCAATGGTGGTGACCTTAGACAAAATGACCAACGTTGGGGAGATTCACCTCTCCCCAATGTTCAAAGACTTCACCTCTATTAGATAGATAGAACCTCAAGTGGAGGCACAGGGTTATTAACCCAAAATCAAAATTTCTGACCCAGAACTGTTCCTGTCTAAAAGAACTACAGGGACAAAAATGTAGAAGAGGCTGAAGGAAAGGCAGCCCAGGGCCTGGCCTAACTTGGGATCCGTCTCTTGAGGAGTGCCAAGGCCTGACAGTATCATTGATGCTATGATGTGCTTACAGATGGGAACCTGGCATGGCTGTCCTCTGAGAGGTCCTACCAGCAGCTGACTGACACAGAAGTAGATACTTAGAGCCAACCACTGACCTGAAGTCAGGGACCTTTAAGATTGAATTAGGGGAAGAATTGAAGAAGCTGAAAAAGAGAGCAACCCCATAGGAAGACCAGCAGTCTCAACTAACCCAGACCCCAGGGAGCTCCCAAAGACTGAGCCACCAACCATAAACATAGCAGCAGTAGGTGAAGATGTGCTTAATCCTTGAGAGACTTGAGGCCCCAGGGAAGGGGGAGGCCTGGGGTTGGCAGAGCATATGCTTGGTGACAGTGGGGAGGAGGAATTGGATGAGGAACTGTGTGAGGTGGGAAAGAAGAGGGCAACAACTAGAATGCAAATTTGTATGTGTGTGTGTGTGTGTGTGTGTGTGTGTGTGTGTGTGTGGTGTGTGTGTGTGTGTGTACTGGTCTGATATGTGATATTTTTATCTTTAAATTCTTTTAATGAAAATTATAGCAAACATTTTAGAAATAAAATACAATGGCCAATGCCTAGTGGACAATTCTTTTTAAATGGCTCATATAAAATGTTTTTATCTGCTTTTATATAACTCATTATCTAGAATTAATCTAGCAGCCTTGTTACTCTCACATATTAAAATGTAAGTAATGTACTGCCAACATAAAAGGCACCTATTCCCCTGTACATACTGTCTTAATTTCCTGACACTGCTTCTGTGTGATAGCAATCCGTTCCTTCACATCACTGCCTCATGATGACTCCATTATAAATCAAGGAGATAACAAAAGATTAGAAAGCTTGCAATGTCTTCTCATTGCTGGTTCGATCTCTGTCAATTTTATATAGAATACCTACAAAAGGACTGAGCCGATAACTAATTTAGCTAATATGAGGTGTACATGAGGTAGAAAATAAAAATAAATATGTCCAAGTGTAGGAAAGTGTTATGTTTGGGCTGGGAATACGGCTCTGTGCTTAGAGTGGATGCTGGGCATCTTTAAGGCCATGTGTTCAAGCACAAAAACTGAAAGCAAAACATAAAGTATAAAAAGATTGCCAAATCCTTCCACCCCCACCTGGTCCTTTTGGCTCGGGCAGACACATAGCTGGTCTGCTCCTGTGGAGATACTGAATCCTGAGCCATCCTAGAGGAGCCACTGCACTCAGAGCAGCAGGTAAGAACACTGTCCCACTCCCTATGCCCCAGAGATACAACTGGGAGCCAGGGGCGCTCAGGACCCACCAACCACCCAAACCATGCAACTCTGGAATACCACTTCCCTTCTGCACCTGCCTGGTCCTTTTGGCTGGGACAGACACATGCTGGTCTGCTCCTGTGGAGATTCAGGATCCTGAGCCATCCTAGAGGAGCCACTGCACTCAGAGCAGCAGACACCTAGCTGGTTTGCTCTTGTGGAGACACCGAATCCTGAGCCATACTAGAGGAACCACTCCACTCAGAGTAGCAGGATTTCAAGATCCTGGAGGTGACCTGAGTCCCAGTAGTTCTTGCACCCAGGAGCTTAGGATCACAAGACAACAGAGACATCTGGACTCTGAGGAGTTCTGACACAAGCAAGATAACTGGAAATACAGACTCCAGTCAGACACAGTGAGGGCAGCTAACACTAGAGTTAACCAAATGGCGCAAGAACATAAGCCACAGAAACCAAAGTTACTTGGGATCATCAGTACTCAGTTCTCCCACCATAGCAAACCCTGGATACCCCATCACACCGGAAAAGCAGGATTGAGAATTAAAATCACTTTGTATGATGATGATAGAGGATTTGAAGAAGGACATAAGTAACTGCCTTAAAGAAGTACAGGAGAGCACAAGTAAACAGGTAAAAGCCTTTAAAGACAAAACACAGAAATCCCTTAAAGAAATGCAAGAAAACACAATGAAGGAATTAAACAAAACCATTTAGGATCTGAAAATGGAAATAGAAACAATAAAGAAGTCTCAAAGGGAGACAACCCTGGAGATAGAAAACCTAGGAAAGAGATCAGAAGTCATAAACACAAGCATCACCAACAGAACACAAGAGAGAGAAGAGAGAATCTCATGTGCAGAAAATACCATGGAAAACATTGACACAACTGTCAAAGAAAATGCAAAATGCAAAAACCTCCTAACCCAAAACATCTAAGAAATCCAGGAAACAATGACAACACCAAACCTAAGGATAATAGGTATAGATGAGAGTGAAGATTCCCAACTTAAAGGGCCAGTAAATATCTTCAACAAAATTATTGAGGAAAACTTCCCTAACCTAAAGAACGAGATGTCCATAAACATACAAGAAGCCTATAGAACACCAAATAGACTGGACCAGAAAAGAAATACCTCACGTCACATAATAATCAAAATATCAAATGCACAAAACAAAGAAAAAATACAAAAAGTAGTAAGGGAAAAAGGTCAAGTAACATACAAAGGCAGACCTATAAGAATTACACCAGACTTCTCACCAGAGATTATAAAAGCAAGAAGAGCCTGGACTGACATCATACAGACACTAAGAGAACAGAAATGCCAGCCCAGACTACTATATCCAGCAAAACTCTCAATCACTATAGATGGTGAAACCAAGATATTCCATGACAAAACCAAATTTGCACAATACCTTCATACAAACCCAGCAATTTAAAGGATAATTGATGGAAAACACCAACAAAGGGAGGGAAACTACAACCTAGAAAAAGCAAGGAAGTAATCTTCCAACAACCCAAAAGAAGATAGCTATGCAAACATAATTCTACTTCTAATAACAAAAATAACAAGAAACCACAACCATTTTTCCTGGATACACAAA
This sequence comes from Grammomys surdaster, assembly GCF_004785775.1. Taxonomy (NCBI): domain Eukaryota; kingdom Metazoa; phylum Chordata; class Mammalia; order Rodentia; family Muridae; genus Grammomys; species Grammomys surdaster. The sequence continues at coordinate 3,503,840 of NW_021620926.1, forward strand.
CAGGACCCAGAATTTTGCTGCATACGGGAAACACACCTCAGTGACAAAGACAGACACTACCTCAGAGTCAAAGGATGGAAAACAATTTTCCAAGCAAATGGTCCCAAGAAACAAGCTGGAATAGCCATTCTAATATCAAATAAAATCGACTTTCAACCAAAAGTAATCAAAAAAGATAAGGAAGGACACTTCATACTCATCAAGGGAAAAATCTACCAAGGTGAACTCTCAGTTCTGAACATCTATGCTCCAAATGTAAGGGGACCTACATACATAAAAGAAACTTTACTGAAGCTCAAAACACAAATTACACCTCAGACAATAATAGTGGGGTTTTTCAACACCCCACTCTCAACAATGGACAGATCATGGAAACAGAAACTAAACTGAGGCACTTAGAAATTAACAGAAGTTATGAACCAAATAGATTTAACAGACATCTATACAACATTTCATCCTAAAACAATAGAATATACCTTTTTCTCAGCACCTCATGGTACATTCTCCAAAATAATTGGTCACAAAACAGGCCTCTACAGATACAAAAAGATTGAAATAATCCCTAGCATCCTATCAGATCACCACAGACTAAGGCTGGTCTTTAATAATGACAAAACCAATGGAAAACCCACATGCACATGGAAACTGAACAACTCTCTACTCAACGATGACTTGGTCAAGGAAGAAATAAAGAAAGAAATTAAAGACTTTTTAGAATTTAATGAAAATGAGGACACATCATACCAAAACTTGTGAGACTCTATGAAGGCAGTGCTAAGAGGAAAATTCATAGCTCTAAGTGCCTACAAAAAGAAACTGGAGAGAGGATACACTAACAACTTGACAGCACAACTAAAAGCTCTAGAACAAAAAGAAGCAAACACACCCAAGAGGATTAGATGGCAGGAAATAATCAAAGTCAGGGCTGAAATCAACCAAATAGAAACAGAAAGAACAATAGAAAATATCAACAAAACTAGAAGACAGCTCTTTGAGAAAATCAACAAGATAGATAGATAAACCCTTAGCCAGATTAACCAGAGGGCACAGAGACAGTATCCAAATTAATAAAATCAGAACTGAAAAGGGAGACATAACAACAGAAACTGAGGAAAATTGAAAAAATCATCAGATCCTACTACAAAGGCCTGTACTCAACAAAAGTGGAAAACCTGGATGAAATGGACAACTTCCTAGAAAGATACCAGGTACCAAAGTTAAATTAGGAGCAAATAAACCATCTAAACAGTCCCATAACCCCTAAGGAAATAGCAGCAGTCATTAAAAGTCTCCCCACCAAAAAAAGTCCAGGTCCAGATGGTTTTAGTGTAGAATTCTATCAGACCTTCAAGGAAGACCTAATACCAATTCTCTTCAAACTATTCAACAAAATAGAAAAAGAAGGAACACTACTCAATTGGTTCTATGAAGGTACAATTACACTCATACCCAAACCTCACAAAGACCCAACAAAGAAAGAGAACTTCAGACCAATCTCCCTTATGAACATAGATGCAAAAAATACTCAATAAAATTTTAGAAAACCGAATCCAAGAACACATCAAAACAATCATCCATCATGATCAAGTAGGATTTATCACAGGAATGCAGGGATGGTTCAATATTCGGAAATCCATCAATGTAATCCACTATATAAACAAACTCAAAGAAAAAAAAACACATGATCATCTCACTAGGTGCTGAGAAAGCGTTTGACAAAATTCAACATCCCTTCATGATAAAAGTCTTGGAAAGATCAGGAATTCAAGGCCCATACCTAAATATAGTAAAAGCAATATACAGCAAACAAGTAGTCAACATCAAACTAAATGGAGAGAAACTTAAAGCAATCCCACTAAAATCAGGGACTAGACAAGGCTGCCCACTCTTCCTCTAGCTATTCAATATAGTCCTGGAAGTCCTAGCTAAAGCAATTAGACAACAAGAAGAAGTCAAAGGGGTACAAATAGGAAAGGAAGAAGTCAAAATATCACTATTTACAGATGATATGATAGTATACTTAAGTGACTCCAAAACTTCCACCAGAGGACTCCTAAACCTGATAAACAACTTCAGCAAAGTGGCTGGTTATAAAATCAACTCAAACAAATCTGTAGCCTTCCTCTACATGAAAGATAAACAGACTGAAAAAGAAATTAGGGAAATGACACTCTTTACAATAGTCACAAATAATATAAAATACATTGGTGTGAATCTAACCAAGCCAGTGAAAGACATGTATGACAAGAACTTCAAGTCTCTGAAGAAAGAAATCGAAGAAGACCTCAGAAGATGGAAAGATCTCCCATGCTCATGGATTGGCAGGATTAATATAATAAAAATGGCCATCTTGCCAAAAGCAATCTACAGATTCATTGCAATCCCCATTAAAATCCCAACTCAATTCTTCACAGAGTTAGAAAAGGAAATTCTCAAATTCATTTGGAATATCAAAAAACCCAGGACAGCGAAAACTATTCTCAACAATAAAAGAACTTCTGGAAAAATCACTATCCCTGACCTCAAGCTGTACTACAGAGCTATAGTGATAAAAACTGTATGGTATTGGTACAGAGACAGGCAGGAAGATCGATGGAATAGAATTGAAGACCCAGAAATGAACCCACAAACCTATGGTCACTTGAAATTTGACAAAGGAGCTAAAACTATCCAGTGGAAAAAGGACACCATTTTCAACAAATGGTGCTGGTTCAACTGGAGGACAACATACAGAAGAATGCAAGTCGATCCATTCTTATCTCCTTGTACAAAGCTGAAGTCCAAGTGGATAAAGGACCTCCACATAAAACAAGATACACTGAAACTAATAGAAGGGAAGGTAGGGAAGAACCTCGAATACTTGGGCACAGGGGAAAAGTTCCTGAACAGAGCACCAATGGCTTATGCTCTAAGATCAAGAATTGACAAATGGGACTTCATAAAATTGCAAAGTTTCTGTAAGGCAAAGGACACTGTCAATAGGAAAAAATGGCAACCAACCAATTGGGAAAAGATCTTTACCCATCCTACATCTGATAGAGGGCTAATATCCAATATATACAAAGAACTCAAGAAATTAGATTCCAGACCACCAAATAACCCTATTAAAAAATGGGATTTAGAGCTTAACAAAGAATTTTCAACTGAGGCAATTCAAATGGCTGAGAAGCACCTAAAGAAATGTTCAGCATCCTTACTCATCAGGGAAATGCAAATCAAAACAACCCTGAGATTCTATCTCACACCAGTCAGAATGGCTAAGATTAAAAACTCAGGTGATAGTAGATGCTGGTGAGGGTGTGGAGAAAGAGGAACACTCCTCTATTGTTGGTGGGACTGCAAGATGGTGCAACCACTTTGGAAATCAGTCTGGCGGTTCTTCAGAAAATTGGAGATAGCATTACTTGAGGATCCAGCTATACCACTCCTAGGTATATACCCAGAAGATGCTCGAACATATAACAAGGACATATGCTCAACTATGTTCATAGCAGCCTTATTTATAATAGCCAGAAGCTGGAAAGAACCCAGATGTCCTTCAACTGAGGAATGGATACAAAAAATGTGGTACATTTACACAATGGAGTATTACTCAACTATTAAAAACAATGAATTCGAGAAATTCTTAGATAAATGGATGGAACTAGAAAATATTATCCTGAGTAAGGTAACCCAATTACAAAAGAACACACATGGTATTCACTCACTGATTATTGGATATTAGCCCAGAACCTTTAAATACCCAAGATTCAACTCACAAGTCACATGAAGCTCATGAAGAAGGAAGACCAAGTGGAGGTGCTTCGGTCCCTCTTAGAAGGAGTAACAAAATACTCAAGGGAGCAAATATGGAGACAAAGTGAGGGACAGAAACTGAATGAGGTGCCGTCTGGAGACCATTCCACCTGGGTATCCATCCCATGTGCAGTCACCAAAGTTAGATGCTGATGTGGAAGTCAGGAAGTGCATACTGACAAGAGCCTGATATAGCTGTCTCCTTAGAGGTCTGCAAGAGTCTGACATATTCAGAGGCAGATGCTCACAGCTAACCATTGAACTGATCATGGGGTTCCAAATGGAGGAGTTAGAGTGAAGACTGTAGGAGCTGAAAGGTTTTGCAGCCCCATGAGGAAAGCAACAATACGAACCAACCAGAGCTCCCAGTGTCTAAACCACCAGCCTGGGAGCACTTAGGGAGGGATCCATGGCGCCAGCTGTATATGTAAGTGTGGAGGGCCCTGTCGGGCATAGGTGTGAGAAGAGATCCTTGGTCTCATGAAGGCTGGATGCCCCAGTGGGTGGGAATTTGAGGGTGGGGAGGTGGAAGTAGGGGGATAGGTAAGGGCACATCGGCAGAGAAGCAGGAGGAGGGGTGAGGGGATAGGGGGCTCCTGGGCAGGGGTCTGGGGAATGGGGTAAGGGGTAAGGGGTTAACATATGAAATGTAAATAAAACATCCAATTAAAAAAAAAGATTGCCAAAAAGAACCTGTCCCCATAGTTATGCATGTAGCTCGGGGCTTCTCTTGTCTCGATTCTTATGGAACCAGTGATACAAACTTGGTCTTAGATGTCACAGCACTCTGCCTGGTTCAGGACCTCCTCCATCTCCACTCACATCTGAATCAACTACACAATAGAACTTCATCTGAGCAATGGCCATTCATGGAACATGGACAAGAACATGCAAGAAATTTAAATGGCAAATGTCAGTTAAAGAGAGAAATTTCTTACAGAAACTCAGGTGAAAGAAACTCGGGCCCAGGTGTTTGCACTGATGAATTATTTAAAACGCATAATTAAGACGGCACTACAAATCACATTAATATTCTTCTATAAGAGTAATATCTCAAATTTGTAGAATTTCTGGCTGGTTTAACTTTTGGTCATTCAAACCATGAAATCCATAGCATTGAAAGAGAAAAGGAAGTTATATACCTGGTTACATCAATACAACACATTGGAACTTGACTCACTTGTCAAGTTTGTAAATGAAATGTGTATTGATGGTGTGTAATGTGATATTTCACTGGATACACACAGCATTTGCTAATAAGACCTTTAATAACATTTTTAAACAGTTTTCCTTCTCTATGTGTTGATTTAGACTCACTAAGCAGAAAATTTTCCGTTGCCATAGACATAACTGTTCTTGTCTGAAGAATAAAATGTTAAAAATGGTCTCACACCTTCTAACTCTGAAGAAAGATATCTTCCCCAAGTCTGAGTAATCTTAGGATAATGGATGACTCCAAAATATTAAAGAAAAATGTCATAATTTTGTTTAAAGTAGCCCTGCTTCTGCAATTGATGTGTGAAAACATATTCCACAGATTAGGGATAGTGGCTTTTGTGATATAATCATATGTATTTCAGATGGAGAATGAGTGAGAGAACAGATACAGATGTGAGAAAAATAACAGTAAAGACACCTGTATAGAAATTTTAACATATGAAAGTTTTGTAAAGAACAAACAGATTGTTTGTATTAATATTAAACTCCCTCCCAAAATACATTGTCCATTTACAAAAACATTTGAGAAAAAAGAAATAAAACATTCAGTAGTTTTATCTAATCCACTCATATAAAATTATATAAAGATAGCCCCAAAACACCAGCAATCATTTTATACATATGAAAACATTAGAGCAGGAAATGCAAATCATTACCGCAAAGAAGCTGCATTACACACCCATCAGAGTAAGTAAAATTAGAGAACGAAAATATTAAGTAATTTTGAAAACGCTCAGAGCCTAGAACTTATGACAGACTCCTGGTGACATAGTTTCTTTGTGAGATCTCATCTTGCTACTTCCACATGACATTCTTTAAATGTTCCTCCAAAGTTTAAACAACCAGAGGAAATTATCTTGCAAGCATCATAGTTGCTATTTCATTGGCTCAGGCCTTCACCATCTGCAGAGAAGTCTCCAGAGAGGTGTCCTTGTGAATATCTCTGCACATCTAGCTCTGGTGTTTCTACACAGAGGGGTCCTTGTGAACAGCTCTGCACATCTGGCTCAGGGATTTCCATATAGAGGCATCCTATGAACAGCTCTACACATCAGGCTCAGGGGGCTCCACATACATCAAGGATACTTTTCTCTGTGGGTCTCATTTTCAATATCATAGTACTTTTCATTTACTGATAATTGATCTCCGTCAACTTCTTCTTACCAAAGACACAAAAGGAAAATTAAATCTATCTGAGAAAAACACATTTTAGTAATGCAATTAAGAATAAGAAATAAACCTGAATATTTTGACACTTAATCAAAATAAAATAAGTACATTTTAATATCTTTGTACAACCCAAACATTAAGCCTGGATGTTTTTACTGAGGAAATTGTTAAGCCCCAGAAGCAGAAAGTACTAACAATCCATACAAGTTTCCAGAATGGTAAAATGGCAGAACTAGTCACAAAGTTGAGATTGTGTGATAGAGTCTCACACACACACAAAGAGAGATACGATTATAAAATGCTCGTTTTTAAATATACATCAACAGTTCAAATCAAATGAGCTATACATACACTTCAAGTTTTCACCATACTGGAATGGTTTAATACTTAGAAATTTAGCTTATGCAATTCATCATAATAACAAGAAAAGAAAGAAATCTGTGTGGATAACTAAATAGATTAAGATAAAGTGTGATGATCCCTGATACTTATTCATGAGTTTTCAAAAATCGGTAAAGTGAGACAAGGAATAACTTCCTCAATTTGGCAAATGGCATCTGCATATAATTCACAGCTTATGTATGTGTCACAGCTGATACTGAAATATAGGGTGATTTCTCCTTAAGACCATAGGGAAGGGAAGTATGAGTTATCACCAAATGTGGATTCAGTTTTGCACCACAAATCAGAGCTACTGAAATTAACACATATTAATTACTTGGTTTATTATGCAAAAAATAAAAGAAAATCACATAAACTTGCATTGTTGAAATGAAATTGTGGGGAGATATATAGACCCATCTCCAAAGGAATACAGAGATGAAGGAAAAAAGAGAATCCCACACTCAGGTTCATGTAAGTAAGCCGGTTGTAAAAATGAACTGTTAATGCAAACAGAAAACAAAACCATATGCAGTGCTACATTAATAATTTGATGACCATATAAGAACTATCTTGATTCACATTATGCACCAAAACAAGATATAAGATCTTTAATAGTTGAAGTAACAATTTCCTTTAAATGGGAAAATGAAAAGAATGCATAAAAGACATAAATAGTATTTAAATAAAATTAAAGTTTCATTTGGGACATAGAGGTCACCTCTAAAAAGAAGATATCTATGATAAATATATCTAACAAGAATCATACAAAAAAAAGTACTAATAAAACACTGGAAAAGGCTATAAAACACAATTAAAGGAAGCCCAAAACACCAACAATCATTTTACAGCTATGAAAACAAAGGTGGCCAATCTCATTAGAGCAAGAAAATGCAAATTATTACCCCAGGGAAACAGCAGTGCACACCCATCAGAGAGGATAAAATTAGAGACTGAAAATACCAGGTAGTTTTGAGAATGTTCAGAACCTGGAACGTATAACAAGCATTCCCAGGGAGCCTGTAATTAGCACAACCTCCATGGAATCTATGCGGCAGCATCTGCAGATCCTAAACACAAATACATCATTAAAACCAGAAATTCCACTCTGAGAAAATGATCATTTCTGTCCAATTCCATTTTCGTTGTCCGGTCTGTGTATTCACAAAGCCATATAGGTAAATAGTGTCCTTGCACTGTGTTCTGAGAAGTTGAAGCTACTTGGGGGAAACAACTCAACAAACCAAAACGTGGAGAATCCATTGTCCATCTTACGCCACAACAAATAATTAGGACATATTAGTTCAGTTAATAAACATGCGCTCATGTGGACAGAAAGTTGGGGAAATAAAAGTCTCTAAAATCACTTGATTTAAAGTATGTCATTCTTACACAAAACCAAAGTAAGCTAGGAATGAGCCCTTGTCATTAAGTGAAGCAAAGCTCAAGGAACTTGAGGAGTGGTGTATATGTGTTGTAAAGCTATGTGTGGGGGTGTGGTACATAACCTGTGAGAAAAAGAAAGAGAGAGAGGGGGGAGGGAGGGAAGGGAAGGGAAGGGAAGGGAAGGGAAGGGAAGGGAAGGGAAGGGAAGGGAGAGAGAGGCTCCATCCTGCTCTACCCTATTGCCATAATACAGGATCTCTCCCTGAATCCAGGGTAAGGCTAGTGGCCAACATGCTCCATTTTTCCTTCTGTCTCTGCCCTTTTCAGCACTGGAGTTATAGGCACATACCACCACACTTCACTTGCTATGTAGGTTCATGGGACTAAAACTCAAGTCCTCAGCAAGTGTTCATAGCTGCTGAGCCACCTTATTCTGTGCTTTGAGAAACTGAGAGTGCTTTGGAAACAAGCAAACTTACACATTCTTCTATAGACAATGCTGCGTGTCATATGTTAAGTCAAGTAATTCGACTATGTCATTACAATAGCAAATGAGTTTCCATGGGGAAGAAGAGGGTAAATGGAATATCTCAGACACGTAATTTCAAAGATGCAATTTGGATGCAAACCTTGATCAAGCTTGGTAATGAAATTCTCACTTCTTTTGAGAGAATCCAGACAGAAGAAGACCTCTCCTGCCTATAATGCCTTCAAAATTACAGTCTCATATCTTATTGGTAGGATTTCATATAGAATCTTTTCATCTTGGAAAGTGTGGTTTCTAGTGTTGTCCAACTAAAGTTATTTGGGACTGAATAAAAATAATGAATTAATAATCTACCTAACCAAACAGAAAACTATTGTTTTTCAAAATAGAATAAGCATGTTTTATTAAATCTGTGGCTGAACTTTGTGAAACTTAAAACAATAATAAAGCCATCTTATCCACACAGAACAATTTTTGCTTGGGTAAACAAAGGATTTAATAAAGATTTCAGACACAAGATATTCCAAGTCATGAGGCCAAGAAAAGCCTGTGGCTTCTCTCAAATACCACTTAGTATGTATAGAAGGCCTTGTGTAGGTGGCTGATGACACAGAATCTGAGGTATTTCCCCGATTATCAACATCATTTTCCATTCCTGACACCATGAGCTATTACAGCAATGCAATTATTGTGGTGGCCTAGGCTATGGCTATAGTTATGGTTGGCGTAGGGTAGGATATCTTATTGCTGTCCATATCTTTACAGTAAGTACTGGTCATGTGGATTCTACTGAGAATTTTGTGAGGTCATTCAGCCAATAGAACCCCAAAACACTTTATGTGATTATTTTCCCGTGCTTCTTCTCAAGTTCTTTCACAAGTAACTTACTCCCTGTTTCAAACAGCACAAAGTGTTTTATAGACCATTTCATCTGCACACTGAATGACTAAAGTCAACACACCTCACCATTTTGGGCAATAGTTATAGCTTGATTCTGATGTGCAACAATTATTTGACTTTTTCAATAAATTCTATCTTCATAGCAGACGTTTCCACACATCGGTCATTGGTTTTGCTTTGAAACTGGAACCCTAGTACGACCTGCTCTCACAGAATGACCTATGAAAATATTTCCCTATATTTAGCCTTCCAGGGACCCAGGCACCAATGGATCTGTACTTCAGTGACACATGACTGCTTCTAAATATAGTGCTTGTGTAGCTGAGATGCAGGACAGAAAGCACGTGATGTCAGAGAGGCTTTTACATAGACTTTATGGAAGACCTTGGATCCCAGGCAATGCAGGGGTATGAAAACCCTTGGAGGAAATCCCTGAGACAATAATATATGAAATAATTACTGGCAGGATGAAGCTACAGCAGAAATTCTAGGGAGATAGAAATTCGGGGAAAGTAGAATGTCTATCAAAGAGAGCCACAGGAAGTAGTGATTCAACAGGAGGGAGAGATCATGTGTGTTGCCACTAAGCAGGCTAATGAAGGGCTGCCCAATACTATTCTGTAACCTAGATTCTACACATGGAATTACAGGATTTAATATGTCTCACAATTCTTGTAGGCTGGCTTTAGTCCCAGCTCACCTTTTACCTTTGTCTATTTACCTTACACTTACCACAACAATATATCGTAACCAGCTTTATGAATTTTTAAGGACCCCAAAACTAAGAAGTGCCTTGAAATTCTTTAATAGCCATCTTGTATTAACATGATCCTAGAAAATAACTTTAAAGAGGAAACCTTACTTTATTTGTTGTAATAGAATTTTCCACCCATTGGTTGTTGACATGATTGCTATGGTCCTGATGAAACAGAGTCATCATAGATGTGGTGTAGGGGAACAGAGCTGCTTGTTCCCTAGCAGCTGAGAGAGAGAGCAAGGGACTCAAGATAAGGCACACTCTACATGAGCACATTCACTGGCCTACTTCCTCCAAACAGGGAATACTTTCTCTCGGTCTAACTAAAGATTTGTCACCAGATTAACCAACTGATGAACTTGGAGTCTCTAAGTCCATTAACACTTAGCATAGAGCCAAGGTAGCTATGAATGCACCGCAACCATTATCACAGATTCACTTACAATTTTTGAATAAAATTGTAGCAACTTTTTCATAATTTGCATAATTCTCAAATACAAACTTGGTAGATGACAACTTCATACTGTAATACCAAAAGGTTGGACATTCCCCCCAAACAACTGGAAACCAGTTATTTAATACATGAGGATTCAAGGGACAGTCAGACTCAAAGCAGGGCAGTCTCAGCAGAGAGTAGATTTGTAATATTTAGCAGCGCTCTAATGGTTAGGAATTTGGTGAAATTAGGTGAGTGACTAAATTTATTTTGAATTATGAAACAGTCAGGAGCCTTTGGGGCCCACAGGTAGAACACAGTGGTTTTGAAATGTATCCCAAAGACTGTGGGCTCACAGCTTGGTTTCAAGCTGATGGTTTTTTTGGAAAGTGATAGAAACTTGGGGGCTCTGACCTCAACAATGACTTAATTCACTGATTCTCGTACTTGATGAGCTGTAAGAATGTGGGCCATGGTAGGAAGAACTGGGTGACTTGTATCATGCCTGTGAAATCATCTTGTTCCCAAGCTGCTTCCTCGCACACTCTTCATTCTTAGCCAGGTAGCCATGACGAAAGCAATGATGTTCTATTACACATTCTTGACAGTGTTTCTCCCTCATGACAGCCCAGAGCTATGTATGGAACTGACTATAGACTGAAACCTATGAGAATATTAAAATTAATTTTCCCTAATTTAAGTTATATTCATGGGTGTTTTGTCACAGTAATATAAATCCAGTAAACATAGTCATGTTTTAATGGTGAAGACAACATTTACCAGCATGTCTAAAGCTTCTTACATCTTTAGACTGCCATTCATGAAATATTTTGTTCTAAAATTCCTCTGAGGAAATGTAGTTCTTGGGCTTGAAAACTCATTGGGTTTTGAGAGTGGAGAAAAAAATGATAAAGCTTAGTAACTGGTATTCAAAATAGCTGGAAAATGTCGAAAACACTCACATGATTTAACTTTGGGTGATTTACGAAATAGCAACACAATCTCCCAAGGAGGTCTCCTTTACTAGATAAACAAAACATTAGACACATTTTCTTGTGGGAGTTATTTTAAATTGTGAGAGTGCAATACTTGTGGTTTTCCCCACCCTCCCCTCCTTATATATAAAAGGCCCTTTGCTTTCAGAGATGTCACTTAAACCATAGGACATCTTCTACTTGTCAACTAACCTTCTACTATTGACACCATGTGCTACTATGGAAATTACTATGGGGGTCTTGGCTATGGTTATGGCTATGGCTTTGGCTGTGGCTGTGGCTGTGGCTATGGAGGCCTAGGTTATGGCTGTGGCTATGGGAGATTTGGATATGGCTGCTGTCGCCCATGTTGTTGTGGGAGATACTGGTCCTATGGATTCTACTGAGCCACTTCAGGATCCACTCAACCAGTTTAGTCTCATCAAGCTCCTACCAAGTATGACATTACCATTACTCTTACATGTTTAATGATGGGAAAACTCACCCAAGATAATATGAAAACTATAATTCACATTAACATTTGGAATCTTTATTCATTAATCTCTTTGAATTTCTTCTAATTGTATATTTTTTCAAAAATACTGTTTCTTTACTTCCACATTAATTTTTGTTAGAATGAACAAATGTGAATATGATAATTCAGATTTCAATAAACATTTCCATGTTGTATGTAACATTTTAAGTGGCTTTTGTGTACATTCCACATGTGAAATCAGCAGTGTTTGTACACGTATGGGGGAAAGAGAATGGAACAGAGAAAGAAAGACTGAGAGCCACTGATACTGAGAAAAAGAGAGAGAAAGAGAGGGGGAGGGAACGGGAGGAAAGGAGAGGAGAAGAGAGGAGATTCTAGGCTAGAAGGTTTCTGGAAATTCAAGAGTACATCCAAGACTAGTGTTTACGTTTACTATAGAAAAGTAATTACAAGACTTATGGTCCAAAAGAGGAGCCAATGTCTTAACCAGTAAACTAACATTAAATATCACCTAATGTCTATTGTTTTATCTTGATAAACCTTATGTTAACTCATAAGACACAAACTTTATGTAACTCATAAGACAAGATTCAGACTTAAAGTTCTGAGACTCCTTGGAATTATGCATCAGACTTCCAGTGTGTAGGTTCATAGTCTGTCCTGCATATTTTCCAGCCACTGTAGATCTCACAGGGTTACCCAGGCTTTGGATACAGGAAAGACATATCTGTACCCATCCATTCTACTGTCACTCACTCATTGCTCAAAGGCACCATCTGTTGCTGTGGGCTCCAGTATGGATTTTTTCCAAGCAACTCGGACAGACGTCTTTTTCTTTGATTCAGTCTTTGTTCCCACTATTCTTCATTCTGACAGTTCTATTTTGATTTATGACAAGTATGCTAGAATATCTGAAATAATGAACTCAGATCTGGCAGATCTCAGTCTCAATAAACCAAGAACATCTGTGCCATCTTATATGTTAAAACTAATTTACTTTGTTGTAGTAATATTTTGTTACTATTCTAGCCCAATGTGGAAGTTTTCTATTTGTTTTCAGTGAACTTGTGTACAGTTTCTATCATCTAGGTTTATTTACAAACACTTATAAGATTTTTATGTTGTATGTGAAGTGTGCAAAAATCCCTTTGCTATCTTTTTAATCTTCCTTCTTTTAATAATTTCACTGAAAGCTGTTTCTTCCCAGTTCCTCAGGCATACAATGGTTCTACTTCTATCCACATCATATCAAGTTAAGGCTGATAGTGAAACATCAGTGCTCCTGGTGCTTTAGGTTAGAGGGTTTTCCTGCCTTCAGGAGCTGTGCAGTCACTCAAGCTGTGCTGTTGGGTCATCCACAGGCCACTGACTGACCCTCTTCAAATCAAAGTCAAAACATCTGAGAACATCTGAGCCCCTAGTGGCTATATGCTAGGCAGTTCTGTGTCCTTCATGGCTATGAGATCTCCAGGAACACATACCTTGTTACCATGTTAAAAAGCTAGACCTAGTCCAGCTTTCTTCTCATTATCAGCTAAACTATAAAGATATGCAGATTATATTCTTTTTTCCTCCTAATCTCAGATGTTTCTCAAAAATCTATGATCAAAATTATCTAGTAAATGAAATTTAATCTATAAGCTGAGCATATTTGGAGCAACCACTTATAAACCAATGCAGATAGCATCCAAATCCAATATATCTCTAAAAATATTAAGCCTGTATGTGACTTGTACAGAATGTATGCAAAGTAAAGTCAGTACTCATTTTAAAAATTTAACTATCATGCACTCTGTCAAATTTAGACTCTAAACATCTAGTCTATGTTTCTTTGACTTTGGAGTCAAATATGATTGTCAATATTTTCCTTGTTCATGTAGAAGTGTATGTCCACTTTAGTACTGGAAGAAGGATGGAATAACTTTTCAAAAACCTTCAAACAATGTGGTACCCAAAAGCCACAAAATAATATGCAATTGGCACACATTGTAGTTTATACAGAAGATATGCCATTTGCCCTTAAGATTTATATGGATTGCATTACAGCTGTGCTAGCTAAGTTTAAAATCTGCATACATGACAAAGGGCATTATTGTCAAAATAATCACAGTGAGAAGGTGACATTTGCCTCCCCATGTGATGCCGTGCAGCAGGGTTACCAAGGGCAAATTCAACACAAGGGACAATACACCAATCAACTCTGCATTTTTAATTTTCATTTAAGGTTTATCAATTTGTGGGGGTAGGGGATAAAATGCCATGAACTGTGTTCATGAATGTTCAGTCTTCTTTATTGAATAAGTGTGAGCAATGGGGATATTAAACAATACCTAGTTCATTTGAGACTATAAGCAGTGTCTGTGGCCCGCCACAACGACAATGAGATTATATAAAAGTTTTATTCCTTGTTACTAAAACTATTTCACCTTTAACTAAATACTTATAGTGGCACAATACTGCTGCTGTAGCCACCAGTATGGAAGCCTGGGTTATGTCTAATCTGCAGGTGTAGCTGTGTCATGGCTCATTTGCTTAAGAATGTAAGCTCCAACTAAATGACTGTAGTGGTAATGAGTACAAATTTGGCTGCTGTCACTGTATTGTTGAGGAAATGCTTGTCTCCAGGCATGGATGACATACCGTATGTTGACTCTTCTCTTGTGATTATCTTACCACACCACTTTTCTACCTGTTTTATGCAGTTTGAATTGCTAATGATCAGAAATGATCTTAGGCAACAAGTGCGTACTATTAAATTCATATCACACCTACAGCATCAGCATAGAATAAATGTATTTTATATTTGTAAATAATTTTGTGTAACTACAGAGCAGACAGATTATATTAAATCATGTTTCATAAGTAGAAAGCTTTAGGTTAATTTTTACTAATATTAAACAGGCTGAACAGTGATAACAGGGTTTTTCATACATCACTATTAGCTTATACACATTGTTAAGTAATTGCTACACAAGACATTTTGTGTGGCCTTAGTGTTTCTTGTATGAAAACAAGGCAGATATGTATAAGAGACAGTTTAGCTTAGTCCCTGAATTTGATTTTGGGTTGTACACACTGATCTATTGTTATAATGCATCTAATTCCTTCACCTAAAAGTAATATACACACAGAACCCCTACCCCAACAAACAATGTACCCGACCACCTCAGAACCATCTATATTCCCAACCAGCATTGAACTACACATACTACACCAATCTTGGAATAATGGTGTAAGTTTTTTACCCCATCCACTGGTAACGATTAAATATAGACATTTTTTATTCAAGTATCTTTAGTGTACCCTGGTATGACATATAAGGAGCGGATTCAGCCTCAACTGGTTTGGTGCATGTCTTCAGTAAGAGAAACTGTGTAATCTTTTAAAGAGAGTCGTTTATTTGCCATCTTAGGTATATATTTAATTTATTGTTTCTTCACTATGTGTATGATTAAAACCAGGCACATTTTTTGGAGAGACATGCAAAATCAAAAATTAAATGAATTAATGACTTTACCAGTCCAAAAAGGAAAACACCCCTAAAATACCCACCTGTAAGTAACCAGCTCATCCTTCCAAAAATTATCAGGGTTCTTAAATACTCTCACTCATATAGCCTGTTGTAAGTCTTGACAATGTCTTGACAATGTATCCCTCCATATCCTAAACTATACTTTGCTCCAAACAAAAGTCTGATTATTTTGAAAATATGTGTAAATTGTTCTTTTCAATTCTTTGGATATGAAGCAAAAATATGGAAATATCTGATCTAGACTTTGACAGTCTGACTAGTGATCGGTATATCTTAAGTGGACAAACAACCTTTGTTATACATGTTACAGCATGCCAGATGATGTAGCGGCTGGAAAAAAAAAAAAAACAGTTGAAAACAATGAAAAATTCAAGAGCAAAGATAATGACCAAAATGGTCACAGTGTATGGAAGTAACACTTTGGGAAAAATATTTAACAACTATAAAATAGAATGGACAAAAAGTTTTTACAGTAGGTGTGGTATAAAAGTGTCTCACTCCTAGGGACAGGCTTCCAATCCAATCCAATCCAAGAGTGATAAGTAAGCCCCATAACAGCCATGCCACTATTGTGCCAGTGGACTTAGTTAACCTGGCCAGTTGGCCTTGTAGTGAATTGGCTTTACAGCTGAGTATGAGAATCAATGCCTTTTATTCCCCTGTAATCCGCACAGCACTTCCCACCACTATAAAAGATCACAAGTAGAAAGGAAGTTTTCAGCTCAGTTTTGACTTGATTTTTCTCTGTCTTACAAACACAGTGTCTGATGCTTTTCTCAAGAGGTAGTAGGCTTTAGTGAAAAACGTACTACTGTTGTTAGTCAAATTGACATACAGTCAAAATAAACCAGTCTGCAGCTACATTTCAGACTCAAATCCAAATTGTTTCCTAATTAATCCACAAAATGCCCTTATTACCTACTTTAATCAAATTATATTTTATTTATTTAATGTCTTTTAATCTAGGTCAGCTCCACCATTATCCATAAGTCATTAACTTGCATAAGTTCTGCATAGTTTTGTTATAGAATATCTGCATATCCTACCCAGACACACACCACACA
>NW_021620926.1:3520835-3526282 GCF_004785775.1 Grammomys surdaster
ACACACATATATACACACACACACACACACACACATATATATATATACAGATATATATATATATATATATGAGGTAAAGTATATGAATAGGAATAAAAGACTGGTCAAATCATGGATAATATACTGGTTTTCAGAGTGAAATGTTGATGCTTTCAGAGAGAACAGGAATCATGGCAAGTATAACAGGTAGCAAGTCATTCATGGGCACAGATAACAGTTCTGAACTCACAGCATGTATCTAGCCATAGATTCACAAGGATTATTTTTAAGCTATAATGTTTTTTCTTAGAGACTTCTGCATTTAAAGTCATTCTATTTCATGGAAACTAACTAAAGGAGAGTTGGCCAAAGCATATGACCATAGACCTAGATATCATTGAGGGGGGATGGATGTCCATGCAGCCAATGTGAGATTTTAATGGGAAAGTATCACAACTAAGCATAAAAAAAAGATATTGAAAATTAAAAGTTTACATGCTTGTTCATCTAGTGTGAGAATGAAGAATATAAGGAAAATTTTAGTTGGGAAAATATATTGAAGACAAGGCTGAAGACCCACTTATTCATGACTGTGAGACTCGAGGCATATTAAAAATGAGTGAAGAATTTCAAAGACAGTCAAGATGAAGATCTGGAAAACTGTCAGGTATAGACACAGGTTCATCCTTCCCATGGGAGGTAAGAAAAGCACCTTAAGTCGTACTGTGATATAGATATCTTTAACTCTATGAGGGTACTGGGGACCTAAACTTGAAACATAGATTTGAGAAGACTGTAATAACTTCAAATATAGTATACCAAAATGTAGAGGTGGGTGAGAGAAAATGAGACTGCAAAGAAGTAAAGAAGAAGCCTAAAATGTGAATTAGAAAAGAGACTCAGTGGGGAAACAAGATCCAGCTATTGAAACAGGGCAACTTCTTTCTGGGAGGCTCATAGAGCCATGGTATCATCAGTTCTGATACTGAGTTATAAAGAAGGACATTACCTTGCCTGTCACAGAGCTTAAAATACATCATCAAGAAGATGATTAAAATACTGCAACAGAAGCCTCGGTGGTAATATGCAAGTGTCTCTTACGGCCTCAAGTCTTGAATACCCGTGAGAGTCCAGTTTCATGATAAGGAAGGGAAAAGCCATTTAAATATGAACTCTAAACATTGGCCAGAACTAAGTACGCTTCTGGCCCCTAGACCAAGATGACCCAGAAAATACCAAGGATTTGCACACAAGCTTTAGGTTTCTGTGATAAAATTTTAAATATTAACGCTCTAAAGCTATAACTAGCTCTGTGTTAGTCCTTGTACAGAGCCTGTTTGAAGTTCACTGCATGGGTCATACCTGGCATTCTGGTAAACAATTATTTCTACATTTTACTTGGAGACAAATCATAGGAAATAATTTTCAGGCTGGAGAGCTCCATAAGTCTTAGACGGTCACCATAAGAAAAAGAAGCAATTAAGTGTTGAAAAGGTAGAATAATTATAGTGCATTTGTTTGGCAGTCTTGAATCCCTGAGTTTTACTCCAAGAACCAAAATGAAAAGTCTAAATGCTATAAGTGAATTCGAAACTGACTATCACTGTCTAAGTCTGCTCATTGACCTTGAGTGCTGGAGTTTGCTAATTCCTTATTTACTTATCTCAGAATTGTAAACTTTCAGCTTGGTTTTCTTCATATGAATACAGATAAAATATCACTCAGTATTTACAAAGTCCCCAGGGTAAACCTTTGAAGGAAATATAAATTTTTCACTAATATAGAAATACAGCATTATAAAATGTTAAAAAAGACATTTACAGAAAGTGGTGGCACTGGTGAGCTTCTGATAGAGGTCTGTGAAGAAAATTGCTCCGACATATTATTACAGAGCACGGCGTCTAGTTCAGTAGTAGAGGCAATTGCAGAAGCTGAAATAATGAGCTCTGGGGATTCCCAGAAGTCCTCACTCTTCTCATCCCTTTTCAAAGCAAGGAGTCACAGACGAAGCTAAGACAAAGCAAAGACCATTTCATTGTAGTGCAGGATTGATTTGTGAATCAGGAAAACACAGACGCACTTTAGAGACCCGAGGAATGCTCCACTGAAGTTAATCACAGAGAGGCTTTTGAACAAAAAGAGATGGAAGCTTTGGAGAAGATAAGCCAGGCTAAAGTGAAGCCAGCACTCAGAAACTGAGGCAAACCAGATGGACAAATTTTGTCATTCCACAGGGGCTGTGGGGAACGGGGAGAGGTAGAGTCTACCCAAAAGGTAAACAGTCTAACCTCATATTTTTGAGCTTTGCAAGATTTCTAACATGTCTTACCATGTCTACCTAACAAATGAACACAGATAAATTACTTTTTACACATGAGAAATAGAAGCAAATAAAAGTTAGTGTGTGGAGTCAGGTCAAAGATGGTGTATATCATCTCTCTACATATCATTTACATATTATAATATGCATTGTTTTGTAAAGATGAAAACATCAAATGTAGGAAATATTTATAAACTGAGTAAATTCTGCAGAGAGTATGGTTCTGAATCATAGCCCCATGGGACAAGAGTTGCTCTAGAGTATGCTTTACTTTCTCATCCTTAATCTGTGATTTATTTGCTTCTGTTTACTGTGAGGGATCTCTGAGTTTATGAGCAACTAATACTTTGTTCTTAATTTCTTGTATTTATCAAGTTTACCTTGCTTTAAAAATGTAAGAAGAGGTGTTCATCCAAATTTCTCTAAAGCACTGCTAACATTGTGCATAAAATTCAATCAATGATGTAATGTAAAGTGTAATGGCAGCATTATCATTATTTTTAACAAGTATTCTCTATTTCCAGGAGAAATATCTTGCCTTTGTTAGCAGAAGCTTCCACCATCCTATATTGGTACTTAATGAAGACACAGATACATACCATAATAATTAAATTTATATTCTATTATACCAAAACAAAACGTGATGTTTCTTTGTACCTTCTGAAAGAGCCCAGTGTTATCAATCAAGGTGGAAGTGCTGCATTTTTAATTTGTTCAGTTTCATAGTCTGGAGAGCTAATAGCCAGAGTAGATGCATACTATATTACATTGTTTCTGTAAAGTCTGTTAGAATAAAATGAAAGAAAAGACAAACACTATGATGTAGTCCAAAAACCCAAAACAAACAATGTTGAATATTCTACCATAAAGAAATAACACTGTTATAACCTAATTTAAACATTACCTGATGTATACATCATTTGCAACATATAGAAAACAATGCATTCATAAAATAATGAATAAATATGATTTAAATTTATAAAAGGCAAAGCATGTATTTTATCAATGTTTTCAACGCTAACTGAAAATATTAGAAGAAACAAAAGCTAAATCCAAAGCTAAAAGAAAAAATGAGTAGTGAACAGAATAATGGTGATAACAGAAAGTAACAATTAATAATAATTAATGGAAATAAAAGATAAATACAGGATAGGAATCAATAGAGGAAGCGGACAGGACCAAAGTTTTTCTCTTGGGTGGAGAGTATATCAACAAAATGAGTTAATGTTGAGCTACTGAAGCAAAGAGAGCACGGAAACCATTGAAATTACACTTGAAGAGAGAGACATTGCCACTTACTTTAAACACATAGGGCATTTGAGGAACGTCATGAATAGCTGCTTGTAGCCATGTTAGATACTTAAAATGAAACAGAAATATGTCCAAAACAACACAACTGCTACATATGTGCCGGGGCCTTGGACCAGTACATATATGCTATTTGGTTGGTGCCTTAGTCTTTAGGAGTTCCAAGGAATCCAGTATAGTTGACACTGTTGGTCTTCCTATAGGTTGCCATCCCCTTCAGCTCCTTCAGTCCTTCCCCTAACTCTTCCATAGGGGTCCCAACCTCAGTCCCATGGTTGGCTGTGGTTATATGCATCTGTCTCAGTCATCTGCTTGTAGAACCTTTCAGAGGACAGCCATGTGTGCTGTTTATTTTAAATTTGTTCCAATCACGTATCATTGAGCTGGATGATGCTTTGCATTATAGCTAACACATTGGTGATAGAAATTGGCAAGGCTGAGCATACTATCTGTTTTCTAACTATTTTGACTCCTTCGCTCTTTACTATTGAACTATTGAAGCTTTGGGGAGACTGGGGGCTACTTCCAGGTAGATTTCACTGTCAAAAACTTCCCCATCATATTTTTTAATCATATTCATACAACAACAACAAATCTTATTTTCTTGTCACATACTTGACTATTTTCCACCCAGAGGAATGGTTTTATTATCCATTTATCTACGTGTCATGTAAGCAACGATGAAAAGTCCACAATAAAATCCGACATACCCTGTCATCTCGTAAGCTTATAGGTAGTTATCATTTTGCAAAAGCCCAATGTTGCTGGCAACTCTGCATTTCAGTTGCCAGGATCCTAGTAAATGTTTGATGGATGTGGCTTTGATGGACCCTCAATCCAGAGTATCTCTTATGGGTCTCCAGCTAAATCACTTTGTCTTGAGATTCAGTTTGAAGCTTATTTACAGAATAATATTCATTCCCAGTGTCCCTGCTTGCAAATGCTTGATTTTGTATTCTCTTCATATATTTCTGTAATACTTTTAAAAAATGCAGCACACTTGAATTCTGCTGTGCAGAGCTGGAATCATTACTTTTAGAGAATGGGATCTCAACAGAAATGAAACACAAACCTCTTCAGTGAAACCCATTATAGTCCATCTTCAGATGACTGCCTTCAGCATGGTGTCAGGAGATGACATTAAGAAGCAGCGCAAGCAAAAACGTGTTTGAAAATGTTCATCTTTTAACCAAAGCAAAGAGGTTACATCTGCTTAGAATATTAAGAAAACTGAAGGCATATTCTGTGGTTAACTGAGCCCTTCATCCCTATAAAGGAATATGTTTAATCTATATGTAAATGTATGTTTACATGTAGGCTATGTATTTGTCATTTGAGTCATGGAACAAACAGATATTTAATTGACTGTGAAATGATTTTCTTTAAAAAAAAGATTCAAACTGCCTTAAAAACTTGTACTCAAGGCCAGTGAGACAGTGCATTTGGTAAACATGATAGCCACCAAGTCTGACAACCTGAGTTTGATCCCTGGAAGCACATGATAGAAGGAGAGAACTGATTTCCACAAATTGTCCTTTGATATCCATATTCATACTGTGGCATGTATGCAGCCACACACAATAAATAAATAATTATGTATTTGTTTAAAATTGTCATTCATTCATGTATAGAAGAATTTAATATTATTTTGACACAAATTGTAAGATTAAAAATTAGTATTGTGGGGCTGGAGATGGCTCTACAGGAATGAGCCCTTGTTGTTATTCCTGGTCCTGAATTCAATTCCAAGCAACCACATCATGGGTTGCAACCATATATAATGGAAACAAGTGCTCTCTCTCTCTCTCTCTCTCTCTCTCTCTCTCTCTCTCTCTCTCTC
>NW_021620926.1:3526292-3587657 GCF_004785775.1 Grammomys surdaster
CTCTCTCTCTCTCTCTCTCTCTCTCTCTCTCTCTCTCTCTCTCTCTCTCTCTCTCTCAAGCTGACATGCATAATGATAGAGTACTCATATACATTAAATAAAAAGAAAAGTTGGAGTCCTATAGTTTTGCATGCTCAATCTTGATGGTATAAATATCGCATGCATATAGTAACAGTAAACTTAGAACATTTGCTATTGACATACCCTATATTCATACATCAGGGCTCTTCCATAGCAGTTATTAATATTGTACTGGAGGTCATTGTAGTAGTTGATACAGCTGTGGCCATCTAGGCTATGCTTATGGTAGAGACTTTGAAAGCATGGAACAAGTTAAAGACTAGTTATGATGGAACTGATATTTTTTTCTGATACATATTTTACTGTGGTTGAAGTTTCCTGTGGCTTCTATTAAAAATCCAAACCTAAAACGGCTACCTGAGGATTCATCAGCTCACTTTCAACAGAAAAGGAAGCTATTTTTTTCATCCTCTGTCAATAACCATAGTTACCTCTCTATTGCTCAGTAGCTCCTCTGTGCTGGCCACCAGGGATGAAGGAGGCAACCTCTTAACCTCTTTCTTCCTCTCCTCAGAGTCTCTGACCTCTCAGACAACTGAGCTTTTGAATTGCAAATCTCAACATTTTAATTCCTGCCCCTCTCGTCAAATTTATTTTTAGCTCTGATATTAACTACTTTTCTGCTACTTCAAATCTTAAAAAGCTTACATTTTCATTTTTAATAAAATGCTTAATTAATCCTTGCAAACATTGTTTTTTAACATACTTCATTTAAATTTATAATATTATAGGTACATCATTTAAAATCCAAAAGTAAATTTCTCTGCCCTATAGCTGATATATCCTTCGGGAATGGACAAATGCTTATGAGACAAAAATGAGTCGCTTAGTATATTTTAGCTTTTTTATGAACTAAGTAATAAGATCTGAATTCTTATTTACTTTTGCCTTTTCATGATTAAGTACATTTTCTTTCTGTTCAGACTTCTAAATATAATATATGCTCAGAATTTAAAAGCCAGAGACAAGAATGAGATTGTAGCACAGTAGCAAGGGTTCTTACCTTTCATGCATAAAGTCCCAGGTTCAATTCCTCACATACTATAAATGAGACATGCTTTGTGGACCTATAATCCTAGCACTTGAATGGTGGAAAGAGGAAGATCAGACTTAAAAGCCATTCTTTCGATATCTAGTGAACTGGCTACATGATATTCTGGCTCAATTAAAAATAAACAGAGACAATGACAGGAAAAACAGAAACATAGTCATTGTAGTAATTGCATAGGACATCCATAGCACAAGTACTACAACCTGGGTGGTTTTTAAATCAGAAATCTATTCCCTCCATTTTGGAGGTAAGTTCTCCAAAGCCAAGGTTTTGGCTGGACTATGTCATCTCTGAGTTCTCTAGAAAGAATTAGTTCTCCACTTCTCCCCTGGTTACTAGTGTTGCTGGCAGTCATTCCCATCCTTGGTTCCTGAACTCTACTCCAACTGTGGGACTGTCCTTCCAGATATTCTCTTGTTTAGTTTGTGTGCCACTTTTCTTCTTACTAGGACATCAGTCATAATTGTAATTGGGTGACCTCATCTTAACTACTCACTGAAATCTGAAGGGACAAACTCCTAGAATGGCCAATGCGATATTGGATGTAGTAAACTGGACACAGGACTCAAAGATGGTTGAAAACTGGGCCTATGAATTGTGTTTTCTAGAAATAGAAATTGAAATGGGCTTCGTTCCCACAGGGTTTTATTAGGTCATGACTTTGGGGTCAACATCCTGAAAAGAGGTAGAAAAAATAAGATTGGATAATTGGGGAAGAAATGACACTGTAACTATCATTGCATACCATTGTCCCATCCCACTAAGTGCTCTGGCACTGAAAGCGGACAGTGGAGTCATTCGCTTAGGCCTGTATACCACACGATTAGGTAATTCATGAACTATGGGTCACCTCTGGAAGGTTGTGACTTTAAATCAGGCTGTTTGGAGGAGTTAAAAACATACCCTGATGCCTTGATTGCTGAAGACAACCCTCAAATGAAGCAGAGCAGCAAAGCCCTCCATGAACTGGAGTCTTGAGTAACTGTCCAGGTTATCACCCTATACATCACATGGCCTACTGCTTTACTGAAAAGCTAGAGTATGATGAATGCTACCAATCTGAGCAGGGTTGTGACTTTTCAACAGTAGTGGTAGTAACCAGAAAATGAAAACATGAAACAATCCAAATCTGAGTTATTTGTTGAGAAAGAGAAAGCATCTTCCTGAAATTCTCATAAGGAATATTGAAAAGTCCTTTCTAATATTAAAGTTTCTGTGAACATGCCTAGAAAAACACTTAAAAATTGTACCTCAGTACACTTTAAAATTGTGTTGTAGACAATAGACATTATACCTCTTATCATTGGAATTATATAAATCTTCAGATTAAACAAATGTCTATGGAAATATAAAAAATATTATCACATAGAATGCAAGGAAGAAATTGTTCTGACCATATTTTCACTCAGTTAGCTATAAAAGAAGCACAAAATTCACTATATATATACTTGTATATATTTATATATGTACATATATATGTGGGATATGTATATATATGCATATGCATATATACATGTATATGTGTGTATATATATGAGATAAATATATATGTGGGATACATATGTAGGATATATATATGGGATAAATATATAGGATATAAATATATATGGGAAATATATATACATATATATGTATATGCATATATATAGATATAGATATAGATATAGATAGATATAGATGATATAGATATAGATATAGATATATAGATATATAGATATAGATATAGATATAGATATAGATATAGATAGAATAAATCACTGAAATCCAGTCAGAACCTAAACAATATGGTAGCCACTATAAAACTGTATTAGCACTTTATGATTTATGCCCTCATTTTTAATTTATAAATTCTACTATTAAGTCTACTTCATGGGCTTTTTGTGAAGTTTATCTAAAATAGCTTCAGTGTGCTGCCTTGCATATTACTTGATAGCTCCCACCTGTCAGCTCCTTCCCCAAATCTCTATGAGAATAAGAATCACGAAATTATTTGCATCTGATCATTCATAGCAACACACTACATGCTTGTAGGTCTTTTATACACTATTGACCTAGTAATTATTTCTCAAAACGTTGACCTGAACGCTGAAAGCTTCTCTTTGTGAAGCTGAACATTATCATTAGGCTGTGCTGTATCTGAGAACAATCTGGCTGACGGCTCTACATGACATGAGTTGAAGGGAAAGTACAACCCTTTCCTCGAGGCTATCCTAATTCAGTGATGCGTATTTGTATAAATAAGACATGGTGATGTGAAGCTGTAAAGTTTCATCATCCAGCGTGGTTCTTTTATGTGGCATAAAAGACCTGATCCCTGTGGGAATCACAAGGTCCAATAAAGTACAAAAGACTATAAAGTTCGTGATGTGTGTTAATGAAGAAAAGTAGTGGGCTTGCTTAGCTAAGTAAGTTTATTAGGGAACTCATTTGCATTTGCTTCCTCATGGAGCTAAGAGAAGATAAATTATATAACCAACACAACCAGGGGTTATAAAAACCAATGTCATTATTTATGAATGCCTTCTTTGAGAATAGTGCCTTCAAGTACTCTGATTTCAAAGTGTGTCTGAGTGAAAGATTATGGTCATAGACTAAACTCCTTACACCCGATGAGGTGATGCCAACAAGAGAGGAAGTTGGTAAGAAATATTGGAGCACTATCTACATTGTGGGAGTTTTAATAGAGTATATCATGATCTAAATGTAGAAGAGATTACATAATTTATAAAGTAGAAAATGATAATCTGTCTTCTTTGGACATTCAAATGCTATAATAGCCAGAGCTGGAGTCATAACAATCAGGCAACTTAGGATCCCATGAATGTGCAGAACTCAATTAGAAGAAAATTAATAGCCATAGACAGAGGCATGTTCTCCATACTTATTCTATGAATGGCATGAAGTCTTCTGAAATGGATCTAAATGACCTTCATCTTCCACATTCTGTATTCTTGTTTAAGCTCTCCTTTTGTGGGCAAAGACAAAATTATGGCTTGTTTCTAATGGACTGGATATGGTAAATGTAACACAATGTCATTTACACAATCAGGATATAAAAAGATTCCTTTTGTCTTTCTGACACTCTCAAGACTCCTTTTACACACATTTTGGTGGAAGACCCAGTGAGGAGCAATTGTGTTCACAGAGAAGCTAAGTCATCAATCCAACATGCAGCAAGGAGTTGAATCCTTTCCACAGCCATATGAATAGGCTTTGAAGAGGGTCCGTACCCAGTCTCGATGACTGTGGAGTTGTTCCCAGCTAATCGATTTCTAGATGCTTGTAAGAAACACACATTAAAAAAGAGCCTAGAGAATCCATTTCAGAATCCCTGACCACATCATAGAATGACATAACAACATGTGTGGCTTTAAGTCACTGCATTTTGAAGTAATTTATTTAACCATATATTTGTAACTAAAATGCCTTGGTAGTTAAAACCTATGATATCGAGTCCATAAATTTCATATTGAAAACAAAGATTAAATCACATGAGGGTAACTGCCAGCTTTTTCAGAGGTAACACATCCAGATGCAGCTTTCCTATGGAATGCCACTTCCCTTGTCACCTTCACCCAAGTAGAGTCACTTTATGGAATCCCACTGCAATCATACTGATTAGCCTAGTATCTTCATTGTGATTGGCTCAAATATAGGTTTATCTTTATTTATGTGAGTAGTCTCAGACTTCTAAGGCTGTGACCCTTTAAAATACACTTCCTCCTGCTATGGTGACCCCTAACCATAAATTATTTTGTTGCTACTTCTTAACTATTAATTGTGCTAATGTTATAAATCATCATTTAAATATCTGACATTAGACCTCTGCAAAAGGGTGATTCAGCCTCCCATAGGGGTCAGGATCCACAGTTTGAGAACAACTGATATCGATTCTTTCCTCATCCTGTGTTAGTCATCTGTTTCCTGGGTCATACAAGTTCTTGTTGTAAAGTCTTATTAGGATTTTGGGTACATAAATAATGCTTGAAATCCAGTCTTGTATGCATGAAGGGTAGAGTGTGTGACTTAAAGTTTGTTTCAGGAGATCCATTTGTCTTTGGTCACAGACACAAATTGCTTGTTGTTCCATTTGATTTCAGTTAGTTTGTGAAATATGAGAAAGGAGAGGCTGGCATATGCAAGTCATCCTCCGTGTTTGATATCCAGGCTTTTCATGCTCAGTAGCTGCAAACATGTCCAGAGATTCTGTTATGTACAGAGAATGCTCCACTTGCTCGGATAAAGTAGAATTCTCTGCATTTCTGTGAAAACAAGAAACATAGCCATTTTGGAAACAAAAGAAACTCTTTCGATCAAAGCTGGATGTTCAATAGAAACACCTGGAATATCTAAAATATACATCTACCATGCCAGGAGCCCACACAGGGGGAACATAATTCAATTGGGATACAGCCTAAAATTAAAAGCTTTAAAAAAGCTTTCTGAGGGATTGTAATGGACAAGCAGGATTGGAAATCAGTGATTTAGCACAAAGCCCCAGTTAAAGTATCAAGAATTATAGAGGCTTATTTCAAGTGACATAGATAATTAGTGCTAATGCCAGAACTAGATGATGAATCCTCTGATACTGGATACTTGGCTGTCCAACCACTGAGTTTCTCTGCATGTATTCATTATTTTAATCATTTATCAAGCAAGAACATAATGAGAAATTCTTCAATATAAAAAAGCTAGGAACACACTGATAATCAGCCCAGAGTCACCAAGTGATTTTTAAGACAAATATTTCAGACAATATCTAAAGGAAGAAATAAAATGTAACTAATGCATGCAAGTATATGCTTACCACCTTACAAAAATGTGCAGAGGCCTTTCTGATTATCACTGTGGAATAAAGAAGATGCAGCCAGGAAGGAAAATTTAGGGATTATATTAAGTGTAACTACTCTAAAAATTGTGTTTTCTCAAAATGATCAGTCTTGGTCAGTGTACTAAGCTATATTTCCAATGCTGTAACAAAGCATCTTAGGGTAGGCACTGACTGAAGGAATGAACATTCCTAAGCCTACAATGTGAAAGCTGATAGTCCAAACAACGGGGCATCAGATTTTTTGCAAATCTGGTGAAGGCCACCCTGCCTATACCACCTCATAGAGGGCTGTATCATAGGAAAAGTACATGCAGAAAGGCCATATGGCAAAGCAGGAAGCCAAGACAATGAGAAAGAATCATGCTTTCTTTCTTATTTAACTGTCTAGTAAGAAGTCATTCAAATCTAATGAGAAATGCATTAATTCCTTCCATAAATAGTGGCACCATTGTTCTAAGGACTTCCCGAGTCCATCCATTTAACGGAGTCAGCCCATCACTAGCCTATAGAGGCCCAAGCTTACAACATATGGACATATGGGATCGAGTCCCTATCTACATGATGTTTGCAAAGATATTGTGTAAAGATTATCTAAATGAGCCAGGCATGGTAGACCATGCCTCTTGCCTAAAAGTGTGAAAGGTGGAGGAGGGAGGATCAGAACTCAAAGGTCACTCTCCATGACATACCATGTTAGAGGAGAGCCTGACCTAAATGATATCCTGTCTCAAAATCAAAAATCATCTAAATGATAAAACAAATTATTCTATTTTCATTAAGATGTTTATCTTGTAAAAATATTTATAGATGGATACAATAAAATGTGATTATATCCATTCCCCCATTTCCTCTTTCTGCTCACTCAAATCCCCATTCTATTATGTCGCCCAAACACATCATCCTCCAAAATTCATGACTTTTTCTCTTTTGCCTGATAATAACTCATTATGTCCAATTGGTACTGCTTACAAATGCATGTTTATGGGGCTATGTACTGGAGTACGAGGAATTGACTAGAGACCACACCCTAAAAGAAGAATGACTCTCCCTTCCTGGCACCGCAGTAAAAAGTAAGACATGTCATGAAAATATGTGAGAAGGATAGTTGGTTTTCTTTAAAAGTGTAATCTCTGGCAGACGGACTAGACTCCAGTGTATGCCTCCATATACCTGAGTCTAGAAACAGCACAAATTAGGCTTGGTGGATTACAAAAAAAAATGTAAATAAATCACATGACATTTGGAGGGGTTGAAGATCTGGAATAACATCTGAAAATATTTAGAGGTAGGAGTAGAGATGGATATGTTCAAAGTACATCATATGCGTGTATAAAAATCACAAAGAAGAAAAATATATTTTAAAAAGAATGTGGTCATCATAATTAAATATATAATTCCCTATGGATAAATGTAGCTAGTGCAGATTAGTTTTCTGTTTTGTATCAACAAATATAACTATAGAAGAAAACTTGCTTTCAGAATAAATGATAATTTGCAATAAGGAGAGTAATTAGAGTTAAACACATTTGTTATATGTTTCTAGGGAAGCATAGTGCATGATATTTATTTGGCTGCCAATCTGTCCCTACCACTGTTCTAATACTCTTTGCCAAGTTCTTTCTAAAAATTTCAGATCTATAAAATAGAGCCATCATTCTGGCTCCCTGGTATACTTGTTCAAGAACCCACAGAACACCACAGGCACTAAGTTCAGAGCATTTTACAGGAGACATACAATTTCCTTTAGATGGTTTCAGGATCTTCACACTGCCTTTGACCTGTGCAAGACTCAAGCCAGCCTTTGGACAACTCAGCCAATTAAAAAATAAAGAAGCTGCCCAGAGACCAATGTTGTTCAGTCCTCTCTCAAGTATGATATAACAAGGACTTTGTAAAAATGTGCTCTCATTCTTCTTTTGGTCTTCAACGCAAAATTCCTCATTTGAAAAACCTAAGGCTCTAAGCATATTTGAAGTCCCCCAGTGAACTCTGTTTACCAATGATAAATGTTTGATTGCCAACCTTCCATCTTTATGGAGTATTTGAGTAAGAGACCAGCAGGCAGATCATGTAACCAGGGACAGGATTTCACTTCTGAAGGACTGAAAGAGATGTAAGAAGTTTATTTATCTTGTGAATCAAATCATTTTAAAAGATGTATTTCATTCAAAGCATCATATCATTTTTCAGTAACTAGAAATACAGAAACATTAATGTTCACAAAAATTATATAATAGTAGGAAATGAACAGAAAGAAAAAATGGCCCACTAGATCCTGATTCTTCTAACTTTTCTGAATTATCTGAACCCAGATACCATATTAGAAAACATGGTCTACTAGTGCAATGTGTAGCGTTATACCTCCTACCTAACAGGAGAAGAAGGATGAACAACTTATATCAGAACCATACTACATAAAACATTCTCATTTTTTTATTTTGTGTATAAATGCTTTCCTGAGCATACGTATGCATACCACATGCATACCCGGAGCCCACTGAGGCCAGAAGAGGGCATTTAATCCCCTGGGAACTCGAGTTACAGACAATTTTAAATCACAATATGGGTACTGGGAATGAAAACCATGTCATCTGAAACAGCAGTCAATACTCCAAACTATTGAGCTATCTCTAGCCAATTAAACTACTGTTTGATAGGTACTTGAAGGGCTCTAAGATAATATATAACAGAGATGCCTACATGTTTAATCTTTGTTTTAGCACTATTCACAATCCAAGTTATGGAATCAATTTACTTGTCTATTGACAGATGAATAGATGGGGATAATGTGGTACATTTGTATATGTGTCATTGAATCAAAAAAGAGTAATAAAATTGTGATATTTGGTAAAGGATAGATTCAGCTGGAAATCATCAAACTTATATAACAAACTATGCCTAATAACAAGCATGTCTCAGTTAAAGATTTGCACATATAAAAAGATGTGGCTTCAATTTTCCACTAAACGATTCAAATCAAATAGATCAAACTAAAGCATTAAAAACTGATAGGCTTGAATTAATATTTCTCAGAGGTTGTCACTAAAACCCACATTTTCATGATTCTATAAAACTCTGAAGAACGATGAGAAAGGGGGCATTACAGGAACTTTCTATCCTCTTTCCTCTGTACTTTGTGAGGATCTTCTGTAGATGATATGGAAGGACTGAGTTGGTTTTGAGGTTTTGCTGTTTTGGGTTTTTTTTGGGGGGGGTGAGCTTTTTGCATGGGTAAAAGCAATAGGAAGAGAATTTTTTCTTGGCTAGCATTTTGAAAAGCAATTGGAACATGTGAGAGATGGGCACAAACTTGTTTAAAAATGGTAGTAAAGTTTTCATGGTCTCTTATGTTCAAGATCATATCATTTGCAAGAGTAATAATTTCCCTTCTTCCTTTTCCTTTCTATAATTTTCATTCCTTATTCTTTGCTCTAAGACCTCAAAGCTAATATTGAATAAAGGTAGATAGACAGAGTGCACAACCTGGCCTTATTCCTGATTTCAGTGGAAGTATCTTTAGTCTCCCTAAATTCAGTGTAAATTTGGTTATAATCTTCAACATAGTCTAAAAAATAGAACTACAAAACTACTCAAGTACAATATTACTCAAACCATACTGCCTCCCAGCCTATACTAATTTAAAGACTACCCTAAATATATGACAGAGATAAACTGATTATTCATGTTTATTGTAGCACTATGCACAATAGCCACATTATAGAATCATTCTGAGTGTCTATCATTGAATGAAAATGTGGACCCTTATTAAGTCACAAAGAGGAATGAAACAGGTCATTTCCAGGAATATGGATGTAATTGCAGATCATCATATCAAGCAAAATCAATCAGGCTCAAAAGACTCATGTTTTTACTCATTTGTATATCCTACATTTTTAAAGATCCATAAACTTAATCTGTGTGTATGCATGTCCACATAAGGGAGAAAGAAAAACCTATGCAAAGGAAATAAAAGAGAACAGGGCATGGGACAGTTTAGTGTTCAGTCCTGCTTGGCCATGTAAAAGAGATGGTTTGACATGGTTTCCTACCCCTGGTGAGAGCCAGCAAGCTTCACTACTATTGATAGTTGTTGGGTGTGAGGATTGTTTATATAGGGGTGTATGTCTATGTGTCTGTGTGTGTCTGTGTGTGTGCCTGTGTGTGCGTGTGTGTGTTTGTGTGTGGTGTGTGTGTGTGTGTGTGTGTTTGTGTGTGGTGTGTGTGTGTGTGTGTGTGTGTTGTGTGTGTGTTGTTTCCCCATGTTCCTCCTTCAGGAAATATTCTCCCTGCCAAAGTTATTGGGGAATGTCCTCTCTGCCGTGGTTAATGACTCTATGATAATCAGAGATAGCACAAGTTCAGGAGGCAATGAAATATATAATGTCTCAGCAAAAATGGTGATGCAATATGAACTGTATAAGAAGCTTCACACAGCTAGAGTTCAAGCAGCTGCACTATGAGTCAGCTTGTCAGAAAGATAGAAAGGCAGGTAGATTCCTGAGTTTAAGGTAAGCCTGGGACAGACTGAATTTAGGTTCAGGCATGGTCAGAATGGTAATCACAGGATAGGTTCCCACCCAGCTGGCTTATTGTCTGTGTTTACAAAGGCATGCAAATCTCTAAATTCATTTGTAATGCTGAAAAACTGTGCTTGGTGTCTCTTTCTTAGAATCCTGGAATATTGATTTGTGGGATAATCAAAAGGGGACAAGGAGTAAGTGACTGAATTGTTATGTAAATAAAAGACTTGGCCTTAGGCTGCAAGAGCTAAGCTATCTGTATGAGCTGTCTGGAAATCTCCAGAGAAAGCTGTCTCGAGCAGATCAAAGGCCATCAGCTTGTACCCCATAATTGACTTCATGTCATCTTTTCACCATTCTGAAACACTCCAGCCCTCTCCAAGCCAAGAAAGGTCTTTGGCAGTTTAGTGTGGTCAAAATACATAATATAATTGAAAGAATTCATCCTTATGAAGTCCAGTATTGTGTCCAATAAATGTACACTATAACCATGAGTAATGGTTAAAGGCAAATGATGGGTGTTTCACATAAACTAGGTCAAAAAGATAAATAGAAGCTTCTTAGACTATCTGTTCAAGTGGACATTGGAAAGACAAAAAGTGGATTCACTTATGAGAAAATAGAAATAAAATTCAAATCCCTGAAGACGGAAGAGGAAGGAAGTCGTTAGTTGTCACCATCTTAGAATTGTTTTTGCCTGCATCAAGGACTTTTAACATATCTCAATGGAACAAAGACAAAACAATGCTACATGGTCACATGTCGTCCTCATCACCATACTGGTTGAGCATGTTGATTTCTATAGAACCACATTCCAGCCTGTGAGCAGAAACACTGAGCAATAAAACATATCAACTCATCTAGTAGCTAATTACATAATTCTCACATAACTTTTACTTTAAAATGTCTTTGTTCTGTTTGCTATTTGTTTTTTTAAATCTGGAAAATTTTCTTTGCTCGAGAGGTTAAAATAGTTTGAGAATGGTATAGGAACTGTGACGAACTAGAAAGATTATTAAAAGGTACCATCTTGACCCCTAGGTCTTCATCCACATTCTCACCAACTATTTCACAACCTCTTCTGCTGTGAAATCAATCATAGAGTTTTCTTTACTAACAATATGAGTCAGATAAATGATATGGATATTTTGAGATAAAGAAAACATTAACAAAAAATTCTTGACCTATCCCTTCGCCATGAAATTGGATAGGCTATCAAAAGCTCAGGCAAAAGAAAGAAAGAGAGAGAGAGAAACAAAAAAAGAGAAAAAGGATGAAAAGGATAAATTCTTAGACAAAACAATAATAAAAATCTTCCACACAGCAAAGCAATAATGCAACATGAAAAGTCAGCATATAACTAGGTAGAAAATATTTGTAAGACATACATATAATAAGAGATTACTAAGGCATTCAAAATATACTAGAAACTAATATAACCAAATACCAATATAATAAACATTTCAACTTAAAAATGAGCAAAAGGTTAGATATATATTTCTCCAAAAACTGACATTTTAGGTATTTGTATGAGAATATCCCACGCAGGCTTGTATATTTAAACACTTGGTCCCCTGTTGGTGACACTGTGTAGGAAAGTTTAGGTGGGACAGCCTGGCTAGAGGAAGTAAGTCACAGGGGGAGGCATTGATATTAAAAGTATCCACTACTTCAAGGTTATCCCTTCTCTTCATTATGGACTCTAATTCTCTAGAACTATAAGCCAAAATAAACTATTTCTTCTATAAGTCACCTAGATGGTAATGTTTTAATCACACCAACATAAAAGTAACAAAAACAGATGCTGATACCAGAAAGTGACTTTTTGTTATGAAGAACACAACCATGTTGATTTGGGGGAAAAATGTGGGTGATTTTGGAACTTTGAACTGGAAAAGATGGTTGAATGTTGTAACCAAAACTTAGTAGGCTACCCTAATAGAGGCCCAAAAGACGGTACTGCTGAGAAAAAAAAAGCTAATTGTTGGGCTCTGATTCACGAGATTTTAGAGGTAATCCAGAACTTTAACAGAAATGGGGATAGAGGCCATTTTATGCTATTTTGGCTGTATTCTGCCTCAGTCTTAAGAATTTGCTTGACACTAAATTTATAAGTAATGAACTGAGCCTTAAGTGCATTTGCTACTCTTTCTTTATAAGGATTTACTTTTTTTATTGGATATTTCATTTACATTTCGAATGTGATTCTCTTTCCGATTTCCCCCCACCCAGGAACCCCCATCCCATTCCCCTCCTCCTGCTTCTATGAGCATGTGCCCCCACCCTCTCACCCACTCCTACCTCCCCACCCACAAATTCCCCAACACTGGGGCATCCAGCCTTCACTGGACCAAGGATTTCCTCTCCAATCTATCTGACAATGCCATCCTCCCCTACATATACAGCTGGAGCCATGGGTCTCTCCCTATGTGCTCCCAGACTGGTGGTTTAGATCTTAGGAACTCTGGTTGGTTAGTATTGTTGCTCTCCTCATAGGGCCACAAACCCTTTCAGCTCCTTCAGTCTTCTCTCTCACTCCTCCATTGGGAACCCCATGATCAGTTCAATGGTTAGCTGTGAGCATCTGCCTCTGTATATTTCAGGCCCTGGCAGACCTCTAAGGAGACAGCTATATCAGGCTCCTGTCAGTATGCACATCCTAGCATCCACATCAGCTTCTACCTTTGGTGACTCCACTTGAGATGGATACACTGTGGAACAGTCTCCAGATGACCCCTCCTTCAGTTTCTGTCCCATGCTTTGTCTCCAAATTTGCTCCCATGAGTATTTGGTTACTCCTCCTAAGAAAGACCAAAGCACTTTGGTCTTCCTTCTTCCTGAGCCTCATGTGTTCTGTGAGTTGTATCTTGAGTATTGCAAGCTTTTGGACTAATATCCAATTATCAGTGAGTGTATACCATGTGTGTTCTTTTGTGATTGGGTTACCTCACTCAGGATTATATATATATATATGTAGAGCGTGCACACAAACAAAATAAATATAAAGAATAAAATAAAAATAAGTAAAATTACATTTGAAATACTGGGCTGCTTACTTAGACACAGGTATTTCAAGAATGCATAAATTGAAAATGGGATGTGATGCTTTTAATGAGAATGTCCCCCAAAATGTTAGGCATTTTAACACTTGGTTCCTATTGGGTGATTTAGGGGAAGGTTTAGATAATGCAGCCTTTATAGATCACTAGGTGTGGGCTCTGAGATAAGTAAGACTACCATTTCCAATTTGCTTGTTCTGCTTTGTGCTTGAGATTCAAAATGTAAGAACCAATATCCTGTTCCTGTTGCCATTCCTATCACTTGCTACCATACTGTTTCTATCACTGTGGTGTTGGATCCACTGCAACCACAAGCCAGAGCCAGAATAAACCTTTTCTTCTTTAAGTTGCTTCACTTGTGATGTTTTAGTGAAGCAACAGGAAAGTTACTAATGCAGAAATAAAAATGGCTGATACATAAAAAGTTTCTCACATCACAAATCACTAGTGAAATATAAATTATTACCACATGAAACATACATTAGAATGACTGTTAGATGCATTTTATTAAAATGGTATAAAAGCAAAAAGGAGGAGGGGGATGGAATAGGGGTTTCTAGGGAGGGGAAATGAAGAAAGAAGATGACATTTGAAATATAAATAAATAAAATATCCAATAAAAAAGTATGCTATTAAAAAAAGAATGACTGTTAGTCAAAATACAATACCAACATAGAGTAAAGATGAAGAAAAAGAAAATGTTAGTGAAAATATAAATTGGTGCAGTCATTATAGAAAACAGCACAAATGCTTCATTAAAAAATGAAAAGTTGAGTTATCATAATTCCAACAGTTTCTTCATCCTCATTCTTATAGAGTGACAGATTCAACCAACAATTAGGGGAATGTTTGATTAGATCTTCAATAGTTAAGTGGTGTATTGTGAATATTTGAATGCATTGTCTTTTCAATATATCATAAATAATACAAGATAGCCATCATTTAGTAGTACTTTTATTAAATAATACAATTTATTTACCTGGGTATAGGGAGGTGAAAGTGCAATAGTCATAGACCTTTTGCAGAAAATATGTGGTTTTTATTACTATAGCCCTGTAGTACAACTTCAAATAGGGATGGTGATAGCTCCAGCAGCTTTTTCAGTATTCAGTATTGTTCTAACTCTATTGACATTTGTGTGTGTGTGTGTGTGTGTGTGTGTGTGTGTGTGTGTGTGTGTGTGTCCATATGAAGCTGAAAATTCTATGTTCGAGATCAGTGAAGAGTTGTGTTGGAATTTTGATGTAGATTGCACTGAATCTGTAGATTGCTTTTAGTGGGGTGGCCATCTTTAGGGTTACTCCAATAGATCCATGAGCAAGGAAGATCTTTCCATCTTGTGATATCTTCTTCAACTACTTCCCTCAATGTCTTAAGGTTTTTATCATACAAGTCTTTTACTTGCTTGGTTAAAGTTACCAAATTTCATATTTTAAAACCTCCTAATACCATATACCAAAGCTCTCCCTACTGATGGCCTGTTACTTTAAGAGAACTCTACATTGAAGCCAGTATCTTATAAGTGATGTTGTACCCTATGGGGAAATCTCCCATACTGTGCACCAGAAAACCCATGAACACAAAAAATGAAGAGAGTGTGGACTAGCAGATGGGAGGGGGGAAAGAACCTGAAACTTCCAGTGGGACACTGAGGCTGGTGGTGAAACTTCAAAGAGAAGGATCAAAGGCTTGAGGCCCAAACTAAGCAGTTTGCAGACCTCTATAAGAAGTGCAGAGATAAAGATGGAGCAAAAACTGAGTGAATAGCCAACCAGTGACTGCCCCAACTTGAGACCCAACCCATGTGAGAGAGCCAATCCCTGACACTACTAAATGATATCCTGCTCTACTTGCAGATAGGAGCACAGCATAACTGTGTCCCAAGAGGCTTCATCCAGCATTAGACAAAGGCAGATGCAGAGACCTACAGCCAAATATCAAGCAGAGCTTGGAGAGTCTTGTGGAAGAGTTGAAGGTAGAATTGAGTGAGCCAGAGGGGTCAAGGACACCATAAGAAGACCTACAGAGTCAACTATCCTGGGCCCTTGAGGACTCACAGAGACAGAACGACCAACCAAAGCGCATTCAGAGGCTGGACCTAGTGAATCTAGGCCTCCTACTCATTTGTGGCAGATGTGCTTCTTATTTTTCATGTGGGTCCCCTAACAATTGGAGCAAGGACTGTTTCTGACTCTGTTGCCTGCCAGTGGACCCTTTTCACCTAACTGGGTTGCTTGCTTGGGCCTCTGTGGGAGAGGATATGCTTAGTCCTGCTGGGATTAGATGTCCCAGGGTGGGGGGATACCCAAGGGGGACTTTCCCTTCTCTCAGGAGAAGAGGAGAGATAATTGGGGGAGGGATTTGTAAGGGTGGGACTGGGAGGAAAGGAGGAAGGGGTGTGGTAATTAGGATGTAAAGTGAATAAATGAACAAATAAATGAAGTAAAAAATAAGAAATGACCAAAAAAAATTTTTATATTTGTATAAATTTTGTCTTATTTGAGGGTACTGAAAAGCATTGTTTCCCTGATTTATTTCTCAGCCCATTTGTCATCTCTAAAAAGGAGGGCTACTGATTTTAAGAGAGTTTATATCCAGCAACTTTTCTGAGTGTTCATTAGCTATGGCAGTTTCCCAGTGGACTTTTTAGTGGAATTTCAGTTATGTCTACCATTATACCACCTCAACTTTAGCTTATAAAGAACATGAGTCTCACAGCTCTCAGGACTCAGAAGTTCGAAATTACGTAGTAACAGGTTTGGTATCTGGCGAGGGCCCACTTCCTCACAGGCCATGTCCCTTACACATGCTTTCACCTGAAGAAAGGTGAAAAGACCACCTATGTAGTCTCTTTCATAAGTGCATCAACCCCATTTAAATAAATTCCACCCTTATGATCCAAGTATCTTCTAAAGGCCAGTCTTACAATACCATTACCTCATCCTCAGATTTCACTCATAAGAATTTACAGCAAACAAGCTTTCAAACTGTAGGTCCAATGCCCTCAATGTTACCTTACCACATCAAATTATAGTACTACCCTAACAAAAATGGTCACAGTATAGAGGGAAACAATATATGTCTGTAAGGATGTGTGGTGTGTGTAGTGTGGGTGAGAGGTGTGTGTATATATGTATATGTGCATATACATGATATACCTATGTCATGTATATGTGTGTATATGTGTGATATAATACCAAGCAGCCAGCCCTTAAATAATATACAAATATAAACACTAACCAGTTTTATTTATATATTTGTGGGTATGTAATAATAATAGAGAAAGTGAAACTATCAATTTGAGAAAAAGTGAGGAGGGGACATGGGAGGAATTGGAAGGAAAAAATGGGTGGATTGGAGGAAAGAACTGGAATGGGGAAGTGCTGTGATTATGTTTTAATTACAAACCTTAAAATTAAAATAGAACTCATATACATACAAAAAACAGATAAGTAAGTCTAACCCAACATTGTATTAGAAGTCTAGTAAGATACAATGCTCCTACAGTCCCAGTTACTCAAGATGCTATAACAAGTCATTGCTAGAAGCTCCAGGGCAGTCTGAGCAACAGAAGACACTAGGTCTAACAATGAAAATGTAATCGTGTATGTGAATATCTTGCATGCACTGGGTGTCAAGAAGGACTTCAGGCATGGAATGATTCGTGGCCTCAGCGGGATGTTCACTATCCAGTAAATATATAAATGTTATACTGTAAAAGAACAAGCTAAGAGAAATGATGACACGACAACACAAAACACTCCAGAGGGTCCGCAGATGCGTATGTCTGGCTGGCACTTGGTAGTGTGAGTTGAGCAGATGGTGACTAGGAAGGAATGATGGAAAGGGCTGAGAGATTAGGGGTTGGTGCTGAGTAAAAGAGTGGAGCATATTTCTAAAGCTATGATGGAACTTTCCACTGAATAGACAAGCTTTCCAAAAAATCATTCTTGGGGACAGCAGGATGGTCCAGAGATGAAGAAGCTTATCACTAAACATGAAATCTTGAGTTAATTCCTTCAAGCATATATGGTAGGAGGAGAGAACTGACTCCTACAAGTTGACTTGTAACTTCTGGACACGTGCCACAGCGCATGCACCTATACACACACGCACATGCACACACAGGCTTGTGACACACACACACGCATGCATGCACACACACATATACACCACAAATCACAAGTATTTTAGGTTTCTTAGAAAGATCGTCCTAATACTTTATGGAGGACAGACTGAAGAGGACAGGTGAAAAGGAAGACAGCTTGGAGACAGGAAGAATCCAGGCTATGGCTACCACACAAGATCAGTATCCTAAATGATCAAAATTAAAGTAGGGTCATACGGATGACAACTGGATTAAAACTGCTCTAGCACACTCATCTTGTCTTAAATTATGCACCCACTAGTATGAATTTACAAATTATAGATTTATAATTTGATTTGTTCATATAGACATTATTAAGAGAGCATATGAATGAAAAATTATGACATGGAAAGTATATTGATTTAGTTTTAGTAGAAGCAATTCAATTTTCTTTGGCATTTAAAAGATACTAAAGCTCATAAATTGGTTTGGTGAAACCAAACTTCACTGAGATAACAGCCATAAATATGAGTAAGTTAATAATAGCGTTCAGATCCCAGAGCAACAGAATTGTTCAAGTACAGTGTGTCCAGTGCAGATGGAAAAATTACTTGGGCATAGATTCACATGGAGGGCTAAGCCTCCCAGGAAAATCATTGTTTAGAATCAGTAGATTGTTTATGTGCCTGATCACGCTGTTGAAAGCTCTTTCTTTTGGGTGGGGAGAGGGAAAGCTTGAAGTAGGAGTCCGACAAGAGGAAATAGAGCTGTAAGCAGAGAATTTGTTGAAAGGACAAACAGAACTTTCCCTTTGTAGTGTGTAGACAGAAGGTCTTCACAAAAGAAAAAATAAAAGGCTGCTTTGAAGCCCCATGAGAGGACTTTAAGCACAGAGCTCTCAGAGGTCTCCAAGCTGCAAGACAATTGCAGCCTCAGTTCTAAGAAAGACACAGTCAAGCCCAGACAAAAGCAATGAGAGGCGACTCAAAGCTAGTATTAATAAATGCTGAAGATTAGCAGGCAGGAATAGTTCTGGGTTGTAGGTTGTAGTTTTTCCTTCATTCTTGCTCAGAATTGGATGCCATATTTTTCTAAATACAGTGATGCTTAAATTACCTCCCTGTGGGCTTCTCATCTGATCAGTTCCAAAAGCAATCAAGGAGACTCATGTATCTCAGGAATCCTGTACTCTGATTTCAACAAAGAATAAGAAATGATGGTGTTTTAACTTTACAAACACAAATATAGGTGTAATATATCTAATTAAGAAATCTGAAATGCTTTAAAACCTGAAAGTTTTAGGGGGTCACACAAGACAAATTTCATGCCTGACTTCACTAAAATCTCTGTGTAAAATTACCTTCAGGACTTCATTACAAGATGTATATAAAACTCAAATAAATGTTTAGTTTTGAGCCTCAACTCCAAAATATCTTATTAGATTTGTGTATCTACTTTAAAACTAAATTCTTGAAATACTTTTCATCTCAGGGATTTCAGATAAGTGATGTTGAAACTATGTGTCTACAGTGTCACAAGCTTTAAGAGTCATTCACAACATCTCTTGTCCAATGTGAACATTTTTGCCAAAGTCAACTGCTAGGTATAAAATGTCAAAGATCATTCTGTCACTTATAAGAATACCGATTATCATAGATTTTAGAAACTTCCCTATGATGGAGGCAAGGTTGGTGTTATACAAAGAGAAAAATATATCATTCTTTTAGTAAACTATTAATTTCTGGATGAAAGCATTATACCAGATGTTTGAAATCAGCCGCTGAATAACTCACTGGTTCTTTCCATGAAATTGTCTAAGAACTTCTTGGTATTGTAATGAATTATCACTACTACATTTATTTCTTCATAGTTATGGAATTCAGAAGTCCCAAATTCCTGCATAGGATGAAGTGAAGAAGTCTGTGAGGCCTGGGTGTAAGAAAGCATCTGTCCCTTGCCTCTTCTACCTTCTGAAGACTATGAAATTTTTTGTCTGGACTTTTATGTCTGAAATATATATATAGGCGTATCCTCTTCTCTCCTGTCCGCCAAGCCTTCTGATTCTCTTTTTAAAGAACATTTATAAGCCGCATACATAATGCACTGCAGTCTCACCTTCTCAAGCTTAACTGACCATCTATAAACACTTTATCCAAATAAAGTGATATTGATGAGTTGTAAATATTGGGACCTGATTCTTTTGAAGGGCTATTACTTACTTTACTTCCTATAGTTTATACTATTTACTAAACAGAACTAAAGACAAGAAATTCACTGAGTGGTAAATATATGCTATAGCAAGCTAGCCGGTAAGAACAAATGTGGTTTGGGTAGGTTGTCTAGACTGTGGTAAAAAGGATCTGTGATTTCAGGAGTTGGAGACAAAAAAAAAAAAGCTGGCATTTAAAATACCTTCTTTGAGTGGGCTTCATTAAGCCTAAGAGAGGAAGAAAATGGGTAAACTATACTCACATCTGCAGGAAAAGCTTCAAGAAAGAATCCTTAAAGAGGATGCTCCATACATTTTTGAAAAGTAAAGACCCCTCATGGTCACCACAGAGAAAACACTGGAAAAACAGTACACTACTTAGGAGGTAAGGAAGGTTCTTGCAGATAATTATACAACTTCCATTTTTACAGAGTAAATAGAGGAAGCACTGGGGATTTGAGTAGACATAGGAATCGACTTATGTTTTGAAATTTCACGTTGACTGCTATGTTAGAAAGGGACTGTAGGGCATAGAAGGATATCCCTGGCCATGCCCAGAATCTTCACTCATCTAGATAAATATTGGTGGAAGGTCAGAGCTACGGATAATAATTACAGATATAGTCTGAAAGTAATGCCAAATCTATTTCTTGATGAACTGGAGATGGAAGGTAATTGTGGTTTTACCACTTTTTACTAAATGGGATGAACCTGTTATTAATTGAGGTAGAGAAGACATTAGAAAAGACAAAGGTTAGGTAAAAGAAATTACGAGATAAGTTTTAGACTCTTTTCTAATGATCAGACTCATGTGGGCATTGCAAACAGGCAGTTGGCTGTATAAACTGGGAAATATATAAGAAAGGACTTCAAACGTTCAAGTAATCTAGATTTGTAAATTATCCAAGAGGCCAAGGGATCCAGTAAACTCAGAATAATCAAGAAGCAAGTGGTCTGATAAGAGCTAAGAGATTCCAGAACTGAGATAAGGGCACTGTAGTGGCAGGGAAAGGCAGAGACTTAGAAATATGAACCACAAAATTAAAGAAGTAAGGGAGTGGGTATATTTGAGCTAAGGGTATAAAACATCAATAAGGAACTAAAATAACTACTAATTGCTGATGTCTGTCCAACTGAGCTGAGAATGGACCACAGATGTATGGATTTAGCACAAGGCCTAAACTGAAGTTCACAGCAATTGGGCACAAAGGGCAAAAGCTAACTGTGGTGACTTTAAGAAGTCTTTCTGAGTCACAGATCAGCAATCATTCCATTCAACCATTCTGTCTCAGCATATCATATTTATATACATTTATATATGCATGTTAAGTATAAAAAGAGTATCCTCATTTTCTGTGGAGTTCAAAACAT
Source organism: Grammomys surdaster (assembly GCF_004785775.1). Classification (NCBI taxonomy): domain Eukaryota; kingdom Metazoa; phylum Chordata; class Mammalia; order Rodentia; family Muridae; genus Grammomys; species Grammomys surdaster. Next base: position 3,547,502 of record NW_021620926.1, read on the forward strand.
GCCTCTTAATATACTTTTGAGGAAGAAGCTAAGTGACTCTTTTCCTCTTAAAATGCATGTATTTATTTCTCCAGTGAATTTTCAGATGTAAGATTTACTTTCTGCAAGTGCTATGAGGCTGCAATCTTTGCTCTAAAACCACAGTTGTGTGGATTTGGACAGTGATGACAGCTTATCCCTCACGGGAACACCGTTCACTGGCATTTCCTTTCTCAGTATCATTGCTGACTCACACAGAACAAAACAATGGGAGCAAACTCGTATTTATCCCTACCAGGGCAGTCTATGGAGAATACTTTAAGGTAAGTCCTCTAGGTAAGCTAAATATCCTGAATATTTTTCAGCACACAGGAAAAAATAAAACTGTTCCTAAGATACACACTAAGGCAAAATGAATAAGTACATAGGTTTTTTTTATCTTTTATCCTCTGGCAGACCTCTATTTTTTTTAACTACAGTAATTTCTTACCTAACAACTCAGTGTGGCAACACTATGAACTACTTAATTCAGAGTTTTCCATAAATGATTTATAGTAGGGTTTGAAATTATGATAATCCTGTGGGATGTTATGAAATACTAGGGAACAAACAAAATGGCAAATTGAAAAGACGGTGCTAAGGCTTATATTTCATCAAGGATGCCCAGTCTAGAAGCTATTCATCTCTAATTATCACCCCCAAGTTTTTCTTCAGGCTTTCATTACTCCAGAATAGAGGTTGTTTTAGCTCAAGCTGCCATCTGAGACCACCATGCACTGTTTTTCTTCTCTCAAACTTCCAAAGGCTGGCAATCAAAGGCTGTGTTGTTTTTTGAATGATCTTTTCCTGTCTTAAAGATGGCTACGTTCCACCTGTATGCTCTTGGGGTCTCTTCTCTATTTGCTACAGACCTAGCATCCTTTTCTCTTCATATAAAGAACCCATCCTATTATATTAAAGCCCCAAAACTCTGATCTTACTTAAAAGTATTATCATCCTTAAAGGTCCCATATTCTGAAGGGCTCATTGATGATTAATTCTTTAACATACGAACTGAGAAGTTAGCTCCTAGCCAGGGTTATAGCACAACTTTTTTCTTGTGGAATAAGCCTTAAACATAATTTGAAAGGTGTTGGTTACTTCCATGACATCCATGCCACAACTGCACAAATGGATGTGCATTTCCATGCCAATCAGTATTGTAGTTCCCAGATTTCACAGATGGGTTTGATTACTGACAAATTTCTGTCTCTCCAGTCTGGAGAACACTTTCTGGTAATGTGAGAGACAGCCAGAGGAAAGTAAGTTTTAAACACAGTAGTAATGTGAATCATTCATGTCCTATGCCCAATGTATTCAACATGTCTTCAACAATAGAGTCTTACCACTAAGTTATTGTGGGTGGCCAAGAGCAATGACAATAGCCTCTATTTGGGGGTGGTGGAGGGAGCCAGCATTCTCTGGAACTCAAAGCAGTTTGAGTTTTGTTTTAAAGTTATGACTTCTCACATGGAAACCTACTATATCATAAGCTTCTTTAAAATGTTTCTTTTAATTGAAGGAAAAAATGAGATCTTTTTGAATGAAAATTTCCATGAGGAAAAAATAAAATTTTATTTTTCTCTTAATGAATAATACCAGGACACTCATCTGTAATCCCAGTAGAGGAAGAATAATCAGGTTAAAAGCAATTTGGACTAAATAGTGAATTCAAGATTGATGTGGTTTAAACAAGCCCCTGACTCCACAAAAGAAAGAAAAAGGAAATGAAAACATAGCTACCATGTATTGCTGAAAATGTTATGTGAGCTGAGTAACACACGTAATCTGTATATGAGCTGTAAGAATAAGAGTAAAATAAACACTCATGAGAACATTACCTCTATTATATGGAATGTGAACCATATGACTGAGTCAATCTGTGGGGCCCTTAGCTGACCTATTGTTTTCATTTCACAAGAAACAAGTTCTGTTTTCTGCTTCAAACAAATCAAGTCTAGTCATCTACAACATGTCTCCAGCTGTGACCAGGTTCACCCCCAAGATGGAAAGTGAAAGTGTTCCCTGAATAGATACATTCCATGTTGATTAACACTCTGTTTTTATACTTATATAAAATTATCAGAAAGTTTCTTATTGAGTAAATGACCTCTCCACAGAGTTTTTCAATGTCACTTCTCCAGCAATTCAAACTCCTGTATAAGTAGAGCATGACTCTTGCCTCCCTACTCTATTACGTAAGTAGCTGTCTTTCTTCTAACACCTCAAAGATTGTATTACTATGACATTATAAAACCTTGGCATAAGGCAGTGCAAGTAACCTACCTGCATTTCTTTAGAAGCATCTTGAATGTAATTAGATTTCTCCAACTCTAAATTCCATGTTTAGTTTTACACAAAATATAAAGAGATATTTAACTAGAACAATTTGAACAAATTAACTCAAGAATGTCCTATTTTTAATTAGTGAATGTTTCAGTGCAATTATTAAAGTAAATGTGTATGAATTCTGAAGGAATACTTTCTAAACTCAAACAATATTGCCATACGTTTGTGATACATAAGCCTTTAGTAATCTGCTTTAACTCCCAATGTTTCAATTTTCTCATCTCTAAAATGGGCTACAAGAGTTATATGCATTAAGTAATTACATAGCAGTGTTTAGGTATTTCTAAATCAATCTGTTTTATTATTATCATTTAGTAGTAGTAGTAATTACATAGTGCAATATTTAGTATTTCTAAATCAATTTGTTTTATTATTGCTGTGAAATTATGTTTCCAAATATTTTGTTGCTTTTTAAGTACTATATAATTTTGTTTCAATAGCATATTTTAAATTGCTAAAACTTTAACTTTACTAAACTCATTGATTTTTATTATTTACAGCCTTGAAGTTTTAAATGAAAGATACAAATTACGAACTATGAATTTTCTCCTTGTGTGGTCCTTGGATTATTCCTTTTTGGTTATTTGGACTTTGAGGTTTATTTGGTTTTGGATTGTGCTGATTTAGAAACACAGGTGCCTTCATAATAGGTGATCTGAAACATTCCCCTTAGAATTAAAAGTAAGGAGATCATACTGAGATCATACTTTTTCTCCATTGAAAAAGTTGTTTTTTATGCCATTGGTATCATTCTAGTATTAATACGTGGAAGTAGAACTTACTGTTTTCAATGGCTGTATAACAATGAAAACAAAGATATCTATCAAGGTGGTCCAAGGACTCCTTATTCTTATCAAATTATGTCTACAACATCCAGAGCTTGATGAGAGAAGATGTCCCACAACCATTACTATCAGATACTGTAACAGCTCGAGATGCCCCACATTCAGGGGCCACTTTGTAATGGCCGGTTCTGCTGCTCTGGTTCATGAGTCAGGGTCTGGCAAGAGAGAGAGTGGGGATGGAGAGGCGAGAGACAAAACAGAGGGTCTGATCAAGTCTCATTTACTGAAAGGAAATCCTGGGTATTTATACCTTTTACCACGTGCCTTGCCCTCATGGACAAGCACAGCTGAAGGCACTACGTCATGTGCCTTGCATTGTGGAGACCATGTGTGTCTAGCTAGCAGCATGGAGACCACGTGCACCTAGCAACATGGAGACCACGAGCGCCTTGCAGCTGGCAGCACTAAACAGCAAAACAAGATATGTGAGAAAAACAAGATGTTTATCAGAGTGTGCTCAGCTGTTGTGGGCTGTTGAAAACAAGTCTCTTGTCAGGGTATATGACTTGAGATGGCTGCAAAGATGATAGCCGCTTTTGGCTAGGAGTCGGCTCCCAACAAGATACTGCTGGAAAGAATTTGAAATACCAGAAAGCTTTTTGACAGAAAGCTGAAATTCTGTATACTATAGCTATAAATATAGCAGGCAATTGTATGTAAGATGAAGCATATTGCCTACATAGGAAGTAATTGTGGCAATAGTCATTTTCTGCTGAGCAATTATTGGTTTTTAAGTATAATGTTACATTTTATTTCCTTCTCATTCTGGGCTAATATGAGGCAACGCCATATGCTTTATTCTAGTGATTCATAAGATCAAGGACAGCATCTGGTCCATCTTTACTGTGGACCACTAAATACAACCATCAACACAGGAGTGGGCTTAATAAATACTCTCATAAAATCAATAATGAAATACATGAAAATTTCCTTTCATCTGTTAGTGATGCTTTCTCCTTAACTATGGTTATAGGGAATTAATTATGATATTCCATTCTTTTGGTAAAATGCTGCTTACCTAAAATTTAGACTATAGAAAAAAAAGCTAAAACATGGTTTGTGTGAATCAAGTTCTCCATCTAATTATCCAACATTTTAAAACTCTAAACTCAAATATAAAGAAGGATGGAAAATATGTTTGTGTGGTGAAAGGTGGGCAAGAATGAGTAGTTTGTGGAGTGACAGCGTGGTCAGCATGCATCGTGTCCAAAATCAACTAGGAACACACTTAGTAAAGAAAGATTTTTAAAAATTCTCAAATCGTTATCAGGAATGTTAATTATTTTGTCATATGTTAATATCACAAGAAACTCCAGTTGTTTATTTTAAAAGTTACTGATGTGTGCCTCCATTGATTTTGAAAAGTCTGTTCATTCATCTCCTTGTTTGGATGTTATTCTTATGTTTCTTTGTTTTATTCTAAAATTGACATGGAATTCCATTTCTGTGTGCTCTCCTGGGTTACTATTTGCTCTCTGTGCTAGCTTTAATGAGAAATGTTTCCCATGGCGTTATGTATTTGAGCAGCTGGTCCCAGTTGTTGGCACTGTTTGAGGGGGTTATGTAATCTTAGAAAACAGTCTTGCTGGAAGAAAGTACATCGCTGGGCGTGGACTTTGGGGGGTTATAGCTTTACCCTACTTCCTCTTCTGGCTCTCTGCTTCAACTGTGTTGATGAAAACCATGAACCCAAGTGATGGAACCATGACCCAAACTAAACCGTTCTTCTGTAAGTTGTTTTTGTCACAGTATTTTATCACAGCAACAGGAAAATAGCTTATGTTCTCTCTTTCTACTGTGTTTAGATAGCTTCCGGTCAAGTTGGAATACATAACTAAGCTTACCATTCACCAATAAAGCTGTTTGTTTTACCTGTAAACCTACCGATTGATCTCCTAACTCAAAGACTCGTTTAAAAGATAGAACTATATTTTACATGACATTGACTGTATGCTTGTGAAGAGTACCTCAAGGGAGATAGGGATCCACATTTTAAAGTAAATGAAAAAAGATAAAAGAATTAAACAAATATGAATGCAATAATTTTAACTTCAGTATAGTTGAGAGAATCTCTTATGTGCTGTGTGGAAGCATCACCTGTCAATTAAAAGCTAATGGTCTGTTAGCTGAGGTAGGAAAACGCAGAGAGTGATGGGATTCTGGGAAAGAGTCAAGATTGAGAGACTCCCATTCATTCTTATGTCCATCTAGCCATCACTCCTGTCACTCCCCACACCTTATCCTGAGTCACCCCACCCCATTTTCCTCCCTATCCCCTCTCCCTCACTGTGTCCTCCTTCCATCTGTCTCTTATGATTGTTTTATTCCCCCTTCTAAGTGAGATTCAAGCATCCTCGCTTGTGCCTTCCTTCTTGTTGAGCGTTTTTTGGGTCTGTAGAGTGTAGCATGGTCTTCATGTGGGTCCCTAACAACTGGAGCAGAAGCTATACCAAAAGCTGTTGCCAGTATGTGGGATATGGTCTTCTAGCTGCCATGTCTGACCTCAATGGGAGAGGAAGCACCTAGCCTCTTAGAGACTTGATGCACCAGGTTGGGGGGGGGGGATACTCAGAAGGCCCCCACCCACTCAAAGGAAAAGGGAAGGGGGTGAAAGGATTGTAGAATGGGGTGACTGGGAGGGGACAGTAAGAGGGATGTAAAATGAATAAGCTTTAAAATTTTTAAATTAAATATAAAGTATGAGAGATTCACCCCAAACTGAGGAAGTCGGAAGCATGAAACTGATGGGAGAAAAATCAACCATGTGACAGATATAGACTAGAATAAACAGGGTAAATAAGTTAGAAGCTAGTCGAGGAATGACAAAGCAAAGCTTATGGCCTAGGCACTTATTCATAAACAATTAAGTCTCAGAGTCATTTTTCAGGAACAGAGCCATGGTGGAAAAGCCTATAGTCATGACCTTAGTTTACTTTCTATACCATGACTAAAGCAAGTTGGGGAGAAGAGGGCTTATTTTATCTTTCATCTTATGGCTCATTATGAAGAGAAGTCAAAGCAAGAACCTGAAAGCATTAACTGAGGCAGAGGCCCTGGGGAAATACTATGTATTGCCTCACATATTTTAAGGACAGTATCTTAAATGCAGAGTGCGAAGGATGGACAGAGAGGCTGAGATGGAACAGGTGCAGGTTGCAATCTGGCACTTACACAGCCACCAAGCTAAGCCTCCCAATAAACATCATCCACCCTGCATAATGATCCATCCCACACAGACATTCCCCAGTAATGTATAGACTCACTACCTCTACTCAAAAGGAGAAACAGTGCTTCACGCAATATCCCACAGCATCCCAGATAGGAAGAACCCTTTGCAGGGTTGAAGGAGGGATACAGGAAGGAAAAGCCACAGGAAACTTACCTTTGACTTGTTTTATATTGTTACTTTCCTCTTTGAGAATAATCAAAAGGAGGACATGGGATTGAACATAAAATAATACCTCTTACTTAGTTATTGCCATCTAAGTGCCTTAATGTTAAAAAACACAAAGGACTTATTCATTACTGAGGGAGTAGAATAGGAAGAAAGAGTGGAAAGAACAGAGACAGAATTTTAACTTTACATCCTTGAAAAAGCAATAAATGAGTTCTGTGAGTCCCTTGAGCAGCAACAATCTGGGCACCACTCACAGGTAATATTGAAGATTATCTATACATTCTCAAAAAGAATGCAGAATTAACCCAAATCCCACAGTTGTCAAAGTTATGTGCATTCCGTGCTTTCCCTAGAGAATTCAGCCAATGGATATCAAGGCACTGCTGGACTTCTACAATTAGGATATTTCATGATCACCATTTCCTAAAATACGTGGATTCTATCGCTACTCTTTGTGTATAAGAATGAGGTGTGGTTTTTCATATAGCAGTAGAATTCCTCAATAGCCCATAGGGTAAAAATTTGATTTGGATACTTACTCAATATAATAGAAATACCAAAATATGTTTCTTGTACATCTTGCACATGCTAAGAAGACTAATTCTCATCTACAGAAACATATGAGTAAGTCTTTCACTAAGAAGTTTATACTTTGTACTTTGGGATGGATTTTCACAAAAGCCCCTAGAATTCATAGCTCTGGCCATGTTTTAGATAAACACAATAAACTATGGAAGATTGCAGGTATTTCTGATAAAAATAAGTGGCTTTTTGCAGTCTGTGACTGTGACCTTCCTATTCTGCATGGTCTCTGGACATGTAAATCATGAGAACTGTTTACCATTTTGTATTCCTTTTTTTTTTCAGACACACATTTAAATCTCGCTGCTGCACTGTACTTTTCTGGCTGATCAGTTACATGTTGTATATATGCCTGTTTCCCTGGTGCTCAGCATACACATTCAGCATGTGTGCTTAGTGTTTAATTTAATTGCAATTTTTATGAAACTCCCCTCTGACTAGCACTGGAGAAATAATGTTTTTTTCCCTCCCAGACTCTCTACCACCAACCAACTGTTTTGCCTTGGGGAGAACAATCAAGTTCAAACAGGATTTTTGTATTCAAGAAGGCTTTGAGGTAATAATATTACCCAGGTTTCTTCTGAGAAATTCATGTTTATATTTATTTAAATATTTTAAAAAATTTGAAGACGACAAATAGGTTTTAGTTCAACTAATTTTCTGCAAGGTTATCATGAGTCAATCTGTTGAGTCATTCTGTGTAGAATACTTAAAGCCTGTGGGAAAAATAAAGATCAAGTCAACATCCCCATTTGGTTGTAGGTCAAGTGACACACCCTGCAGGAGGAGACAGAAATGGCTTTAGACTTCGTCTATTCTCACGAGGTCTGCTGAAGTTGATGGAGGTAGCCTGGTAGGCTTTGGTTGTTGGCTTCTGATTCATGTTTTGTGTACTTAAAATCCAAGTCTTGCCCCATTTTGAAACAGCTTCTGTTTGTATTTCAAAGTGATTTTTTCTATTATTACATTTTTATTAGAATATATTCACTGAACACTGTTACGGGTTTCATAAAGACATTCACATCCACCTTTGTTAGGAATTTCAGTTATTTTCACTCCTCGTTACCTCCTACCTTACTCCTTCCCTTTTCTCAAACAGCTCCCATTCCTTCTGCTCTTTGGCTGAAGAGAGGGCTGTAGCTCTTTGGTGTTGGAAAGTAGAGAAAGTACTATCTTTTCCCAACATTGTGATGCGTATCCATGGGACTCCAAGTATGCAGAAAGTTACATACAGAGGGTAAAGATGAAAATAGGGATCCACTGGTGTACAGATAGGAAATTGGAGGCCAGGGACAGCTATGGTGCCTTTGTAATGTTTTCTTTGATGAAATGTCTGATGAAGCATGTTTTAGTAAGAAGGATATTTTTGCTTTCTGAAATAAAATCTCAGTGAAATCATGAAGTGAATACAAAGCAGAGTCTTCCTTGATTCTGTTTATCACTACCCATCTACTTTTCTGTGCTCCAGTAATGCTTATTCTACAATCTTACTAAAAGATTTGAAACCAGGAGGTAATAGTGTTTAATATGTGAATAATACAAACTTATTTGTGTGTTAAGACCCAAACCATTGCCGGGCGGCGGTGGCGCATGCCTTTAATCCCAGCACTTGGGAGGCAGAGGCAGGCGGATTTCTGAGTTCGAGGCCAGCCTGGTCTACAGAGTGAGTTCCAAGACAGCTAGGGCTACACAGAGAAACCCTGCCTCGAAAAACAAAACAAACAAACAAAAAGACCCAAACCATTTCTGTTTTGTAGAACTTCATTTTGTTTATAGTATTGATATGTAATAGAGAAAAATGGTGCAGACCTATATTAGAGAACAGTGTGCATGTGGTGGGATATAAATAAATACCCTCTTCATCTGATATTTCACTCTGCTCTCATTGATAATATGGCTCCCTCCATGAGTAGAGAGAATAGTTTCGATTCACCAACAACAATATTTATATCCCAATGATTTGAAAATTGTAGTAATTTAAGCTGGATGAGTAATAAATACCACTTGGAGAGGTATTATCTTTAGATTGCTAATATCATTTTTATTATAAATGGAAATTTTTATTATTGTTGTTGATATTTTTAAAGGAACAGTGAATATTCTAATTCATAGATGATAGTTATATAGCTAAAAATAATTACATATCTTACTTCAGTGATTGCTAGCAAGCATGTATATCAAATTAAAATATAGTTCTGATCAGATGTCCTCAAATTGATTTCATTTGCAATGTAATAAAAAAAATGTAGTCTTCTTTTTCTTGTTGAGAGTGGAGATGAATTGCTATGATGTAGAGTTATAAAAGTCCACATATGGTTATGTGTTGGTATAGGATCAGATGAAAATTATGTGGATAGTTTCTATAGAATTTACTTTACCAGCAGTATTTAATCTTTATGCTGGATTTTACCTGAAAACATTATGATGAAATACAAGAAATATAAGAAAAACTTGCACTTAAGATAGTAACATTAAACAGGAGGCCACACTTTACTTCAGGGCTGACATTTTAATGTTTCTCTCTCCACCACGAATTCCCAGATGGAATTCAAGAGTGACCAGCAAGCCATAAACCAGCTGTGAGTTAGGATGTGAGTTATAACAATTTAAAATGGAACTTGGTGCTATGATTCTTGTTCTTAAATAAAATGGATATGCATGTTTTATCTATTTGTATGATTTTATAAAAAAAGATTATGAAAACACATCTAGCTTTTAATATTGCATTTTTCAAACCTTATTACTATATAGATGCTTCCAAATCTCATAGACAGACAAAAGATGAGGAAATGCTTACCTCATGTGTCCTACTTTACATGAAGTGAAACAAAAAATTAAAATAAAAACAAAATAGAAAGAACAAAGTCAGACAATTTAAATCACAGCTTGGCACCTCTCAGGTGTTGTCAAATATTGTGGGTTGCACCAAACCACTGAAAAAGCAATATACAAATGAGATCATTTGGCAACTGAAACAAAATGATAATCTTATTTAAATGTCACTGCAAGTTGGGCATTGTACTCTATGCAAAGTATGAATATCTCATTAAAGTAGATGATAGTCCTCTAAGGTCAGTATTTTGAACCTTTTTGTTAACAGAAGAAGAAACAGAATATGGGAGCTTTCTAAAGATTGCAGAGAGTAAATGGGAATTGGGAACCCATGCCTCTGTCTCCAAAAGCCTGTGCTTTTTACCAGAGCAGTCTGGCCACCCTTACCTCTCTTAGCCCTCGAGGATAATTGTTATGTATGCACACACAATTAATTTAAAAATAAGATGGCAAAGTGGGAGGGGTATGGGGTGGGTGATAATGGATTGGTGTCAGAAAGAAGGGTGTTATTAATCTGGATGCTTAGAGAAAAGTGGTAAGTAGACATTTGTCTGAACCCTGAGAAATATTAGCAGAGCTGCCAGATATGAGACAGGGTGAGTAAAAGCCTGCCACAGGGTGAGCAGTGGAGTAAGAAACTTTGTTAACCCCTAGTTCCTTTGTACTGAAATACATAGCTTAGGAAATCAGATGTTCCCTTATTTCTAACCAGGCCTCCAGCTATGTCTTCCAGCTGGAAACTGTCTCTAAGACAAGTAGATTAGATAAACATATAGGTAGGTAGATGATGGATGGATAGATAGATAGATAGATAGGCAGACAGACAGACAGATTACAGATACATAGATGATAGATAGATAGATAGATAGATAGATAGATAGATAGATAGATAGATAGATAGATAGATAGATAGATAAGCAATCCCACTGATACTGACACACATGAGTTAAAGCAACTCTTCTTCAAATGTGGAGTGATTGGTTTTTATTTCCTGCAAGTGTTTGTCTGGTGAGAATTTCTCTCTCTAGGCCTGTGCCCTCCCACCTCTAATTCCTTCCTCTCTCTGAACCTCCTGCATGTGTACTTATTTTTTCTAACTCTCTTGCTCTCCTAGTCTTTGTGAGCAGTCATCTCATCACACAAGACTCACAAAACTTGGTTGGCCTCAAGGAGCATGTCATAAGAAGTTCAGTGATGCCTAAAGGCCACTGGTTCTTCGAGTGGGCAGGCCCTAGTGATCTCAGGAATGCTATCAGCTTAGTGTTCATCTTGGACATCTGAAAGTATTTAAGCCAACCTAAACCTCCTGATGTTTGCATCGAGGCAATATCACATATATACAATTTCCCATATGTTATATGTACATTTTCATGCAGTTCAATAGCATGAGTCCAGTAAAAGGTTCAATAAGCAAAGTATAAATATTTCTAAAACTCTAGAAAGTTCTCTCAGACCCTTTTCAGAGAGTTTGTTCTGCACCATACTGACAATGACTTTTCTGTTGGTATTTCTGTAAACTGGATTTGTATCTCCTATCACATGAACACAATTTTACAGTTTGTTTGTGGTTCTTTGGAGCTGATTTCTATAATGTTCTGAGATTCCTTGGCACCCCTGAGCTACTCCATTGTGTCTCAGTATCTAAATGTGCTCATTTTTCTCATTTTCTTCCAGAGAATAGTTGCTTCTGGTAGATTGCTTCTTTAATATTTTTAATAACTTTCCCACAGGAGAGAGCTGGAGTATGCAAGATGTTTTAAACACAGTTTATAACATCATTTAGATAAATACCTAGGAGCAAATTTATTCAATCCTAAACTGTTTTACATAATAAGAACTGTAATGTTCTCCATGGTGATATTTTTCACGCCCACTCAAAATGTGCACACTCTGATAGCTCTTACATCTGCTCTACCACCTGATATTGTTAGCTGTGATTATTTCAACCATTCATGTGTGTGGTCCACACCACAATAGTTAAATGTGTAATTCTATAATGATGAGCAATATTGAAAACTGTTTTAAATGTCATTTGTCTACAAACAACTCTTCTAAAGAAGTTTTTTTTTTCATTTTTAACTCAGTTATGTCTTAATACTAACTTGTCAAAAATAATTTTCAGATATATATATGAAAATACATTTCTTTCTGTCCCTGGCTTTCTTTCCTTTTTAATAACACTGACTGTATTCAAATAACTTTTACCTTTGAAACCAGGCATCAAATTTTGTGTTTGCAGTACTTTTTTGCATCATAATAAAAATCTTTGTTTACTTCAAAAATTGGTTATTGTATGCATTTTGCTGTTTTAGATTTTATATTTAAATCTGCCTTCCAGTATGAGCTATCTTTACAGATCCTTGTGGCGTATAGTCAATATGGTTTCTTCTAGAAACCTCATGTCTTCACATTTATTTTTCATTCTTTTATTATAGATAGATGATAGTACATAAACAGATAGATAATAGTAGATAGCTGAATGATATATAAATAAATGATAGCTCATAGACAGATATACACACACATATATACATACATGCATACATACATATATATGCATATATATATATATATATATATATATATATATATATATATATACATACATGTATAGATGATAGATTATTGACAGGTAGACAAATGGATAAATGATACATAGTTAGATGATAGATAGATAGATAGATAGATAGATAGATGACTGATAGATAAATGGATAGATAAATACATGATAGCTAGATAATAGATGGGAGAGAGAGAGAATTGATAGATAAATGGATAGATAATAGATACAAACAGACAGATACATAGATGGATGATAGATAGATGATTGACAGATAAATGGATAGACAATAGTCAGACAGATAAATAGATGGTTGGTAGCCTAACTGATCACTTTATCCTCTCTTACTCTCCCACTCATCTACCTACCTTGTCGATCTTACTGCCAGCAACCCTCTGCTCCTAATTTCAGGATTAGTTTTTAAGTAAATCTAAATTCCAGTTCAAATCAACTTTATATGATGGAAACCTCAAGTCAATATTTGCACTTAAAATTTCCATTTTGATTGCTAAAGTTTTGTTGGTACTACACCTCCAGACTTTTGATTATAGAAATGTTAAAAAGAAAAATAATAAACTTATTTAGTTAATTAAATGCTTAAAATCCAGCTTCTAATGAGGCACAATTGTGGAATAATACACTAACTGCTTACATCTTATTAAGTGTCATAGTAACTGTGTTGAAGTTTTTATTAAGCTCTCCAGAATAAGTTTAATTATCATTATGAGCTGTTTATGAAGCCTCCTTCTCTTCACCAAGCATTTTGAAGAATGGGAGATTATTGAGGTTCTATAGAGGATCGATATTTTACTTCAAAATATTGTTTAACGTCATAACCCTACCATTATTCTGTATCCTTCATTTCAGCCATAGGTCTTGTGATTACAACTTTATCTGTGATGTAAAACCATAATCTTTTTTTTCATCCATAAGATGGAGACTACTAAGTATCCTTTATCAATTTTGTATGTGTGAATGTGTGAGTGTATAAGCATGTGATGCACATGTCACAACATATGTGTGGAGGTCAGTGTACAACCTCAGCTGCCGTTCGCCCTCCCCTTCCATTTTATTTGAGCTGGGATCTCTTGTTGTTACCGCTGTGTAATAGAGATCGCTGGTTTATCGGCTCGTAGGCATTCTCCTCTCTCTTCATCTGGCATTATCTGGGTTGAGGGTGCTGAAGATCTAAGTTAAGATGGTCACATTTGCACACTATCCCTTTATCCTTGGAGCTATTTCCCTAGTCCCCTTTCTTCATTTTTGTGTGTATAAAATTATAACTAAACAACTGGTGTTCATTTGGAAGTGAATATATAGCAAATGTGATAATTAGCTCAAATTTTCATGTACAATATCAAAGACAGAAAGAGGTCATTGAAGTTTATAAACCAATGTCTAAGAATCTATGGCTCAAGTTCACTGGCTGGATTTCAGAAGAATCAGAAATCCAAAACAGGTGTCACTTCACATGAGTACACACATAGTGACTTGTCATATACCACCACTTTAGAATTGTCAATCACACGTTAAATCTCTGGGTGATATCACATCATGTTCAGGACTTACAGGGACTTTGAAGTCAAACAAGGCTTTGTACCCGCAATGAGTTAGCAGTTTTTCAGTGGAGTCCTGTTAGGATTGAAAGTTATTAGAATTATTCCTTTACAGAATTAAATAAAAGACAATGATCAATAGTGGTACTCCAGAAGCCAAGCTCTGAATCTTCCATAATATAATGTTTGTTAGCTACAATAGCCATATACCCATCTTAGCCTCGGTGGGAATCGTTGGCATGACATGCCCTCTGCCATCACCAGAGCCAGACCCACAGTTCCCACACACATTTCTGCAATGATTGGAACACATAGGGAAGGAGACAAGGATGCAGCTGAGTTGTAAATGAAAGTTCTTGGAGGTGAAACGTAACGTAGCATCATGGGATCTCTCCGAGTAACCAGAAGTCTGAGGGAGCAGATCGCCCACGTTTTGTCTTCCAGTTCTCACAGAAAGAGTCATACTGTAAAAGCTTGTTGTTTCATTTTGTAATAAAAGTTCGTCTCATTTTATGCACTTCAGTTTTCAGTTATTCCAACTCAACTGCACACTATCAGAAGTAACTTATATTATCTGCACTCATGTTCTCAGGGAGCTAGACTGTGAATACAGATTCCACAAGTGTCGTGTCGGGGTTCTAAATAACACTCGGTCTTTCTCTACACTAATCTATAATTGTATCTTGTGTTGAAGTTGAACTACATTAAATTTACTGTTACTTCTTCTAAACCAAAAGTTGGCTTCTTGTCTCTTCATTATTCACTTTCTACTCACAGAGAATTTAAAGCTGACTCATTTTGAAAACAATCGGTCCATTATCCTCAGCCTCCAAGTTGAAGTCCCACATATCCAAGCCTTCTACCTCATTCCTCCCTCTTCTTCAAGTTATTTTTCCTCAATTCCAGCATTACTGTTTCTTAACATTCTTTCATTTATTTCTCCTTGTATTTAAAAAAGCATTAGTATCATTTACAGTTTTCAGATTCCATGATATATAAGTTGTCATAACATGTCTCTAAGACTGGAATATAGAAACATATGCCCACCTACCTGCCAGGAAATTCTGTCCTTAACACCTAGTGGACTGCTTCTGCACCAGTGAGCCCACAAGTCTGCCATTTTGCTCTTATCCTCCACATATGTCATGAAAGTTCAATTCCATGATACCTAACCAGAACATTTTTATAGAGCCTTTCTCAAAAAACAATATAACTTCAACACAAGATACCCTCTGTGTGTCTGTTTGCGTCTATTGTATCTATGACTTTATTAATATTTAATTATTTGATAAATCATGATCAAGCTCCCCAGAAGTGCATTTATTTCTTATAAAAAGTCACCACTAACTCAAACAGTGTCTAGTTACCACATGAGTGGCAGAGGCAAAGTCTAGAGAATATTAAGGCACTCTATATTTATTCCCCAGGGGATATTTCCTTCTAAGTACCTAAGTAGATTTAGTGGTCTGGGACTTAACATTTTTAAAAAAGAAAACCTGTACACTACATAAAATCCAACATGAGAAAATGGAAATAAATATCTTCTTTGCTATTCTCTTTACTCAGTTTACATAAAAAACTATTGCCATGCTCATAGCAGATAGTTTTTCTCTTTGTCTGATATGAACTGATTAAATAGAAAAGTATCTCCTATATTCAATGGGGAATGAACACATAAGTATAGTCTTTACTGGAATTTTAGTTGTGTAAATACACAGTGCCCACTAGTGTGATCTAGTGTGATATATCCTATACCATATTTGGGTGTTTATCTTATACCATATTCGAGACATGCTCGTGCATATTATTCTCTGTTTATATAACATCGTCATTTAACTGAGGGATTCTGAGTTTCTATTACTAAATCTAGAAGTCTTTTATGTAAGTAAAGAATTTAACCACCGTTAATTTACATAGCTACATTCTTCTGAGGAATGTCAATCCTGGGTAAGCATGATTAAGTCAGAGGGCTGATGTATTAATGACTAGCAACAAGTAAAGCCTCTCTTTTTTTGGTATATTTTACACATTTCATTCTGAGGACCACATGAGAAAGAAAGGGTCTTATTAATGAGTCTTCAGGATCTTCCCGGGGCCTTCACAGGGCAACTACAATCAGACCACCTCTCTGCCTGGAGCCTCTGCCTTAAGAAAGACGGCTTTATTTCAATGCTTTAAAAGAACATGCATAAACTACCAGAGGCACCAGCTAAGGAGTGCTGCCATTAGCTGTTTTACAGGAAGCACATTTAGATTGCTGCTTTATGTGCCCATCCAAATAAGAACTTTAAGGGAGATACTAGCATACTGTCCTCTTTAAAGATATCTATTTTAAAGTGAATAGCAAACATAAGCATAAAATGCATTTGATTTTTAAGATATAGGTTGTCAGTTATATACAAATCAATATACTATCAAATATGAGAATAACATAAGACTCTGTTAACAGCATGTGTGCTATGTGGGCTTGAGTTTTTTTTTTTTTAAATGAAAGCAAACTACCAGGAAAAAAAGGCTTTTTTTTTTCAAAAAAATGTCAAAATATATATATAAATATACATTTTTAATTTTGTAAACAGTGGGAACAGATAATAAGGTTAAAATGGTAATATCCTCTGGTTTGTAAAAATGATGGTTGAATATTTATTTAAATTTTCTGTAGTTATAAACATAATGTGATAAAACATTAGATTTATAACAAGAAAAAATAGATGTTATGAAATATTTATATTTTTCTAAGATATATTACTGCCTTAAATTTAATAAAATTCATACAAATAGAATTTGTAAACTGCTTTTATTCTTCAAGCTGTTAATGTTTCTTTTATTTTGTTTTCCTCTCATACAGTACACCCTGACTGCAACTTTCCTTCCCTTTCACTCTGCAATCTACCTCAAGATCCAGCTATAGCTAAACTGTAAATGATACTAATGCTTTTTTTTGGTATATCATGGACATATACCAAAAACTTGCCCAACTATGTTAACATTTCTTAACTGCTTCTTTATTTTGTGATTATTTCACAAAATTCTAAAAACAAATGGATTTTAATAAAACACTGTATTTTGACAATATCTAATACTTTAGGTATTTTTTTCTATATGTAACAGAAGCCTATAACCTCATATCTCAGGAGGACTGAATTCAAAAATTAAAAACATTTAGGCTAGAACAAGGAAGTAGGCTTCAGACATGAAAATGATCTTGCACTATGACAGGGAAGTAGGCTCAGATCCTTTGGTCATCCTGATAAGCTCTTAGAAACAGATGTCATGCGAGTGTTCATGTAATTGGGTTTAATGCCTTGCTTTTTCTTTGACTATTTGTGCTTATTATTATTATTATTATTATTATTGCTTGTTCCTTGGCTATTTGCATCTATTGTATTGCTAGACTCTCAATCTAGGACTGACCTTAATACATTCATGTAATCAAAATGGTACTAAAGCATAAAGGAGAAGGGAGTATGGAATAGGGGGTTCTAGGGAGGGGAAATGGGGAAAGGGGATGGCATCTGTATTGTAAATAAATAAAATATCCAATAAAAATTTAAAAATATAATTAATAGAATAGAAACCTAAATCCATTATTCAATTTTTATTTTGAATTTTGAAAATACCGACTTGATGTTTTATAAATAAGAACCTATCAATATTTCATATTTGTATCTGATTCTGAAATATTTAACTTGTGTTGCCCTTTTATTGTAAATGATCCTTCAACAATAAAATGAAATTGAAAAAAAAAAACATAGGTAAGACTCTTCTGAGTGTTGGAGAGAAGCTTAGGCCTCTTGCCTAGCTTCTGGGAGCATCAGCCTTTCCTTAGCCTTAATACCAGGTTCCCTTTGGTCTTTACACTCTATTCTTTCTGTTTCTATATTTAAGTTCTTCCTTTTCATGAGGACAAAATTATATCATCTTAGCTGAAGCACCTATGAGAACACTATTTCCAAGTAGAGTCATATTCAATGGTTTCATAATAGCATCTACTTGGGAGCTACATTGCAAAGCACAGTCATTTTTATGATTTTTTCATGCCCTGAAAAGCAGTCATTTTGCTTTTAACAATGAAAACCATGCCAAAGTTCAGTCATTCGCAGGACAGTGTCTTATCTATTGTGCGATGATAATTATAACTTTAAATATTGTATCAGGAGCACTGAACTTATACTAAGGCCTAAATGATTTTTAAATGTTTATAAGGAGTTGGACATGAAGGTACATACCTAGAATACCAGCTCTCAGGAAGCAAACACAGGCAGATTTCCCACAAAGTCAGCCTGGTGTTCACTGTGAGTTCTAGCCAGCTACTGCTACAGAGTAGGATCCAGTTTCAGAAACAGTAAAAGTATCTTAAAATTTCTTTGAAAGAAATTACCGAAGCTCTTTATGCTTGAAAGTATAGGTGTGGTTGGGTCTCTGCCATCTGGTTTTCAGACGGCCCCCAGCTCTGAATACCCTGGTTGACTCAGGCTGCAGCCACAGTTTGAGGAAGCTCCTCGTGTTCACATATTTCAAGTCCACAGGACCAAATCATCAACCAGATAGACAGTGAGAAAAGACATGGTATTTGACCAGTGCCTAAGATGTTCTGTACCTCTCACAGGTAGTTTACAAATATGTTATGTGCACAGACACATGAGCATGGGCTAGAGCCACTGCTTACTCTGGATACAATGAGTTCTATGAGAACGGGAAAATCTGAAATTCAGTGTAAATTCTGTTTCTCAAGACTGTGTTCATTGCTTATAGGTGAAAATGTAGCATATATTTGACCAACAGTCAAAGTCTAGTTGGTTCCAGAGTAAAATGGGTGACTAACACTCAAAATTGCAGCAAAGTCTATGCTCTGCTTCTATGACTCTTGCCCCATGAATCAACATTGCCAATAAGGAATGAACATGTCATTGAGTGTCACACAAATCTTCAATTCTTGTGGATTTTATAGCTAACAAGGTATAAACAGTGGCTATAGATAGTAGTGGAGAAACTTGCTAAAAGTGCTAAATTTGTTGTGCAATGCTTACTTATGCTTATCCTTTATTAATAAAAAATCACATAGAAGCAAATCAAAGCTTTAGACAGCATAAGACAAAGTACTGGTTCAATAAATTGACATGAAAACATTTTTAAATACCTTTCTGACACATTCCTTAGAAATATATATCTTTTTTCTGAGGAAAGGTTAAAAATAATTCACAGGTCACATTTGTATCTAAACAAAATTTTATAGATTCAAGAATTTCCTGCTGGAAAATATTGATGGGTTGTTCCTCCAAGTTACATGCCTTAATTTTTAAAACCAGTGGACAAATGGAAAGGTCTAAGCCATGATGGAGGTATAGAGCATGAAGAGAAGAGGGGATTAAGGAAGGTCGATTTATACCATGTAACTAAAATATTCATAGGAAAAAATTCATACCTGATACTTTGTAGAGTACTAAAAATGAAAAAAAAAAAGTTAGAAGTAACCTGCATAAGTGAATCAATCCACTTGCAAAATATACAAGGTTGTTAAATAAAAATATCAGCATTGAGATGAACTACCTATCTATGAGGTGTTAGATCAAAATAAGATATTGGCATGGCTCCTGGTCACCTACTAGAACTACAGTGTAAGATTCTATTGCTAAAGATGGCACATCTTTGGTTTCAGTACACAGAGAAATGCAACTGGAACTGAGTTTGGAGCTTCTCCCTGCTGGCTACATTTAATACTGGTAGAAGGTGCTGTTGAGTTTACTAGGAGAGGAAAATCAACAGTCTTGTTCAGCTTCCAATACTGCATGCTCTACTACCAACTTGCTTGGCAAGGTCGAAATAGTGGCAGGACTATTACGGATGTAACCAACTGCTTTCTGATTAGATTTGAAACCTGTTCCATCAGAGAGAATTCACTTCATCTACTGTAAACCTAGTCAAAAGTCCATGACAGAGACACTGGTTGCAAAGCTACAGCTGCTGGCTTGCTAAATTGGCATGACACACTTGTCAAATTGCCTTCCAAATACTTATGTTGATATGTCCTGGATCAGTCTCACTCTCTGCATTGATCAGAGGACTTCTGTGCAGTGGGTGACAGTTGCTGCAGAGACCTATATCTGATTAAAGTAATGGGAATAAGATCCAATTGACCTTTAACCTTGCCTGTGTCACACACTCCAAAGTTAAGGAAATACCACAGGAAAGACGGTAGAAAGAATGTAAGAGCCCAAGAAAGGCCCGGGGTGCTGTGGAATACGATCTTCCATGCATGAGCAGGTATCATATTTACAAATTCTAGAATATTCCCATGTAATCCTGTAGTCTTCATAAAATAGGATATCTTGTAACAGATTCCAAACTGGCAAAAGTCCATGATATGCAACATTCTGCTTTTGATGCTTTATTGACTGGAAAATTTATGTCCCTATCATGTGTCAGCTAACCTTTCTGTCATTTCACAAGACAATGTATTACTAGGGCTTAAATCTTTGGATTTTTAGCCTATTGGAATTTACTTTGCAAACTACTGAGACATAATTTAAATACGGGTGTACAAAAAGCAGCATTTTTTGAAAATATGCATTGTATAGTAATTTACACAGTGGAGCTCTTTCTTGTCACCAAGTTGCCCAGGTACGTTTGTGTGAACATATATACATTTGTATATATGTGAAGAGTATCTTTGCTATTACTTTCTTGGAACATTTTCAGTTTATAATGTATTGTTGTCAACTACATAGCTATCATATCATACTTTATCGTTTTTGAAATTAAAATGTAACTATATCATTTTCCCATTTCTCTTTTTTTCCCTCCAAACTCTCCATCTTTGCCCACTTTACTCCTTCTCAAATTCATGAACTATGCTCTTTTTCTCTAATTGTATATATGTGTGTGCATGTGTATATGAGTGTTCCTAAATTTATAAATACATTAGATTCAATATAATCTCTGTTATGGTGTGTGTGTGTGTGTGTGTGTGTGTGTGTGTGTGTGTGTGTGGTGTGTGAGAGAGAGGGAGGGAGGGAGGGAGGGAGGGAGGGAGGGAGGGAGGAAAGGAGGGGCAGAGAGAGAGAGAGAGAGAGAGACAGAGAGACAGAGAGACAGAGAGACAGAGAGACAGAGAGAGACAGAGAGAGACAGAGAGAGAGGTCCACTTGATATTAGATAGTTAATTGGATTTTTCCCTAGGGAAGATTATTTTCTCCCATTCTCAGCATTCCTTAGTTGCTGTGATGTAGTTTCAATCTCCAGAATAT
Source organism: Grammomys surdaster (assembly GCF_004785775.1). Lineage (NCBI taxonomy): Eukaryota > Metazoa > Chordata > Mammalia > Rodentia > Muridae > Grammomys > Grammomys surdaster. The sequence goes on from NW_021620926.1 coordinate 3,568,888, forward strand.
TTCCTCTTATATATAAAGTCTGTATCATTGAGTACACATCATATATTCCCTCACCTCTGAACAATTACAGTTCTGTTCTCTTTGTCTCTGTTTTGACATTTTTTGATTTCACATGAATGTGTTACATCTCTTTTTCCCATTCCATACTTAAACCTTTCTGTTCTTCATGTTAGCACTCAGTCTAAAGAGGTGTCATGTGAATATATTTCAGTCTGTGATTTTACTGATGCCATTTGCTCACATTTTCTGGATTCCTAGAGCTCATAGAGCACATATAGATATTTTCCTGGTCCCAGTTGCTCTAAAATATGGTGATCTATGTTTCTTAGTCAGATTTCATCTGGACATTTTCTACTTTTATTCTCAGTCACATCAAAGTATTATGTTGTTAAAACATTAATATTGATTTAAATGTTTGTATATCTAAAATAATATATCTGAGGACCTTTAATAATCAAGCTATTATTTATTTATGAGACACTGGTCTATGAAAATATACAAATTAACAAAATTTAAGGTTTTAATTATTCAATTGTTTTGCATCAATTTTTAACTTGTTTGTGTATATGTCTGTAAGTATTTTGTCCACATGTATGTCTATAGACTATGTACATATTTCATTGAACTAAGAATGGGGTATTGGGATCCCTTGGAGCTGAAGTGATTGATTATTGAAAACAATCATGTAGGTACTGAGAACTAGACCTAGGGCCTCTTCAATACCAACAAGTGCTCTTAACCATGAAGCCATCCCTATAGCCCCATTTTGCACAAATTTTTAATATATGTTTGACAAGCAAAACCACAGTAATCAAGCAAAGTTGTTATAACATCCTAGGTTCTGGCATCTGATCAGGCTTGTGAAGTTATCATAGCAAAATGATCCCTGTGTTATCTTCAATATGCTCCTTAATTAATTTTTTTACTAATAAAAAACTATAGCATCAAATACTTCAGAAATATACTATGACTGGATTAATTGATTAGCTAACAGTGACAATCAAAATTCCACTGTGTAGATTTGAAAAATCAGATTTTGGGCAAAGAGAAATGGCTCGGTGGGTAAAACATTTACCTTACCAGCATTAGGACTTGAGTTCAAATTCCAGCACATATACGAAGTTGTATGGGGTAGTTCAAATTTATAATCTCAGTGCTTCTAATGCAGATTCATAGATGAAAACAGAATAAAAATCCAGGATGCTCACAGACCAGTTATCATGGCTTTAAAAAAAATAGCAAAAAAAAACAAAAAGATCTTGACTCACCAAAGGTGAAAATGAGGACCAATCATCTGAGGTTTTTTTGTCTAAGGTACATATTCATAAACTCATATAACCCACCACCATTACCATTACCACCACCACCTCCATCATTATCATCATCATTATCAGCAGCAGCAGCAACAACAGCAACAAGCATATATGGGAAAAGATAGGAAAGAATAGCAGACAAGAGGAAGGAGTACAGAGAGGGGTAATTAACGTTGAAGATCTTTGAAAACATCATATGGAATCCAATAATGCAGAAGATGTATATATATATATATATATATATATATATATATATATATAGAGAGAGAGAGAGAGAGAGAGAGAGAGAGAGAGTTTAAATAGAATTACTCTAAAATAGGAGAATAATCCCTTTCCCAGATACTATAAATTACCAACTCACAAAGAAGAGCAAAAGTTCAGGTGTGGAATATTTCTTTTCAAGTTGTTGGCCATTGTTCTCCTATAAGCTCTCAAGTATTATTGACTACTATCATTGTTCTTAATCCCCTACCAGAATTTGATAGTATATTCTGTGGCTGAAGACCGAAATACTTGAGTTATAGATCATGGAGAAATCAAGCTGGTACTGACCTAGAATTATATTCCTATTGGCTAACTTTAATGGTTCTTGAAGATTTGACCTCTGTAGTAAAAAGTAATCAGCAGTCTTACCCAACTATGAACCTGAGAGATACAGTAATGGCCATCCCAGGGAGAAATGCTCACTAGCGTCATGGTGGCACAAACACTATCAGATTAGCCAACCACTCCCTGAATTGTATTCAAGGCCTGTTCCATGGGCTAAAACTCATTCTTGGTATTGCTAACTAGGCTGAAAATCTTGGCTGGTTAAGTTATAGGCCTCTTTATTTATTTTTCTATTTCACATTTTTATGTATTCTTTGCAAAATCTGTATGTGTGTGCCATGTATACTATCTCATTGTGTCCAGTGAATGAAATATTCATGGTTGTTGAGACATGATTCTGTGAAATGGAACCATCTACTGAAGTACTGATCAAGTTAACGTTAGACCAATTCCCTCTCAAAATGATCAGCCTTTCCCCATCAGATGTTGCCTAACAATATGTCTTAAACTAGGAGTGGAACTTTGTGATGTCATCCTATCTATAAATGTTGACTGGCTTGAACATGTTCAGGTTGTGTGCAGGCAACCACAGCTGCTATGAGTTCATGAGTGCAGCAGCCTAGTAGAACTCTACTAAGGACCAATGAGCACAGCCCATAGTACCATTGCTACCCAGAAGGTCAAAGATTGCCGTTTGGATATGATTTCACGTTTAATATAGTTTTGTTCAGAACACTGACTGTGAACCCAGTGCAGCAGTCTATGCTATGGGAAAGTCCAATCTAGATCTTACTGTTAAGTTCAGTGGCATACTTCCACAGCTAATGTATCCACATTTGGTATGGTCAGCCATTCATGAAATTATTGCATAATTTTCCTAAGACTTACATAGAAAATTGTCATAATATTTCTAACTTGGACAATGTAAAGTTGCTCTTAATCTTAAGAAGACCCAAGGCTCCAAATCAAGCTGTCAAAGAGCTGATGCTTCTTGGAGGCTCATCAAGAGTTCATTTTCCAGTTGTCACCCCTTGCCTCATGTGGTGGCTTGCAGTCTACTTGTACAGACTTTTTACTTATCTGTCCTCATCTTGTAGCACACAAGCTATTGGATTAGGCTTACGTAAGTCTAGTATGACACATCTACAAAATACAACTACTTGCACAAAATCCTTCTTTCCAAATATGATCACATTCTGAGGTTCTGTAAAGTTATGAAGTTGTATGAGTTCATTATTCAATCTAGTAGAGCTACAGACATGTCAGAAGGTAATGAAGCAGGCATTGGAGAGTTCTCTGACAATCATCCTGGTTTACTTACACACAGGACCAGAATTTTTCAGTGATATTAAAGATAGTAGGTACTCTTCATCCTCTTTGATTTTGAAGGTAGTATTGTGTATCAACACACTGTGAAACCTAATTATCTAGATGAGAATTAATAAGTCATTACAAACGATGTGTTGGAGTGAAGATAGATAGATAGATAGATAGATAGATAGATAGATAGATAGATAGATAGATAGATCTTGATATATCAAGAATTAAAAGGGTACCAGGAAGTAGAATGCAGCTAGATTTTGTGTTTAAGGAGATAAACAGATTAAACAGAATTAAGGGAATGATGACCTTGGGGTAAAATCCAATCCCACCCAGATAAGCCTCCATTTTGTGTAAAGGAATTAAAGAAAAGCTCAGGTCCAGGCATGGTGGTACACATCCTTAATTCCTAGCCATTGGGAGACAATGGCAAGCAGATCACTGAGTCTACAGAGCAAGTTCCAGGACAGCCAAGCTTAGGCAGTGAAGGAAATCATTGGAATCAGAAAGATGATGAAGATGAGATAGACCAAGGAGGGCATGTGCCTGGTCCAGCAAGTAGCAGAACATGACAGCTTCAGCCACGTGGTTCTGGCCTTTGAATCAAGGATAGAAGAAAGGGGTTAGGGAATTTCCCTCCAGGGCTAAGGAAATCTACTGAGTCCAGGAATGTGTCAGGGGTGTCCCTGAAAGGAGGCCCAGATAAACCATTGTGTGCAAGGGGTTATGAAATCTCTTGCCATGCATAAGAAAAGTTGCTGAGGGCAGACATGTGGCAAGAGTGTCCCTGCATGGAGGACTCGAGTGGCCATTGCATGAAGCTGCAAAGATGAAGCCCAGATTGCCTTGAAGATTCTGAGATATTAGAGACGCCAGGGCTATGGGATACCTGCCAAGGAAATATGCTAACAGGAAGTAGAGCCAGCCCAAAAGAAAGAAATGTGTTGCAGTCAACAAAGCTGAAAAGTATTGGAGATCTGAAGAGCGCTTAGATATCAAACATGGGGATGCAGAGTTTGGAGATTACCCAGCTGGTTTTTTATCTTGCTTTGGTCAAGTATTTCCTCACTATTCTCCCTCCCCTAAGTTCTGGAACAAATATATATATATGTGTGTGTGTGTGTGTGTGTGTGTGTGTGTGTGTGTGTGTGTATGTATATGTATATGTATATGTATCCTGTACCAATATGTGATCTGTTTTTTGATTTTGATATTATAGAAGATTACAATTAAAGATTGCATGAATCTTAGAAGAGACTTTGAACTTTAGACTTTTAGATATTGTTGAGACAGTGATAGACTATGGGGACTTTTGAAATTAGACTAAATGATGAATTAGCTGCTGAGTATGGCACAGATGAATTAGTCTTCGAATTAGTCAGCTAAATGTCAGGTCAACTAAGTGATTCAATGAAGGTATGAAGCAATATTATGATAGTGAATGAAGCCACTTACGACACCTCAGAACATTCTGGTAGTAGATCCACTTAGGCTGTCCTTCATGTACTGTCATCTCCAATCTCTACTATGTACTAGTCTACCCAATACCTTATTGCCATGAAGGTTGTTCAATTGTAACTAAGGGAGGCCTTTCCTGAACAATTCTACTTACAAATACTGTCTTTACATGTATCTCTCTGCCTTCCTACTGGAGATTTCTATATAATGTTTATGATCCTACTACAGTGCATTTATCATTTGTTTGTTCTCTTATAGAAAATAGCTGCTGTAAAGACAGATTTATTTTTTGTATCCCATTTTCTTTATCCTTTGAGAACTCAATGGAGAGAGGAAAGTAAACAGCAAATAATAAAGAGCTTTGACTTTGAAGGTAAAGGAGATGGAATTCATTATTAAAGTAAAAGAAGAAAAAAAATGGTGCAAACAAGTGGTAAAGTTAACATCTGTTTTGTACTACAGGAATCATTCCTCTTTTTCCAGTGCTTTTAGTTATGTTCTGTCCTTTGAAACCATTATTTGTAAAATTGATCCCTTGAACAAGAAGCTTTCCTTGAGCCTTAGCTCTGATTTGAAGTTGTGATGGTTTATTCTCCCACTGTGTTTCCAGGAAGACTCAAACCAGGTCTTAAAATGTGTTCTAAGAAGTATCCAAGATGAAAAATAAGGTGAAGAGCACTATAAAATAAAATCCCTTCTGGAATATTAATAATCCACATTTCTTTGTAAATTATGCTTAAGCCTATATGCCACCATCAGTAAAACGATTATAAACTGGAATGTAATACAAGCTTTTTAACTGCCCTCTGGAGATACAACATATAACAGAATGAGCCCAGCATTTTTCAATAAACTGATATATTTGTAAACTATTTGTTTGACTCTTTGAGTATCCCCCAAAGGTCCATAAAGTGAAAAATGTGTTCCCAGCACAGTAGAAATGGGAGGCAGTGCAGCCTCTAGGGATGTGTTCTACTGAGTCATTGAAGAAAATGGTGGGGCATCAGGTCATTTCGTTTCCTCTTTTTTTCTTATATTTCCTTTCTAGCCATGAGGTAGTCCTTCCTTGTGAAAGACACCTACTGTCTAACACCAATGAACCCATCGAACCAGGTACTAGAACCTTCCAAACTATAAATAAAAATAAACCATATCTCAAGCAAGTTAGGATAGCAATAGGAATTAGACAGCAATGGAAAACAAAGGTACTCCATACTATTCCAAACTAAGAAATTGTGTTTTAAGTTCTTTGAAAGGTAATAATAGAAGGCTTATCATTGTGCTAACTTTCCAACTTTAGAAAAAGCATCAGTGTTTCTGTGCTGCATAAGAGAACAGGTCATATTTAGAGTAGGCCTTATTTTAAATAACCATTCAGTAGATACCTTTGCTTGAACTCATTTGAATATTTTTCAAATGTGTCTTGAGGAAGGGTGAATTAATTTTCCATCAGATTAGTCTCAAAGCAACCTAAGTATGATATTCACTTGACCAAGAGAATTGAAAATCGAATATAAGATGCTCAGTTGGAATTGAATCTTAAACAATTTAAATATGGCTTCTGAAACTTCATACTTCATACCTCATACCAAACTATCTGACTGGAAATAATATCCAGGGAAACAACTGGGTGTTTATTTGCATCTGTGTCTTGTGGTACAAGAAATAACTCATGAAGGTGCTATATAGCTGAAACTATTAATTTTTGTTTGACTATTCCATCATTTTGCTTGGTGCAGGGATAACAGAGCTAAAGTACACTGGTGTGGAATTGTGTCATACCTTTGTGAATTTAAGTATTTGTTGTTTTGAATTGGAACATGCATGAGACTGTGAGGAACTTAGCTTATTTTCTACCACCTACATAATGGTGAGTTGTTCTAAAGCACTGGGTTGTTTTTTTAATGTGAAATACTATCTTAGTCTTCTGGAAATTTCTTTCTGCTTGCTTAATCAACTATCTTCACCATGTTCAGTAAAATACAAATTTTATTACTAATTTATTCAACTTTCTTCTTTTCTTACTTCACTACTGTACCAGTGCCCTATGCTAAGTATCCATAAAGACACTGTTCAAATGAATTCAGAACATCTATAACCCCTTGTTCCTTGTCTTAGTCAGGGTTTCTATTCCTGAACAAAGCAAGTTGCGGAGGAAAGAATTTATTCAGCTTACACTTCCACACTGCTGTTCACCACCAAAGGAAGTCAGGACTGGAACTCAATCAGGTCAGGAAGCAGGAGCTGATGCAGAGGCTATGGAGGAATATTACTTACTGGCTTGCTTCCCCTGGCTTGCTCAGCTTGCTTTCTTATAGAACCCAGGACTACCAGCCCAGGGATGGCACCACCCACAAGGGGCCCTCCACCAACCCTTGATCACTAATTGAGAAAATGCCTTACAGCTGGATCTCATGGAGGCATTTCCTCAAGGGAGGATCCTTTCTCTGTGATAACTCCACCTTGTGTCAAGATAACACACAAAACCGACCAGTACATACCTCAATCATCATCAAGTGTGAGCCTGGCAGTTTCTTTATCCTTTTAAAATTTGCATGTAATGATGTTCTTTATCTTCCATCAAAATTGTCCTACTTCAAGGATAAAGAATTCTATGTAAAGTAACCTCATTCATCTGTAAAAACAAAAAAGACAGAAATCAAAACCTAGCAGTTTGTTACCTTAGTTGATAGTTCATAATTTACATGTATTAGATTTAATATGTCTCTTTCAATTAAAAAGTCCAATATTGTCATAACGTTAATGGAAATTGTTACAGTTCCAGGCCAGTGTTAATTTCATGTGTACATTCAAAATGCACATATAATTTATGATGGATTATACTGTGTGCAGTAAATATTTAATATGCATAGTTTTATGCCAAAATAACTATATTTAATTTTGAGAGCTGATAATATTAAAAACAAATCACTCCCATATTACTTTATCATCCAGCTGAGAGATCTACAGTTTTTTTTACCCTCCCTTTAATCACCCAGTCTCCATCAGTTCCACTGCAACTGCATTTCTTTATTTTCTCCAGGTCTCCATTATTCTTCTCCTATCTACTTTCTCCTATTCTTACTCCTGGCTTGCCTTGACCTTTTACCGGACCTCACCTCGCTTTCCAAATGAGTCATGATACCACCCTGGTTATCTTTTCATTACTTCCAGTCACATTTTTCTTTGTCTCTTACCTACCTTTCCCCACGCATCAGTGAAGGGACTTGGCCAAACAAATCCTCATCTGTGTCCTCTTGTCCTCTAAACCCCTCAAAAACTCCAGTGTGCACTCAAAGCCTAACCTAAAGAAGGTTATTGATTAAAATCTAAAGAATACATACATGCGCAAATATGTTTATCTTTACTTAATTTTAAAATTAGAACATAATTACAGGTCATTTTCCCTTCCTCCTTCCAATCCCTTCTGTACCCCCCTCATTCCCTTACAAACCAATGGTTTCTTTCACTTTGGTCATTATTGCATACATACGTGCATACAAATGTGGGGTGCTGGGCTGGGAGAAGCAGCTGGGAACCTGGTTGAGCAAGTCTTGAACCCCGGACCATTATCTGGACCGCAGGTGTTCCGCTTTTGTCCCGAGGCTCTGGTTCTTTTCATTCAGCTTCGGCCCTCCACAGCCCCTCCCAAAGAGAGGTCTGTGACCAACAGTCATGAGGAACAATGCCTCAGGCTCTCCTATATGTAGATGAGGTATCTCCAAGCTCTCAGACCAAGCCAATAGGCGTTATCTGCTGCCAGACCCTAACCCACCTTGAAACTGTATATAAGGGCTCTATTCTGGAGAAGTAAAGGTGCATTTGAGAATCATTCTTATGTCCGAGAGTCTCTGTCACAAGAGCTGTAACACTAGAGCTGTAACACTTGGGAAGAGATCTGCTCTCCTGGAACCTTCCTGGGGCACCAAGCTGCTCCCTTGCCAGCTAGCCGGCTTCCTATTGGCCCAGCCTTGGACAGCTCAGCGCTGAGAGACAGGTGCAACACCTGGGAGTGACCAAGCGGAGACAGCAGCGGAGACAGCGGAGACTCAGGCAGAGGCATCAGAGGGGGCAGGCAATCTCTCCTCCCTGCTCGCGCTCTGTACCCTTTGGCCCAGACCTCTCACACCAGGCCCGGCCAGAGACCAACGGACAGTGGAGACGCAGGCAGAGGCAGTGGCGGAGATGGTAGCAGACTCTCCCTGCTCTCACTCTGTCCTCAGCCGGAAGATCATCGTGGGACACCCTCCGGAACCTGGGACCCACATACAAATACATGCATAAATAAGCAAATTCAACCTGCTGGCTCCTTTTGCTGTTTGTGTATATACTACTTCAGGGCTGACCTCTTTGTATTTGATAACCAACTAGGTGGATTATCTCTAGGAAAAACTAATTTTTCAGAGATCAACCATTCATACAGTACCCAGTCCCAATAACTATATCTACAACACAGTTCCTGTACCTAAGGCTCAGGAAATATCTGAGAAAAGAAGGCAGAAAAAGCGTAAGAGCCAGAGGACCAAGGTCTGCTGTGAGGTGAGTTTAAAAAAAAAGGGGGGGGGAGGCTGCTTAAACAAATCCTAAATGACAACGATGTCAGTAGACATGCTAAAAAGAAAGAAGAAATATACCATGGTCCCACACTCTAACAAAGAGCTATAGGCAACTAGTGTTTACCATTTTAAATAGTAACTAATATCAATTACTTCCTAATTAATGTCATGAACTCTTGTTATTAAATCATTAAGTCACAACTAGACTATTTTCCTGGATATGATGATATGTGTAACCTCATATCCACATGGGGAAAAATCAAATGTAGGGCTGGAGAAGGGTCTCCGTGGCTAGGAACATCTTTCCAAAGACCCATGATTGATTCCCTGCATTCATTTTAGGAAACTGGCAACTGCCTTTACCTCTAGCTCCAAGCATCCGGTGTCATCTATACTCGTGTCTACACACCTAGACACGGACGTGCACAGTGCACATAATTACAACAATGAAAACAAATCTTTGTAAAGCTAAACACTCCTTTATGCCAGCCTCCTAAGATTGTTTCCATCGGTTAATATCACCATATTTTCTGGTGCGTATCTGACTTCAGGTGTGCCACCAATTTCGTTATGTCATTAAAAGTGATTATGTTCTATGTAAGTGTATTTTATAAGCTTATAAAATAGTTGCCTTTTATATGATTTTTCAAACTCCTTTAGTGTTGGTAACCCCCGACTCCGAGCCCTTTCTTCCGCCATGTTCTCCCCGATTAAACCTCCCCCTATCATTTGCCTTTCATCTTTATGCCATCTGTGTGCTACTCTCCCTTGCCCTGCAATGCCCCCATTCTAGTTTCCTGGATTGTACAGGTGGTCCTACTAAGTGCACAAATCCAAAGAGCATACATCTGAGAGAGGATATGTGGTCTGTTTCTTTCTGGGCCTGGGTTGTCTATCTCAGTATAATTTCTTCCAGTCTTATTCATTTACCTGCAATTTTCAAATTTTCATTTTTCTTTACACATGAAAAAAATTCCATTGTGTATGTTTATGACACTTTCGTTATCCATTCATCATTCGATGGATGCTTCAGCTGTTTCTACCTGGTTTTGTTTTATGAATTGGGGCTTTATACCATGCAACGAGGAATGGTGTGTGATTAGGAGAATCCCTGCTTAAGTCACGTTTTTCCTGGACTGTTTCTAATACCTCATTATTATAAAAAGAGCTGCACTAGATTTGGATAAGCATTTATCAGTGTAGGAGGATATAGGATCTTTTGGTATATGCCCAGAAGACACATAGCTGGGTCATATGGCTCATATATTTCTAGCTTTTTAAGAAATTTTCTGGGGGTCAAGCTGGGGGCATGATTGGGGTGGGAAGGGCTGAAGCACAGGGTCCACTCCTGGGCGCAGATGCAAACCGGAAGGATTGCAATCCCATAGGATAAACACCAGTATCAGCTAACTTGACCACCCAGAGCTCCCAGGGACTAAACCACCAACCAATGAGAGAGGGTCCCGAGGAGGGACCCATGGCTCCAGCAGCATATGTAGCAGAGGATGGCCTTATCTGAAGGGGAAGCCCTTGGTCTTGTGGAGGCTTGATACCCAGCATAAGGGGATGCTAGAGCAGTAAGGTGGGAATGGGAGGTTTGGATGGGGAAGCATCCTCATAGAGTCAAAGGGGAGGAGGAATGGGATGGGGAGTTTGTGGAGAGGAAACTGTTAAGGGGGATAACATTTGAAATGGAAAGAAAGAAGGAAAGAAAGAGAGAAAGAGAGAGAGAGAGAGGGAGGGAGGGAGGGGAAGGGGAGGGAGGGAAGGGAAGGGAAGGGAAGGGAAGGGAAGGGAAGGGAAGGGAAGGGAAGGGAAGGGAAGAAGGGAAGGGAAGGGAAAAGGAAAGGAAATTCCACGCTGATTTTCATAGGCTGCCACAGTTTAACTTCCCATCATCAGCACAGTGGATTTCCCCTTTCCTTGGATCCTTAACTACATTTGTTATCATTTGTTTTCTTATCTTAATCATTGTGACTGGAGAGAGATGAAATCTCCTCCAGTGGATGGCAGGATTTGGAATTAGTGGTTTGCGTAAAAACAACAAAAAGAAACAGGACATGAAGGTGGGAGGAAGATGTGGGAGAGATCCAGAAGGATTTGGGGGAGGTGAATGGGACCAAATTTATTGTATCTATGTATAAAATTCTCAAAGATATATAAAAATGATATTAGCAAGAGAAGTCACGCTTAACCCTTGAGAGACTTGAGATCCAAGGGATAATATGGGAGGCCTGGGGGGGGGGCTCGAAAGGGACATCCTCTTGGAGACGGGGGAGGGGGGAGCGGGGAGGAGAATGAGATGAGGAACTGTGGGAAGGCAGACCGGGAGGGGGATAATGACTGGACTGTAAAAAACAAAAGTAATAAAAAAAATAGTTATTTCCCACAATATACATTGCTATTTCCTTACTTTCTGTTAAATGCAAGCATAATCTCGGCCCTGATCTCCCTCCTAGCTCCCCTGAAGTACATTTAGCTCCTGGTACTCAGAGACTCATTTATCTCTCCTTCCAACTTCTCTGTCACATTTTTGCTAATTTTTTATTTAGACAGATCCTTTTTATAATAGATTTCTTTTGTTTAACTATTTGAAGTTCCAACTTTGATGACTCCAAATCCGCCACCTGGCTCTGAAGATCTGTAATAATTTTCTTCTCCTCAACCATTTACAAAACTTAGAGCTATGAGATTCATCAAATTATTTGTCAGATTTGTCTGTGCAAACCAGGCACTTTGCCTGGAAAACTCTTACGATGCCCCTCCTTACTTCTGTCCTCTGTTCTTCTGGGATTCTCATTTCAAGTTTCTCCTTCTTTAATAGACTGGCTCAGCTCTTAATGATGAACTCAAGTCTCCTCTTCAATAGAAGTTTTCTGTAGTGACCAGAAGCCTCATTAGCTGATATTTCTACAAATCTTTGCAAACCTCTACAAACCTCTATAAACTCTTTTTATCTGCCTCTTTGCATCATAGGAGCTGTTTTCTGCTAAAGTCTGTTCTTTTCTACAAATAGTTACATCTAAATTGATTCTCTAGAAGGATGATTGGCTTTTCTGTAGCAGGCATTGTTTCTCACGTCACCATATCTCCTATTACAGCATATACAAAACATTCATCAGAAATATATTTGCAAACAAGAACACTGACTTGAACCTAAGATTCCAACACTCATGAGACTAAAATAAAGGATTAAGAGTTTTGGGCTAGCCCCAGCTACATAAGCAGACCAAGAAAACAAAAGCACCTATTTGATTCTCATAGTTTCCTTATTAATTATATGTTGAGCCCAGTACAAATAATACTATTATCAATTGAATTGATTTTATTGCATTTTAAGAGCATTCTAGCATTTCTGAATATGGAATTCATTCATAGCTGCATCAGTGGCCTCTGAGAATTCATTAAACATAGAATTTCCAGCTCCATCTAAAACCCACTTCATCATAACCTCCTGGACTGAAGCCCCAGCATCACACAAGTCTCATAAACACCCGTATCTTGGTGTGGGTTAATCAGGTAGTCCTCATCCTACTGTTTTTCTAGCTAAAAAAATGCTAGTCCAGAGATGATGAGTTTACAATGCATTGTGTTTAAATATTCTGAGCTGTTTAAAGCAAGACAAGCAGTTATTAGCATTGTACTTTAGGTCATTTGATGATAAGGAAAATATAGCCCATTGGGGCAGATGTTCTCCATGACTCAAAGATTTTCTTGGTGAAAGTTAATATTTTAAGATTCTTTAACTTTTACCTAGTTCACCCCAAATTAAACTTGATGTAAAAGTCTTCAATCCTAAAATTGAAGTCGTTTTTAAAATCTAAATCTAGCACACAGCTGTTATTGGGAAAACATTCAGGACCCAAATATGAGCGGTTCTGAGTTTCACATCTATCATGCCATATGGACATCAGCCTCTGAGGGGCTCCCATAACGAGTAAGATTTGGAGCAGAGATGGCAAGCTCCATACTTAATGACCTCAGGGAGACCACCATATCCTCATCCTCATCCTCATCCTCTTCCTTCTACTCCTCCTCTTTTCCCCCTCCTACTCCACACCATCCTCATTCATCCATTTTATGAATGATAATGATAACTGAATTAGACCTAATGCCAGAAGCTTACTATCTTGCTTCTTCTAATTTTGAACAAATGAGATCCATCTGTTTTAGGGAGTCTAGCAGACTCACGTTCCGTGGTCTGTAAGATTCCAGTGAACGGGGTGAATTTAAGGAACTGGAAAACAAGCCATTGTTTTCACTTTTGCAAAACTTGCCATGAGTGTAAGTTCATGCATGTCTACTTTGAAGAGCCATGAATTAAATGGAAATGTTGAAATGTTTTAAATGTAAGTATAAACTCACCTTAAAATAAATAAAGGATGCTACTATTACTTTGCGTTCAAAAGACAGGCTGAAAATTAAGCCAATCCTAAAAATTGACTTTTTGTCAAAAATCATACTACTAGAATGATATATCTGTGTTTAGAATAGGCTCATGGACTTCCAAAGATGACCTAATACCAATTCTCTTCTAAATATTCCACAAAATGGAAACAGAAGGAACACTACCCAATTCATTCTATGAAGCCACAGTTATGTTCATACTTAAATCACACAAAGACCTAACAAAGAAAGAGAACATCAGACCAATCTCCCTTAAGAATATCAATGCAAAAATACTCAATAAAATGCTCACAAACTGAATCCAAGAACACATCAAAACAATCATCCATTATGATCAAGTAGGATTTATCCCAGGAATGAAGGGATGGTTCAATATACAGAAATCCATCAATGTAATCCACTACATAAAAAAACTCAAAGAAAAACTCCACATGATCATCTCATGAGATGCTGAGAAAGCATTTGATGAAATTCAACATCCCTTCATGGTAAAAGTCTTGGAAAGATCAGGAATTCAAGGCCCATACCTAAACATAGTAAAAGCAATATACAGCAAACCAGTAGCCAACATCAAACTAAATGGAGAGAAACTTGAAGCAATCCTACTAAAATCAGGGACTAGACAAGGCCGCCCACTCTCTCCCTACCTATTCAATGTAATAGGACTTTGAAGTCCTAGCCAGAGCAATTAGACAACAAAAGGAGGTCAAAGGGATACAATTGAAAAGGAAGAAGTCAAAATATCACTATCTGCCGATGATACCATAGTATACTTAAGTGACCCCAGAACTTCCACCAGAGAACTCCTAAACCCGATTTAAAAAAAAAAAAAAAAAAAACTTCAGCAAAGTGGCCAGATATAAAATTAACTCAAACAAATCAGTAGTTTTTCTCTACATGAAAGATAAACAGACTGAAAAAGAAAGTAGGGAAATGATAGCCTTTACAATAGTCACAAATAATATAAAATACCTTAGTGTGAATCTAACTAAGCAAGTGAAAGATCTGTCTGACAAGAACTTCAAATCTCTAAAGAAGGAAATCGAAGAAGATCTCTGAAGATGGAAAGATCTTCTATGCTCATGGATTGGTGTGAGTCTGTAGCTCCTGCATGGGCATGGGTTCTGTTGGGCTGACTTGTGGATCCCACATGTCTGCTGCCCCAGGCGGCTAGGGCCATGGCTCAGGAGACAGGAGCACAGGAATTCGACTGAGTTCACTCCACACCAGAGGCACAGGGCTATGGGAGGCCACTGAGCTCCACTCCAGGTGTAGGGAGACCTCAGTCTGGGGTCCCGTGGGGGCCGGAGCTCTTGGGTTGGGGACCCCCGGGCAAGAAGGTGGGCATGGATCAGCTGGTCTCAAGCCTTGGGCTCCCAGGTGCCTCTGGAAAGCTGCAGAATGACCAAGATGGGGGGTTGGGGGGGGAGACATACAGGTTAGACCAACCTGCAACTGAAAGGGGCGAGGGGGAGAAGCTCCAGCAGTGTCCCACAGGGTAGAGACTCTTGATTGAGGCAACTCTCGTGGCTGGGTCATGGCTGGCTCACTTGAGTTGGTGTCCTCTCTGTGGCTGGAACTCAGAGAGGTCTTCAGCGGAAGATTAGACTGTGGCTCGGTAGTTGAAGATCTTCTCCATGGGTTTTGTAAGTAGGAGGAGGGTCTGACAAGGAATGTTTAATTGGCTACTCCCTCTGGCCTTTAGGTATCTCATTAATATGGAGATCTCTTGAGGTTCTGCAGCCTATAGTCACACCCTCTACCTATGCTATGTGATTGAAGGCCACAAACTTTCTGTGGGAGGGGTTGTGGATTGCTGATACTAAGTGAAAGGAACCAGAGCCCAGGAGAAAGGCCGAACTCCAGCCATCCCTTTAGGATATCCAGGGTTCAAGGCCTGTGTTGGACCAGGTACTAAGCTGCCTCCCATAGCCCACCACCCCACAGATTGGCTGGATTAATATAGTAAAAATGGCCATCTTGCCAAAAGCAATCTACAGACTCAATGCATCACAATTCCATCAAATTCTAACTCAATTCTTCATAGAGTTAGAAAGGGCAATTTGCAAATTCATTTGGAATAACAAAAAAACCCAGGATAGCAAAAACTATTCTCAACAATAAAAGGACTTCTGCATTACAAAGGTCTGTCAGATGATCCTGGGCCAGAAGGCTGAAGACTGATACTTTTTTTTTTTAATACAAGGGACTGCCCAGACGATCAGCGATCTCTATAAATTGGTTAAGTTTTTAAAACTGTGTTTTGTGCTTCCCATATTTTCAGATAATAGTAGTCATTTTTGAATTTCTGATGGGGTTGAAGACTGGTAGTCTTATAGCCAACCCAAGCTGTTTAAAAGATGATATAGATTTGAGAGGACATTCTTCAGATGGCATACGATCTAAAGCGAGGACGAGTCAGGTGTAGAATTACATGTCTTTTAAGTTAGGATAGGTGACAGAGGTTCTATTTAATTGACAAAAATGATGGACTGGGTGTTAGGCCTATCTTGTACTTCATAAATTACAAAAGGGTAATAGTTGTGCTCAATTTATAATTGAAAAAAATAAAATACTTTTACAAAATAATAATAAAAATAATAAAAGAAAAGAATAGGCTCATGATTGCATTTCAAAACAGAATGAGTAAATGCAAATGTTTGCTCACAATGTATATCATGGAAAAAAACCGAATATAGATTCTAAACTTGGAAATCTTTTTCTGGTGCTAGGGATCAGACCCATGTCTTTGAAGATCTCCGCAGAGGGGAGACTCTCACTCTAGTCTCAGAAAGTCGTGACCACCCAGTAATCTGCTCGAGACACCATGTACCGGAGCAATAGCGAGGTTTATTAGGGCGTGACAGCTAGCTGCCGGTCAATTCGTATGCCCACGCAGGAGCTGAATTGACCCCGACAGCCAGTTTGAGAGGGGTTTTTAAGGGGAAAAACCACAAACCAAGGAATGGGGAGGGGGCTCATGGTTGTTAGGTGGCATAACATAAAAATAGCAGAACATTCCAAAGGAACCCAACCTACATGAGTCAGGATCAGGTGAAAACTCTCTGTACGCTTATCTTTCTCAAGAATGTGGTCCTGCCCTGTCACTTCGGCCTTGCCCTGCCACTGCGGTTCTCAGCTTGGTTCTACCTGGCTATCTTGCATTCTAGCCAGTTCTTGTAACTAGCCTGTCCACATTCTTAACTTGTTTCATGGCTCGGTTTCTCCATGTCTTTATAAAGAAAGCCTAAAGAATATTTTATATGTCTAAAAAGAATTCTATATACCCAGTATCTATAATTTTTCACTCTACATCTTAAATCATGTTCTGCCTCCAGCCTTGAAGTATCTTTATTTTTAGATATTTAATATTGAAAATTTGTAAGATTCTATATATGGTTGGAATATAAAATGTCCCTCAGTGGTTCAAGTGTTGAACATTTGGTCCCTGGGTAGTAGTACTATCTTTAAAAAGTTGTAGAATGTTTAGGAGGTGAGACCTAGATGGAGACTAGGGACAGGCTCCTACTGGTATCTCTCTATGCCTCTCCCATGTGAAGAAGTAAAGACCTTTCTCTGGCCACATTTTCCAACCACCATGATGTTCTGCCAAATCACATAGAGTCAAGTAACCATATGCTGAAACTTCAGAAACTATGGACCCAAATAAACCCTTCATCCTTTAAGTGGTATATTCCAGATTTTTTGGTGACAGAAATGAGAACAGGGACACAGAATTAATTTGGAGACAGAGAACTAATACAATCTTCAAGTTTTGTTGAGGGAAGTCTTTGTATGCCATTCATAAATTATATCAGATATATGGAATGTGTCAGAAGTTGTGGTCTAAGAAGAGGTAAATAGCAGCTTTAACCACTGGAGGTTTTATAGTCAAAGCACCCAGACCTGTGGTATCAAGTGTAGAAGACACCATCTCCAAGGCCTTCCTGGGACTCAGAGGTACCACTTCCCTGGCACTGAAGGAGTATATTTCCAAAATTCTGTCAATAACAATTGCAAACACTTTATTGGCTTTCTGATAAAACAATATTGTGGTATTTTTACCTTGAATTTGTCTAACCATAAGTGACTCTGCATATTTGTTAACATGTTTGGATATTTATATTCACTTTGATGGAATTTCTACTACTCCTTCTTCCTTTGTCACTGGGGTCCTTTGGCTTTCTGTTAACTAAGATTCAAATACTTTTGTTAACTTACTTTCATGCATGCACATATTTACTCATAGCATCTAGAGGTTTTTTTTTCTTTGCAAATATCTTTGGTGAATATTGAGTCAGCCTCATGTAATCAAGGGTTCCACATAAATTAAACCAAATATGAATAAAAATATTCAGAAAAAAGCCATTGTCCTGAAAATTCACAAATGTTGTATGCCTCATTATTATTCCCCAAAGATGTATATATTAAATATAATAGCTGTTCTATGGAATTTACATTGTGTTGATAAATACATACAATCTAGAATTTTTTAATTTATAGGTTAATGTTCATGTTGTGTTCAAATCTTATATCATTTTCTATAGCAGACTTGAGCATCCTTGAACTCTAATGGAAGGTTCTAGAACAATTTTCCATGGATATGAAAGGGTGATCTGTAGCACAGAGATATGCATATGTTCTTTCTTTTCTTCTTTACATGGTTTTTAGTGGTGGTTGGTTGATTCTCTTTGGTTTTAGTTGTTTGGCTGGTTGTTATTTTTTTTTTCCGAATCAAGAATGGTTTATTCAGATCCTTGGTCAGTTGTGTTTTGGGTTGACTTTTGGTCATGGGTCCCATGATGTATTCTGAAGTTACGTCAAAATACAAAGCCCAGTGATAAGCTTGAAGAAAAACAGTTTTGTTTTTTTAAAAAACAGCTATACACACCCAAAACAAAAGGCTGGTTTAAGAACACCGTGGAGATGGTGGTGTTGCCAGCATCACTTGCAGGGTGAATTCAAGCCTTCTGGTGTCTTAGCTTTGATGTTGTGAAGGTGTTTCTTTCATAGAGATGGTGTTACAAACATGATGTTCCCTTAAATTCCTTAGTTCTACAGGCAAAACCAAGGCTTCGGAGTTTTGTGTCCACAGAGGCTGGAAGGACCCAGCTCCACCCTGTTAGGATTCGAGCGCAGTTTGGACAGACAGCACCAAAGCCGATCC